>NW_019154152.1:2216627-2594725 GCF_002288905.1 Enhydra lutris kenyoni | reverse complement strand
AAAAAAAAAAAAAAAAATAAGGGCGATAACAGGACGGACTTCAGAGCACTGTTGTGTTGAGTTAGTGCTCTGTGGAGGGGGGCCATAGTAAGAGAAAACCTTATGCCCACAGAGCAGCCCTGCCAGGGACCAGCTTACCAGCAGAAGGGCTGTCTAAACTGGGGGACGTCTGCACTGGCAGCTCTGTCTCTATCCCTGGCCACACGCAGGGATTTCACATCTAGTCCAGACTGATCTCTATCCAGAGAGGGTCAGATCGATGGGCAGTGGCCTGTAAGCCCAACTGGAGTGAAGTTCCTGGAGCAGCGTGGCCTCTCCTTGTAGGACGAGCGGGCTTCCATATGACCAGGCTTTTAGTGTTAGATCTCCTCACTCCTCACTCTCCTCACTCCTTAATCGCAGGAGACAAGGTCCCACCTTTCCTCGCGTTAGAGACCTCGGGGACAGGTCAGGTCCTCCTACGGTAAACAGAATGGAGTAGGCGGGGCGGGGGGGACATGGGTTGGTGCCTCCCAAGCAGAGCCAGGCCCAGAGCTGAGAAAGCCAAGATTTTGCTCTGCTCAGTAATTCCGGCTTTTCTTACCTGCTCCCATCTGGGCTGGTGTTTCACAGGAGCCTCAGAACCCAGCTGGGCCCAGGATGGCTGCTTCCCTCTCTAAAGGACCTCGGAGACCATGAGGCCTGGGAAGAGGGGCCCCATACTGCACTGAGGCAAAACTAAAGACACGGCCCAGTGCAAACTGCAGGGGTCATGGGGGATGAGATGCCAGACTGCATGCCCGTCCTGGAGAGCCACATGGCCACACCGTGACCCATGGCATCCTGACACAGCCTTGGTATGGATGCCCCGACACACATGTTCTCCCTAATCCCCTCCCCAGGGGGTTTCACCCCCACCTCCCAGATGAGGAACTGAGGTATAAAGTGAAGGATCTGCCATCACCCAGCTTCGAGGTGGAGTCGGGGGTTCAACCCTAAAGGCCGGCTCTTCCCATCTCCTGAGAAGATCATCATTTTTCTCCTCCTTCAGCACTGCCTAGTCTCCTGTCCCTCGGTCACAGCTTAGCAGAGCCTGCCTGGGACAGGGTCGCAGACCCCACACAGTCCCAGTGGCAAGAGGCAGGAACACAGGGCCAAGGCCATGGTCCCTGGGCATCGTGGCTTCAGTGTCCCTCAGGACCAGGCTTCAGGCCTCCTCTCCAGTCCTGGCCGCTCCCTGCTAGTGCTGCTCCTCCCTCCACCCTGCTGGGGAAGTCTGACAAACAGCCTAGACGGAAGCCATTCAGAGGATTTGTTCTTTGTTGTCTGGAGGAGGAGGAAGCTATATTTAGAAAGCTCTGGCCAGAGGCCCTGCTGGGCTCCATTCAGAGCTGGGCGAGGTGGGGCTGGCAATCTGGCAGGATGCGGGGCCTGGAAACAGCCCTGGGGCTCTGACACCATCATGAAATAGTGGAAAATGGCAATGGTGCTGTTCTGCATCTTTGATTTTCCAGTTCAGAGTTCATCAGAGGAGCCCAGAGCAGTGGGGAGAACGTAGCACATGAGCCCTGGCAGGCTTCCCTGGGCATCCGTGCGGGGCGAGTGGCACACTCGTGCTCCCACACTGGGCTCTGTCATGCTGGCCGGGGCACTGCCCACACTCCTTGGGAGCCCTGGGCTGTCTTGTTCTCGTGAGGCCCCATGGAGGGGGCCACCTAGGTGGACCCTGCCTGGACCAGGGCCATCCATGGTGTTCACTCGAGCCCAAGGCTCTGGATAGGACACATGAAATGGAGGCCCAGGGGGCCTCCACCAACTGAAACTCGCTTGCCCTCCAAGCTCTGCACGCTACGGCCGGAGGGGAGAGGGCAGCAAGGGACCTTCAGAGAGCACCTACTGTGTGTCTGCACTTGCTTGAGCTTTAATGGCTCCCCTGATCTGCACCAAGCCCACTACGCGTCCCCCCGCTCGCGCTTGGCGCACAGCTGCCATTCACTAGAAGGATAAGGGAGGAACGAACAGAGGAACTCTTTCAGTCTCCACTTTGCAGAGAAGGAGGCTCGGAGCCCAAGGTCACTGAAGGAGTCTGAGACGCTAAGATGTAAACCCAAGTCCCTCAGACTGCCCCCCCACCCCACGCCAAGACTCACTCTTCCCACCACACTCGCTGCTGCCACATGCCCAATGTGGGTTGAATTTATGCCTCGCAATCCGTATGTTGAAGACCTAACCCCCGCTATCTCAGTGACCCTATTGGAAACAGGATTATTGTAGATGAATTACTAAACTGAGGTTATTAGAGTGGGTGTGGTGTCCTTTAAAAGGGAAATTTGGGCACAGGTACATGGGGAGGAAGGACGATGGGAAGACAGAGTGAAGATAGCCATGTACAAGCCAAGGAGAAAGGCTTGCGTGTGTCCTTCCCTCACGGTTCTCAGAAGCAGCCACCCCTGCCAGCACCTGGATTCTAGACTCCGAGCCTCCAGAACCCTTCAGAGAAAACACATGAGTCATCCAGCCTGAGTCTTTGTTGCCTCAAGAATCGAATACTGGCCCTGCCCCCACCCAGCAAGCCATGGCTCTCCTCTGGGATCTCCCACCACATTCAGCCCCTGGTCCCAAGCTTCAGCATCTCCCTGAGGAGACAGAGGAGGACGGCGGGGAGGCCCTGGCACCTTCTGATGGATGCTGAATCTCAGGGACCAGAACATGGTTTCCCGGCAGAGCTGCCCCATCAACCAGAAAGTTCTAGGCTCTGGTACCCCAGGCCCATTCTCTGGTTATTGAGGTTTGGGCGGACGGTCACTTCCTGGCCCTGAGCATGGGGTGGCCATGCCCCTGAAGGATCCCAAGATGACAGATGGTACAATCTGTGAGATAAACAATGTCCCTCCCACACGTAGGGCTATTCTCTGTCCTCTGCACCTCCTGAGCTGAGATGTTCCCACAGAGAAGAGCAGACTGTGGGGAACAGTCGTCCTGATTTGCCCAGGACTGAGGGCTGCCCACCCAGGAAGGCCCTGGGCACCCAGGAAAGCTGTCCCCCCATGGGACGCCTGCCACCCTCTCCATCCCTGTCCGTGCACTCCCCACCCTGCTGGCTTTCTCTGGTTTCCTCTACCCCCTGATGGGCCCCTGGTGCCAAGCATACCTGGAGCAGCATGACGGACAGACACAGGTTTGGGGCACACACCTGGGCTTGAATATGGGTTCACTCACAATCTGGGTGATCTCAGGCAAATGACCGAGCCTCTGGTGCCTCAGTCTCCTTATCTGTAAAATGAGAACCTCCTGTGGCTATTGCACAGATTAGGAGGGGAGATCGGAACCTGTGCTTAGAACAGCACCTGCCCCCAGGACTTAGCCCCCAGGGTGCACCTCTATCTGCAGGGCTCACCTCTCCGCAGAAGCTTAGAGGTGCCCATGGAAAGGCTTGAACAACTTTCCAAGCTTAAGCTTGAACCAGTGGATTTGGTCCTTTTTTTTTTTTTTTTTTTAAGATTTTATTTACTCATTTGTCAGAGAGAGTGAGCACAAGCAGGGGGAGTGCCAGGCAGAGGGAGAAGCAGGCTCCCCGCTAAGCAGGGAGCCCGATGCGGGACTCAATCCCAGAACCTTGGAATCATGACCTGAGTGGAAGGCAGACGCTTAACCAACTGATTTTTTCCTATTAGTGGAATACCTTTTCTACTCAAAGGGCCCAGAATATGAGGTCTCAGCCAGGGTTCCTCACACATCCCCACAGAGGTCCTCCTGCTTCACCTGGAGCCCACTGCTATGGGGCAAGGCAGAAGGAGGACAGTCACGCAGAACTACAAGGAGGCCCAGGACTTAACATCTGACCAAGGATGATAGGAGGTGTGCAAGGGAAAACAACACAATCATCCACGGGCGCTAGGCACCCCCGGCACCCATGATCTATCCTCGCTGCCTTCCAAACCGAACGAGAGGAGCCCCATTTCATAGACCAGGAAACCGTGGCAGTGACTCATCAGGATCATGGAGAAGAAGTGGCAAGGCCAGAGCTCAAGGCCAACCCAGTGCTCTACGGAGACGGGTCAGACCCCGGGGCTCAGGCTTGCTGGGGGCCCAGGTGCTGCTTCTGCAGGAGGGCAGGGACCCCGAGGCTGGGCCCGGGCACGAGGCTAGGAGAGATGCTGAGAGAATGCAGCAGGGAGCCTCCCCTTCATTCCACAAGATTTCCAAGTCAGATTTTCCCCTTCCTCAGCCTTTTTTTGACCTTAAAATCAGGCCAGTCGCAGGAACGTGTAAAATGCACATTTGTCTCGAACACAGCAGGGCACCCCCCACTCCTGGATCCTGCACTGGAAACTTGCAGCCAGCTCGGGACAAGTGGGGGCCCCAAACCTCACCAGGAGTTCTGGCCCGATCCACAAAGTATACCTTGCCTTTTGGAAAAACCCAGACAGGAGCCAGTATCTGATGTCTGCGGCAGCCCGGGTCCCCTGGGGCCCTTCCCGCCAATTCTTCCTTCCCCAGGCCACCCAGCCCATGAAAGAGGAATGTGCCCAGCCACCCCACCCCCTGAGCTGGGCTGGCACACCAGGTATGGAGAACACCCTCTCTGGACCCTTAAGTGCCAGGAGCCTTTGGGAAATAGTCCTGGAGCTCTCCCTCTCCTCCTGCCCCTCCCCCCACTGCTGGTCCCTGCCCCACCACCACCCCGCCCGGGGACCCTCTGACAGCTGTCTCCCCATACCAGTCTCCACACCACCCAGTGTCTTCAGGGCTGGAGACAGGGTGTTCCAGACAAAAGCCTGTTTCCTCCTCCAGGGATCTTGTCTTGCTGCCAGCCAGCAGAGCCGGCCAGCCCCACACTCAGAACTTCCCAGCACATTCTTTAGGCCTGAGTGAGGATTCCCCTGTCAAAGTCAGGCCCCTATTTAATTCCAAAGGAAACTTCTTCATGTGCCTGAGTCCTCACTAACTGAGTGAGCACTGTCGCCCCACCGATGTTAGAAACAGTGTAGGGAGCCCTTTCCAGCCCACACACCCCATTTCCCTCGCCGACAGGGGGTGGAACCACTGGGCTTTCGCCTGGGTCTGACCTTTGTCAAAGCACACCGAGGACACAGCCCTCCATCTGTACAAGACGCCTGCTGCTCAAGCCATCAGGAGCTTGCCAGGCACTTGGGGTCCCAGACCACCGACAATGTCACAACACCCAGTGTGGGAGCACCTCCAGTCTCCCAGTATGAGGAAAGGACCCAGTCCTGACCACCCCCCAACACACACACACTGATTCCTTGTTGCAAACACGAGACCCCTTAGTTCTGGGGCCTCCCAGGAGGACTGCCAGAGTTAGCAAAGAAGAACTCAGGATGCCCAGTGAAACGTGAACTTCAGATAAATGAATAGTATTTTGGAGAGTATACCCCAAATAGTGCATGGGACAGACTTATATTAAAAATTACTTTCTTATGATACAAAGCATCTTGTGTTTTATCTGCCAAACTTATCAGCAAGGTTCAACAGGAGTGTTTCTTGGAAGACAGAGTGAGCTTGGCCTTGGGCAGGAAGAGGCTGAAGAGGAAGGACTAGTGACCACAGAGATACCCATGAAGACAAGCCAGCAAGGACATCAGGGAGCCCACTCTGGACTTGGGGCCTTCAGCTGGGAGCAGAAGACCCCTGGAGGGGGCCGTGTGGGCAGGAACAGCTTCTGTACTTAGAGGACAGGCCTCTGGATTCCCTAGGATGATAATAACAAAACAGACCTAACAGTCAATGCTTATGTCCTGTTTCCTGTCTGCCAGAGCTGTCCTACAACCGAAGCACTAATTCCTGGAATCTTCGCAAGCCATCAAGAGAGGCATGGTTATTATTCCTTTCTATTTTATGGATGAGGAAACTGAAGGACAGAAAACTCAAGTAACTTGCCCAGAGTCACACAGCTTGTGAGCTGAAGAGCTGGGCTATGGACCCAGACCTGCTGGCTCCTAATGAGGTCAGATGGCCATCGGTGGGAGCCAGGATGTAGAAACCTGCCCGGAGCCGTCCTGTCCTACGGGGGCCTTGGCCTTCTCAGCCGGCCCTGCCCCCTGCCCATGAGCATGTCCCTGAGGGGTAAGAACAGCAGCGATGGAAGACAGAATCCTCAGTTTTAGGAAAGGCACAAATTGTGCAAGTGAACCCTAACTTCCCCTACTGCTCAGTCTTCTCGAATCCACCAGGGAGCAGGGCCCACCTCTCCTCCTGCATTCCACCCTCAAGGAGCCTCATGGCCCCCAGGTCGGGGAAGTGGAGGCCGGGCTGAGCCGGGCCTCCCAGGAGCAGCAGCTCTCAGTAGTGCTTTTTCTGTTCAGGCCCCGCACTCCGCCCAAGAAAGGTGGTGCCCGGCCTGTCCGAGGTCCCAAGGGGACTGTAGGAGAATTGCTTCCAGAGAGCCAGGTGCTTGCCAGGTTCCCAGGAACTGAATCTGGACTGGATCCCAGGAGGAGAGGCTGAAAGCCGGGGAGAAACAAAGCAGGCTTAACTCCCTCTCCAGCTCCTGCCCCTGTGCTAGCTCTGCTCCTGCCAGCACCTGGGAATTGGGAGAGAAGGGCTCGCTCTCAGACTCCCAGGTGGGGAAGGGCTTGGCCGGCCTCACAGAGGGCCCTTCCCCCACCCCACACTGAGGTCACACCTCACTCTTGGCACCACCAGGCTCACAGCCTAAACTGTCTTCCTAAAACAGACCTGATTACGCACGTCCCTAATCATAATTATCCTGAAAGCTCTAACAGTGGAACCCTCGAGAAAGCTGAGGTCCAGCTAATTCAATCAACGCCTAATGGAGGAGACAGAAGGCCCTCCAGGCCCGGGAACAGCCCGACAGCCTCTGTGACACAAGCATAATAAAATAATGTGTCAAGAGGGGAGTGAGTCAGAAAACAGCTGTGTCCCCCAATGACCTGGGCTCCAGGCAGTAGGGAGCTCTCGACTCTGGCTGCAGCAGGCAAAGCCTAGAACCGGTGAATTGCCCCCATACAATATCCACCTCCCGTGGTATGAATTCTTCTGCAGCCAACTTCAGACCACCAACCTGGCTTCCCAGGACCCTGGCACCAGATAGGGGGTGTCCTGGATGGGGTCTTAACCGTTCTGCCACTGGAAAGCGGTGCTCCTCACTCTTGCAAATTAATAACCTTGCTTTTTGGTTTACCCATCAATGACGTCTAGATATAGTTGGCAAGAGGGTCAAGAATGCCCATTCTCTGGATCTACAGGGCTCAGGTGTCCTGGATTCTACCAAATTCACAAAAGTTTTGAGTCCCCACAAGACCTTCACCCTGCGGACGCTCTACCTTGCAACTCAATCTCTTTCTACCTTTCCTGCCAACCATGACCTGGAGACCAAACTGGGCATGGCGTACAGAGCCTATAAATTCAGGTCAGCCTAAGAAGTCAGTTCCCACCTTGCTTTCATATTGGATTTCCTCACCACCCTCCTAAGACTCAATCACAGTTTTTACTTCTAGAATGCCCTCACTGATTCATCTTTAAGGAGCAGCACAAACGTCTCCTCCTCAATGAGGCCCTCCCTGACTCTCCCCCTGGGCAGCTACACTTGTCTCCTTGGTGGCCCTAGCCCTCTGTATCCACCCCAGTAGAAGCTGGGTGAAGAGAGGTAGGCATTTGGGCTCAAAGGACGAAAGGAGGTTTATAAGACTTGTCAAGACCCACCATGTAGGGGCGCCTGGGTGGCTCAGTGGGTTAAGCCTCTGCCTTCAGCTCAGGTCATGATCCCAGGGTCCTGGGATTGAGCCCCACATTGGGCTCTCTGCTCAGCAGGGAGCCTGCTTCCTCCTCTCTCTCTGCCTGCCTCTCTGCCTACTTGTGATCTCTGTCTGTCAAATAAATAAATAAACAAAATCTTTAAAAAAAAAAACAAAAAAAAACCACCATGTAAAAGCCAAGATTCAGGTTGGGGGGTGGGGGGACTATTCTCTCTGATGGGTAGGCTAAGGTGACCCTTGGCTGCTTGGTCATTGATGTCACCAGGCAGCCCAAGCTCAGTCCCCAAAGACCCCTGAGACCTGCATTTGAGGCCCTGGCATCTTCTCAGCCAGAGCACTTAGAGCATCTTTGGACCCAGGGATTGTTTCTAGAAGTAAGGAGAAACTGGAAGGGCAGCGTATCCAACATCTCATCATCCCATCCTCACCCCCAGAGAGCACACAGCCTCTAGCGATAAGCTTAATTCAACTGAAGGTAGAGGGGGTGACAATGCATAGCTTTCAAGGTTGAGTCCTAAGGGGCAGTGTAGCTTCTGGTTGGCTCTTTCCATCTTGAGAGATCCTCTGAACCAGGCCTCCATGTTGGGAGGAAGCCAGGGCAGCATGGAGAGATGGGCAGCCTCAGCTAGGGTCCCAGGCAACAGCTGGATGCTGAGTGCAGAGACCCTAGATGGTTCTGGCCTTAGCCACTGAGTCACCCGTGGCTTCAAGTCTGAGCTCACAAACTGTGGAGCAAAGACGAAGCATTGCCACTTTACCTTTTCTGAATTCCTGACACTTCATCCACGAGCCTAACATATGGTTGCTCTGCACCACTGAGTGTGGGGAAGAGTTAACTAGAGTGGTGTTGCCCAGAGTTGCCAGTGCCTCTGCCGGGCCCGCTCCCCTGCGGGTAGGCCACTAAGAAGCACGGCAGGTTGGGGGCCTCAGCGATCTCGAGACGCCACTCAGAGCCAGGCTGCCAGTTCCACAGGCATCTGCTTCTTTGCCCTAGAGCTTGGTGGCTGCTGGTGTGACCCCTTCATCTCCACCTTGGCCCTCTCTGGCCTCGGCCACACTACAGCCTCTGTGGCCCTTGGCTGCCCTCCAGGCCAAGCAGGTTTGGTGCCATTTTCCTTGGCTGGATGACTCCACTCGCAGTTTAAAAGTCCAGCAGAGGGACACCTGGGTGGCAGAGTGGGTTAAAGCCTCTGCCTTCGGCTCAGGTCATGATCCCAGGGTCCTGGGATCGAGCCCCACATCGGGCTCTCTGCTCAGCAGGGAGCCTGCTTCCATTCCTCTCCCTCTGCCTGTGTCTCTGCTGACTTGTGATCTCTTTCAAATAAATAAATAAAATCTTTAAAAAAAATAAAAATAAAAGTACAGCAGAGCTAGCATTTCTAGGAATTCAAGTGATTTTCCATAAAATACCAATCTGTGTTGATGTTGAGTCTCTGGAGTTGCCTGCTGGGGGCACCCCCTGTGATCCTGATTGGTCTCTGAGAGATAGGACACCCCCAATCCAAATCTTGACCCCCTGGTGCTAGAAGAGAGATCCATGGTGAGGGTCTTTATGCTTTCTGTCTTTTAAAACCAATGTTCTGGGCAATGAATGGCAGGTGTCCAAAGCAACATCTGGGCAGTGATGGCAGGCCCTTCAGGGTCGTGCGGTGTCTGAGGACCCACGAGTGCCCCTTAACTATGATGTGTCAGGAGCCTGGAAGGAGATACAGAATTGTGACCATCCTCATAAGGGGGAGAGGGATCAGGGATAGCGCAGGTAGGTCTCCTAGGAGATGGCTCCAGGAAGCCATGACACGAATGCCTATGGGAGGGCATGTCTTGCAAGGTTCCTGTTTCTCACAGGCTTTTCACCACTGGTCTGAAGGGAAGGTTGCAGCTGCTTCAGGCTTCCTGGCCTCTCCTCTACAAACTCAGCTACCTCAGGCTAATCTCCATGGCCTTCCTCTTCCTCCTTATCTAGTTCTGAACTGATGCTGCTGTCTGGTTCCCACACGGCCTCCCTCTGTCCCCCGTCCTGTCAGGCCTCGGCCACTTTTTGTGACACAGGCAACCAGAATCAGAGCTCCCCTTGGTGCTGGCATCCATCCCCGATGAATAGCGTTCAGCCTTGGAGGACAGCAGAGCTGTAGCTTGGGAGCGTGTCCTGGGCCTTTACACTTGTGTGATGAGAGGTGAGCACAGCCAGTGCCTCGGGTTGCAGACTGGGATGAAGCTCCCACATGCCCATGGCGGGCGGGATCCCTCTTCCTCCCTCATCGGGGATGGATAGAGTTTCACAGTATTTACTCAGTTGGTATCTCCTGCACTCTTTTCATATGAGTCAGTGAGCTGACTCAGCCCAACCGAGTCCTTTCATAATGCTTTTCCTCTGCCTTGGGAAGAAAGTAGTAAATGTGTCATGTCCCTTCTTAGCCCATGGAGAGGGTGTCTACACAGTATCTAGTTTCTCGGAGTCTGGTGTTCTGACACTTGGCCCTAGGCACACATACTGGAGAGAACTGCGGGGTGGTGAGGACGAACTCAGCTTTCTTCTCTTCTGGGCCAACCCAAAGACCTGGGGCTGGAGTCTTCAGCAGAGTGGGTGAGGTCTTCTCTGAGAAACAACGGGCTCTGGGGGCTGGCAGGGGTCCTCCTGACAGGCTGAAGTTCCCCCACTGGACCTCTCTTCTGTATCCTCCAGCCAAGCCCTCAGTGAAAGAGGCTCAGAGGGAGACAGGGGTCAGGAGGTACTTCAAGAGGCAGTCCACCTGCGGAGCGGCGACAGAGGCCCCCAGCCTTCCCGGAGGGAGGCTGACCTCTGCCGGAGTCCTGAGCAGCAGGAGCCTACAGGCTTCCTTCCCATCTGGGCCACACCAGTGACAGCAGCAGATCTGGGCGCACCCGCACACTCCCCCATCTGAGACGGACCCCAGTCCCAGCACCTTCAAGAGCCCCACGATGTTGGAGACCAGGATCTGTTCAAACTTCAGGGTCCTGCGAATGGATCTTCATGGTCTTTAGGATTCAAGCTGCCTGAATGGAGGCTGGCATTACTCTGGGACTAGGGTCAAGTCCCAGTTACAGTGGCAGGGATTCCACTCGGGATTTGCCACAGATCCCCTTCAACAACCCCTCTGCCTGAGGGGCCATGTCTAAATCCAAATGACTCAGAGGTCCCAGCGTGGGCACTGGTCACTGGCCTTTTTCAAAACAGAGGGGGCGCCTGGGTATTAGGCTCAGTAGGCTCAGGTCCTGATCCCGGGGTCCTGAGATCCAGTCCTGCATCGGGCTCCCTGCTCAGTAGGGAGCCTGCTTCCCCCTTTCCCTCTGCCCATTCCCCCCTGCCCATCGCTCTCTTTCTCTAAAAAACAAAACACAAACAAAACAAAAAAAAAAACAGACGGTCTTCACCTTTTTCGTGCCATGGACTCTATGGGCAGCTAAATGAAGCCTAAGGAACCTGGCTCAGAATAATGCCTTTAGATGAAGAGAGGAAACCACACAAGATTACAAAGAAAACAGACCAAAATACAATTACCAAAGTATTTTGAGACACAGTGTTAAGAGCTCCTTTACTAACGCACCCCACAGTGAGCTTCTTTACTAATGCACCCCACAGTGAGGCCAACCAGCAGGCCTGGGAATGAGCTAAACTTCTAAGCAGGGGTGAGTGCCGATGCTAGCTCGTGACCTCCGCGCCAGGACGAGAACAGGAGGCTGGAGTTGCTTACAAGGGCACCCTTAGTAACACTGCCTTGTTGCCTACGCCTGCTTGCCTGCTCAAGATTGAAAGAAGCGCCACTTGTATTTCAAAGTTAGTGAAGACAAATGCAGATTTCTTTTCCACAAGTTCTATCCAGGTTAAGGAAGCGATTCTCATGCATATCCAAGCTGAAAAACCACAGCTTTGGTGCCTCCAATCTCGTGCCCTCTTTTAAAAATACCTCTCAAAGAATTCCTTCAACTTAAAAAAAAAAAAACCAGGATAAAAAGAAAATTGAAGGCAACATGAAACAAACATGAAGTTGTGTCAGTGCCTCCCACCCCCACCCCTGGTGTAGAAAAAAGTCACTTCCCCAGCCCTGTGCCAGGTGCTGGTCGGGGGAGCCAGCCTGGCATTTGCCCCGCACCTTGAACACACTTCCAAACCCTGCAGTCCTGGCCTCTCTCCTGCCCTTAGCCAATGTCCTCTCTCCTCCTGCCACTACCCACAACGCTCTACCACTGCGAGGGCTATAGAAGGGGCTTGTGGGATCGTTAAACCGTCCAAGTTGAACCATTTCTGTTAATGAGCCTGGAAAAGGCCTTAATATGTTTCAGGTGTGGAAAACACAAGTGGCCACATCTGCTGGTGCTTCTGGGTGGGATGGTGGGGAAAGGGAGAGCTGGAGCTGTGTGTACTGGCCTGTGGAAGGTGGTCCCGGCACACTCACGTCTCCTGCCCCAGACACCCCGGAGCCACTCATCTTCACAACGGGGCACTAGCCCCGAGGAGTCCAGCCAAGCTTAGAGCCAGGCCCTGGGCTCTGGAAGGACCCACTGCCCCTCGGGGAAGCTCCCCAGGTCTGTTTCCCTCCTCGCTTCTCCTTTCTGGGGAAACCTGGGGAAGTCATTGACCATCACCAGCGACAGGAAGATGAAGAGGTAAGTGTGGCCCCTATCATGGCATGTGCCCAGCGTCCCCATCCCTCTGGGTGACCCCCCCACACCTGACTCTTTTGTGATGTAGCATGGCACAGGAGGAGGCTAGGCTTTGGAGTAAAATGGACTTATTTCCAAATTCCAGCACTGCGACTTCCGTGCTGTGTGACCTTGGCAGGTCACTCTGCACTTCCTTGCCTTTATTTTTTAATTTATTTTTTAAAAATGTTTTATTTATTTGAAAGAGAGAGAGTGCACACATGCATGAGTGGTGGTTGGTGGGGGGTGGCAGAGGGAGAAGCAGGCTCCCGCTGAGCAGGGGTCCTAAGACTCGGAAATCATGACCTGAATTGAAGGCAGATGCTTAACTGATGGAGCCACCCTGTGCTTCTTTGTCTTTAAAACGGTGCCAGTATTCCCAGTTTTAGGCCTGTTTGGTAAGAATTAAAGAAGAGAGCTCATATGAAATGGTCGTACAGTACCTGGCACATAGTAGGCACTCAGTGAATATTTGTTTTCCCTCGTCCTCCAGATCTTAGCAAGGCTCTTTGCGGGGGGGGCGGGGGGGGCGGGGAGCAGCTTTGCCAGGCAGGCACTGAGCAGGAATACAGGCCTTTCTGCTGCAGGGTGTGTGTTCTCTCTGGGGAAGGAAGTCCCTGTAGACATTGTCGTGGAGGGGAGGGGGAAGGGCCCGGAAGCAGTGGAAAAAACCAAAGGGTGCTGGGTGGGGAAATTTGTGCCTGTGGGGCTGAGCCTACATCCCGTGGCTTCCAGTGCTTGAGATGGATGGAGGCTGCTGGCCTCCATGCACCTCGAGCCTCCCGGGGACCCAACGGCCTGGGTGCAGGCCCGCCACTGTCTTCCAGCCCCGACATTTTCCATCCTGACCACTACTCACAAGGCAGAGGCAGTGGGCTCTCCCTGCCCTTAGTGCCGGCTCCCTCTTCAGAGAGGCCCTGAAGTCAGGAGACCATGGAAAATTCGGGCTGTTTCCCTGGGGCTATATTTTCCATATCACATCACTGAGATGTGTCAGTGGCCAACTTCCTCAGATAGGGACATATGCCACCCACTTAAAATGCTTTTCACCAGTGCTTTAGAATGATCGAGGGGCAGCGGGTCTCACACCGACGGGTGGCAAGAACTAACGAGAGTGGGTGAGAGATTCCACCATTTCCTGAACACCCCTACTCTGCCCTCCTCTCCCCATGACCCCGGGGAGGCTCTGCCCTCCTCGGGAAGGAAAGGTTCCAGTGTTCACTGCCATGGAGTTGTCCTTTGGTGATTGTGGTTTTTCATTTTGGGGGGCGGGGGTGTTTCATGACTCGATATAGATGACAGGAAGGTAAGGAGCAGTGGAGGGGTTGTGATGACCTCTTCAAAGGCACCTGGGATCACGGCTGCAAAAGTTCATGACTTTATCAGAAATTTACTTTTTGATTGAAAAGGCCAAAATTTATGCCAGGGTGCCCAGTCCAATTCTACCACTCAACCATCTACCATGATCTTGGGAATTTAATCTCTCTAAACTCTGGTATCCTCTTCTGTAAAATCCTATCTAGTTCTCAGGGTTGTGAGGATTAGAAAATGAAACATAAAACACCTGGGAAGCAGCCCAGCAAACAGCAGGTGTTCAATAATGTTGACAAGCGCACGAGACCAAGAAAACACAGAAGAGATGATTTCTCTAGCAAAAACGTCATCTGCAGATGTGAACCTTATCTTCAGGAATTTCTGCTCCTGCTTACATTCCCCAAGTTCCTCCCTGGTCAGAAAGCTGTCTGACCCTAAATCTGTTCACTCCAGTACTAAGCGCCTACCCCCTTGTCAATATGGAGGTGAACAGGACAAGGTCCCTTCCTTCCCAGGGCTCATGGTTTTCTAGACCTTTCTCCAGGCTGCCACTTGATGAGCCTCTGATTTTTCTCCCTGGACCTGAGAAGACCCTTTTCCACTGGTCGTCATTATCTTTCTCAGCGTTAAGCAGACCACCTTCTCTATAACTAACCACAGGAGAGGTCCCAGGAACAGTGGTCCTGAGACCCAGTTTCTGGAACAGGGAATGCCAGGCCCACTGAACTGGAGTGGACAGGAGGTCCCAACTCCAGGAGCTGCATGACTTGGAGAAAATTCATCTCTGCTTTCTCATTTGCAAAATGAGAGGTTTGGTCTAGAGTGGGGATAAGAAACGGATTTTAAGAATAGTGTTCTTCCAATTGATTACCAATGGCTGCTTGAAGTGCTAGGCTGTCTCAAGCTCCAAAGCCTGATCTGGGCTCATTAGGAAAGGACTGCAATTGATTAGCAATGGTTGCCATAGTAACGGTGGTCGGGGAGGGGTAGGGAATGGCAATGCGCCTGCCACAGGCTTTCATTTGCCGTCCAGAGGAGCTTGAAGGTCCCTGGGAATTCTGCCACTTGTAAGTCTGTGACTCAGTGCCATATTGCTTTATCTGTGCTTTGTCTAGCACGTCAGGAGCCATCACCTGAGAAAGTTTCTCAGTTACTGTGTTTTCAGAGATGGTAACCTTATGACAAAATATTTACTGATCTGTCACACTCCTACAAAGGCAGCTCAAGCTTCCTGCTCCCAGGGGTCTG
This sequence comes from Enhydra lutris kenyoni, assembly GCF_002288905.1. Lineage (NCBI taxonomy): Eukaryota > Metazoa > Chordata > Mammalia > Carnivora > Mustelidae > Enhydra > Enhydra lutris. The sequence goes on along the minus strand of NW_019154152.1, from coordinate 2,579,783 downwards.
GGAAAGCAGGTTGGAAAGAAGCATTTACATTTACTAAGCGTCTATTGAGCACAGATGCTTTCCACACGTCTCTTACTTCTAACCCCCCGCCCCCACCCTGCGCCCCCAGCCAGTGGTCACTAACCCGTCCTTTCACAGAGCGGGGACCAGGGCTCAGAGCAGGGAGGGACGCTCCCCAAGGAGCAGGATTCCACCCTGGGCCGCTTCAGACTCCAAGTCCCACTGCACGGTGCTCCCCTAAATGAACCCAAGTGTCTTGTTTATTCCTCCTCTTCCAGGAAGTGGAGGTGAAAAATGAAAATGACCGCAGCGCTCGACGGTGCCAGGAGGTCTGAGCAAACGTTTCCGCGACCCCATCCCTCATCATTTTTCCTACAGTCTGCTGGACGTGGCGTGGCGAGCAGACGCTCCTGCCTGACAGGGAGACCGGCGAGGCTCATCAGATGTGGGGCGTGATGGTGGGTGCCCGTCCTCACCAGGTCCCTTGCCCTGGCCCTGCCTGTGAGCCAGAGGAGGACAGGGCATGACCAAGGCCTCTGCCGGTCCTGTCCTCTGGCCCTCCTCCCAGGAAGCCCTCCCTACACCAGTGGGAATTAAAACACAGCTATCACCTCCACCAAACCTTCTCCCTAGGAGTCAGAGGCCCCAAGTGAGGCCCCAGGAGTCAGCAGTGCCCCGACAGGAAAGTGGAGGCCTCTGAAAGCCTCCAGGATTCTTTTAGGAGACCACGGTGAGGGGTGTCTTACAAAAGAAGGTGTGGAGAGGTCATAGATGGCTAATGGTCAAGAAAATCCCATCTCTGCATCCTAGAGATGGACCTCCAAAATGGAGCCCGAGCCTGCCTGCAGCCAGCCTGGGGTCAGAGGCTGGGGCGAGGGCGAGGAACTCTGGGTAGTGGTGGCAGGAACACCTCAAAGACACCCCTTGAAGCTGCGGCTGCCGCACCCAGAGGCAGCCGTTGGGGCCACCGCTGGGAAGACACAGCCTTGACCAAGGGCTGCAGAGCCCAGGGATGTTCATCCAGCCCGTCGGCTCAGGTTGGGCCCTCGGGTCCCCCAGTGCCTACATTCACGGAAACCAAGAGGCAAAACAAGAGTCCCACCTCACGCTCCACTTGTGGGAATGTACATAGGGCCGCTGCCATGGGAAACAGTATGAAGTTTCCTCAAAAAATTAAAACCAGAATGACAATATGACCCAGCAATTCCATTTTCGGGTTTACACCCAAAGGAACTAGAATCAGGGATTCAAAGATCTATCAGCACATTCGTGTTCACAGCAGCATTATTATTTACTGGGGCTAAGAGGCAGACACAATCCACTGTCCACTAACAAACGAATGGAAACCGAATGTGGCACATACATACAACGCAGTATTATTCAACATGAAAGAGGAAAGAAAGTCAGACACATGCTACACCGTGGATGAGCCCTGAGGACATTACGCTAAGTGAAACAAGCCAGTCAGAAAACAAATACTGTATGATTCCACTCATATGAGGTCCCTGGAGTAGACAAGTTCACGAGAGAGCGTAAGGGTGGCTCAGGAACCGGGAGGTAGGGAGGCTGCAGGGAGCTATAGATCGTCCAATGGGAATAGTGTTTTAATTCTGCAAGATGAAAAGATTTCTGGAGATTGGCTACACAACAGTGTGAATGTGTTTACTACTGAACCGTATGCACAAAAATGGTTGGGATAATAAATTTTAAGTTTTATGTATTTCACCACAATTTTTAAAAAATGTTCCATAAAGAACATGGGTTTTGGGACTTTAGCAATCAACAAGAGTTAAGTGATTTTTTTTTTTCCTTTTAGTACTGGCTCTACAACATAGCTCTGTTGTACGACTGCTCTGAGCCTCAGTTACTTCATCTGTAAAATGGGATCAACAGGGTATCTGCCTTGTATGGTTGTCATGTGGATCCCAGGCGGCAGTTGGTCAGATCCCGAGCACACCGGGCACACAGCCAGAACTCCACAAAGGAATGGTAGCTCTTACCTTCATCATCACCTCTTACTATTAAGGTAATTACGGGCATTAGTGATTAGTGAGCACTCAATACACTACAGCACCGATGGGCTGGTCTGAACCAAGATTTACCTCCAAAATGAGAAAGAGAGGCAGTGGTCAATCTGGTCACTTTCTGAGCCATATGGACAAAATGAGGGAATATGGTGGGATGTTGTGGCCTTTGATACTATTCCCCCCCCTTTTTTTTTTAAAGATTTTATTTATTTTATTTGACAGAGATCACAAATAGGCAGAGAGGCAGGCAGAGAGAGAGGGAGGAGGAAGCAGGCTCCCTGCTGAGCAGAGACCCCCCCCCGATGCGGGGCTTGATCTCAGGACCCTGGGATCATGACCTGAGCCGAAGGCAGAGGCTTTAACCCACTGAGCCACCCAGGCGTCCCCCCCCACCTTGATGTTATTTTTTAAACAAAACAAAAAATGGACTCGTGAGCTTTCTGGGTTTTGCAGAATCATGTCTAGGGACCAGGAAGGGCAGAGCCATGCATCCTACAGCCAGGATGCAGAGGCTCCGGGGTGAACGTGGCCCAGGCTGCTGGTGGGGGGCAGCCACACCCCCGCATGGGGAGCTCTTCACCACCCCCCGTCCCGACATGCTCCACCTACTCAGAAACCACAGAAATTGGCTTGTTCTGCAGCAGACATCATCAGCCTAATGAGATTTCAAATTAAATCACTGTCACTTAGCTAGTGGTATCAAGCAAAAGCAGACTGTTCCACTTTTTAAGTAAAAATTTCCAGGTTCCAATCTCTGAGGCCAGGAAATTTGTAGGGCACGAGGAATTCAGACCGTGAATTTCAGCAGGATTAAGCAAAGCTGTGTCCCCACCAATGTGTCCACCATCTAAATCCTGCCTTCCTGGTTCTTTCCTCTGGGGACTGTGAGGAACCTGAACACACTGTACATCCAGTATAGGTCATGTTCAATGTTCCCGATGCAGGATGCTACTAACTTGGCTGGGCTCCTCAAGCCCTTGCTGATTTAATTTCTGCCCCTCCCCAGCCTCCTCTGCTGTGTCCCCAAGCATACATCCAGCTGTAGCACTCTAAACTATGTAGCGTTCCTCAAACTTGGTCTTATTTCCATACACCCCCTTGACTTTGAATAAAGAACGCTTCTGCAAGGAATGCCCGTCTTTCCCACAATTAAGAATTCCTAGACATCACTCAAAATACAGCTCAAGGGTCACCTCTTCCTGGAAGCCTGCCGAGAAACGTGAAGGGTCTAAGACTTTAGTCTACTTGCAAGATGACCAATGAGCCTTCCACTGTGTCATGGATAGCAGCAGAAGACACGAGACTCCTGGGTCAGAGTCAAAGGACCTGATCGCTGACAGTACAGAGCAGTGCGTTTGCAATGGTTCCAAGTTCCCTGGGGCAATCCAGAGGGGTCCAGGGGGTGTTGTGCTTTCAGTGGGTGTGCAATGGGGCTGAGGAATGCCCAGCTTAGAGAACCCAAATCTTCCATAATGGACTGGAGTCACACCCGCTTTCCTCTGCCTAAGAGAAGGAGCAAGCTCTGTCTCCCAAGGCTGCTTGCTGTACAGTCTGGAGCAGAGGGGCAATGAGTGGCTCTGTTTATAAAACGAGCAGAAATGCCAGAGACAATGAAGGACTGTCTCTCAACAAAGTCCTCCCTGCTACCTGACCTGGCCTCTGCACAGAGCTCCCACCAGGCCCCGGACGACATCTGCCTTAGGAAACAGGAATTCACATTGTAATGACCTGTGTATTTCTTAAATGCCAGCCTGGGTGCTCACTGATGTTAGGGACTGTCTTTCGCATTTATCGGTCTGACACACAATAAATGTGCAAATAAATGAATGAGTTGAATAAGTATTACTGGGAATTTTGATAGCTCTGGTTTAGGGGTAATTAGGTAATAACCAACGGCTGGCATTTACTGATGGCTCACTCCTGCATTCCAGGCAATGTATGACTTGTTTTTGGTGTTTTTTTGTTTTGTTTTTGTTTTTTGACCTGGATTGTTTTATCCACAGGACAACACTATATGGAAGGTAATTTATGAACCGCCTGTACCTGTAGGGAAACTAAGGCTTAGGGCAGTTAAGGAATTTCATTGAAATCACACAGCTCGGGGCGCCTGGGTGGCTCAGTGGGTTAAAGCCTCTACTTCGGCTTGGGTCGTGATCTTGGAGTCCTGAGATCAAGCCCCGCGTCGGGCTCTTTGCTCAGCGGGGAGCCTGCTTCCTCCTCTCTCTCTGCCTGCCTCTCTGCCTACTTGTAATCTCTGTCTGTCAAATAAATAAATAAAATCTTTAAAAAAAAAAAAAAATCACACAGCTCCTAAGCAACAGAGCCACACTTTGAAATGGATCGGCCTGTCCCCAGGACCTTCGCCACCCTGCTGACGTGCTCTCCAGGCCTCCGACAGGAAGCATCCAAGCTCAGTTTGGGGTGTTTGTGGAAGGGTGTGGGGAGAAGGAAGGAGGGCGTGCCTGTCCCTGAGTTTGCAGAGCTGAAGGCAGTAGCCTGCATGTCCCCGTCACCCACTCCCCCTGGGTGATTCATGGCTGGCCCATCAGCCTCCTCACATGGATACTGAACACTGGGATCATACCCCCCCCCCCCCCCCCGCCACGGGAACTTCACACCTTCCTAATCTGCTCCACAGTGGGGCAGATGGTGTTTGGTCTTGGGAACAGCCTGGAATGCGGCACTGACCTTTCTCCCCATGAAAGGGAGTAAGGATACGATACATCTGTGAAGCTTCTATATTTGCTACAACTTCCAACTTGAAAACAGCCATTCCCCTTGACCTAATAACCCAAGAAATATAAACAAAAGATCTAGAGGACTGCTCACTGGAACAGCCACCGTAGGCGAGGCCTGGTGAGACGGAGGGTCTCAGAAACTGAAGCTAAGGGTAAAATCAGTATAACTTTTCCAGGGGAAAACGTGGCAGTATCTCTCAAAATGTTAGAGACGCACCCCCTTTGACTGAGCCATTTCATTTCCAGGACTTATACAGTGAAATTACTTGCAAAATCATTTAAAAGTATAGCTAGACATTTACGACAAAATTATAAAATTTTTTAAAACATTAAAAATAGGTATATAAATTGATAAAGGAAAAATCGCTGCATGTTTCGATTTCTCCAGGGCTATCTACTATTAATGATATAACATGTATTTTTGCTCAGCTTTTCATGCATACTTTTTCTTTCTGAAAATGAGATTTTTTTATATGCTCAAGATGTAGAGTGTATTTTCTATACTTTCTATAGTACGTATACTGCTCTGTGATTGCTTTTTTTTCACTTAACATTTTATTGAAAGTATCCCTTCATATCAACTTACAAAGTCTATACAAAACTCATTTGTTAACTGCATACCATTTTGATTTGAGATGTGGAATCATGTATATTTAATGAATTTCTTTCGGAAGGACTTTTAGGTTGAGGAAAGTACAATGGAATATACTCAACTGATAGCTTAAAAAGAAATGCCTCCTGCTTCTTAAAGTCTGCTCACCCACATCAACTTTTACTTGGGGATCGTTTATCCATTTCTCAGAATGATCCAGAACTCCTCAAGTTTTCCTATAACTTTTTCCTACTGGATTAAGGCATGAGGGCCTTATACTTGGCCAGAAATCAAAAAGTCAACTCAAACTATAAATCTAGAAATGCAAACGTACCCAGATGTCTGGTTATAGGGCTGGAGACCTGCAGGCTTGCACAAGACTCTGTTATCGCTCTTACAACCCTAAGTCTACACATTCTGCCAACTTCCTGCAACTTGTCAGCACCTGACCATCCCTGTTCACGTCATTCACCGTGGCCCATCCTTCCCCCAGTGTATCCCCAACGCCCAAACCAGACACATGACAGGAATTACTAGGCAGGGTGAGTCAACCTGAGCATAGAGCTTCTGGCAAAGCCTGTGACTCAGAGGGTGAGGTGGGCCCCTGGAGAACTTAGCCCCAGGCTACAAACATCAAAGGAGAGAAGCCCCATGGAGGCCTCACACAAACCCTCAGCTGCCGGCAAATTCCATTCTTTCTGCAGTAGGTTGCTGGGAACTAGGAGAGAAGCCGATGAGAATGCAGTTTAATTACTTCTCAGTAATAACGAGCCTTACACAAAGAGTTTTTATAAACCTTGCCTTCCTAGATTCTAGCCCAATTTTGTCAATCAGGGATTATTAGTCCCATTGGGTAAGTGAAGAAACTGAATCACAGAGGTCAGAGTTTGTCAGGGCCAGGACAGGGTCTGAGCCCAGGCGGGCCTCACACCTTGTTCAGAAGTCATTCTGCCCGGACACTGATGGATGGGGAAGGGCTGCATTTCCTGGGACTCGGCCACCCCTGCCTCCCTGCCCAGCGGACTCTCCAGGAGGCAGGGCTGCTGGGAGCGGACTGAGTTTCTCTAACAGATTCATGCCGTCTTCCGTTAAAATAAACCTCCAGTGACATGTTGTCATGGTGCCCTCAGCAATTCCACTGAACTGATCAGGGCGACTCTGGCCTCAAATGTCAGGCTACAGGGAGCAAACGAAGCCGGTACTCCACCTGGGCCCTGGGTCAAGGTGGTCTTGGTTAGTCAAACTGCTATGATCTGGCTGTTTCGGGCAGTGAAATGAGACCTGCGGCCTCATATCTTGAGCAATCTTCAGAGTTGGCTGGACATGATTGAACCTGTAGGTTCAAACTAGCTATGTTCGGCTGGAAAAACAAACGAACCCACTCTTCTAGCTCCTCTTCTAACACGAAAACAGGAAAGACAGCAAAGGCATGATGTGCTAAGCTTTGTAGTTGTCAACCGTACCTTAATGAGAGGACACGTCCCTTCAAAATGGGGCCCTGGCTAATTGGGCAAGATTCTTCCTGTTTGGGGAGACAGTTCCATTAAATAAAAGCATCTCATTTCTGCAGCATGGCTTGTCCCCTCTCTGGCTTCCCGCACGCCACTTTCTTCCTGACCCTTCTGCTCACAAGGAGCCCAACATCAATCAGCCCACCCACTGGCCCGTGAAGGGAGAGGGACTGAGGCCTCAGAACAAAAGCCTCACGGAAAGATGTCAGACCCCATCACCATCGCAGGGGCCCTCGGGTAGAATAACGAACCACGCTGGCCTGTCCCCCTTTCACAGCTGAATGTAAAAACAGACCAGCACCTTACGCACCCTGCATTGAATTTCCTTGACAGGCATACAGGATTACGGTGTGTAACTTTCCAGGGGCCTCCTCGGGTTACCATACATATTAATACACACACACCGGCATTTGAAGAAAGGAAAACAGGGGTTGCTTGGCCGTGATTTGTAATTGAATTCACCTGGGAATTTTAAATCCTGAAAATTCAGCCCGGGTTTACAGTATTTTAAGGTTTGAACAGCACAGGATTTTGTCCTTTTGAACGGCAAATCTCTTTTCCATTTCAGAGAAAGTTTCTTCAGTGTGGCAGGCATTTCCAAGCCAATTGCAAAAATCATTACCTTCAGAAACTAGGGAATGGGACAAATGGGACAAAAACTAGGGAGTGGTAACAAAGGCCATCCCTTTGAAAGCAATCTAGGCTTCACGGCTTCCTAAATCTCTGTAAAGATGACGCTCGCCCCAGCCCCATTGTGTTGGGACAATGGCGACCCAGGAAGCGGAGAGGAGTTGAATGGGAGACTTCTGTGGGCACGTGAAACTAGATCTCTCTACTCCAACTCTTGGCAAGCCACACTGACAATGAGAGAGGCTCTGCTGGAGGGGACCCATGCCACCATTTCTGCCACACGATATCCGTTCCAGAGGTGGCTTGAAGTCTCCAGCCTGTTCTCCAAAGACCCATGGGATTTGCCAGACATTGGCCAGTCAAGCATCAGATGCCCCCCATCTCCCTTCTAGCTAAGCAAATTGGAATTTATTCCCACAGAGAAACTCAATGAGTTCCTATCCCAAGGGGCTCAGCAGAAATCAAGAAAAGCTGGGTTTCTGGGATCTATCTCTTCCCGTCAGCCTCCTGCATTCTCAAGGCAGTCATGTATGGGAGTTCTGACTGCACACTGCACAAAGGCACAGCATGTCCTCCATTGCAGGGTGGACACAAGAGACTGCATGTGCAGGTGTGGAGATTCTGGGCCCCCCAGCTGGGCCTGAAGCACAGATGCCCGTGGGCACACAAGACCATGCACACCTGGGAAAGCTGGAAGCAGACCTGCTGGAAGCCGCGTGCACTCGAGGCAGCTGCTCCCTGACTCGAGCACGTCCTTGGCATCTTCAAGATCTTGCCTCTCCCCCACCCACCACTCTTGGAGCCTCAGTCCCCTTACTGCAGGCTTCAAAACCTGACTAGATCCCCTCCCTTGGGGGCCAACAGAGGAGGCCTGGGGTGGGGGTGTGGCTGGCCACCTGTGCCCCTGGGCCTCGGGCAAGTGCAGGCTATTCATAGTCAGGCCTGCTGCCCTCTGGGCTCTGAGAAGCTCCCCAGAGTAAACATGGACCATTGTGGAGTAAGAGGTTTGTTTTTTTTTTTTTCAGTTGACAACAAAGACTTTTTTTTTTTCTAATTCACAGCCCTGAAAGTTCTGTTTCCCTGCCCCTTCTATTCGTGGCTGAGGCTGAGGCTTTCCTTTTATCATAGGGCCCCAACCAGAAATTCTCTGAAGCTTTTCCCTGTTGGTACCATGACCATATACTATGACTGTTTGTCCGCTTTGTTTTCCCTCCCCTCTCTCTCTTCCCACCTTTGAAAGCCAGCTTCTCTTTCCTCCTGACCTTAATCAATCCTGTCCCCACTTCAAAGATTTTTGGGACTGGGGTGACCCAGCCCGTACGTGGCAAACTCATGCTTCTAGCCTCAGCTGCTAGCACAGAGCTTACCCCCAGGTCCCTGGAATGAGGGGTCACCATCACCACACGCAACCCTCCGGACCTCCCAGCCTTAAGTCAACGTCTGAGCTCTGTGTCAGAAAAAAGCAAAAAGAACCCACCAACTACCACCCACATCAACACCGCCTCCCTAGCTCGATGGGTACACTGTTTCTCTTCCTATGATGATGCCGAAAGAGGCGAGGAAAAATCCTTGACCCCTTCTGAAGGTCAAGGAAGTGCTCTGCACCTTGGAGGGTAAGAACTTGTAGCTGAAGTTTGTCTCGGGCACCTAGGCACAGAAAGACTAGTTCTTGAGGTCCCCATAGAGAATGCACATTTTTACGGCTGGCCACATCACATGGCGGTCACCCTGTCCACTCCTCACCAGCTACCTGCTTCTGAAGCCAGCCACCTCTGTGAGAAAGTGAAGAGCAGTCGAGTCCCCTGAGGCCTGGGAGTCTGGAGACCGGTGACTCCCATGGGGTCACCTCCTGACCTGTGTCCAGGCTTTCCTTCTGTGAAATGCTGCCCCTTCTACCAGTAGGACTCTGTCATTTTATAAGAACCATCCTGACACTGGACAAAGCAACAGGCCACTGTGTAGGTGGACCCATCACAAAGGGGTTAGAGCATGAAGCCTGGAGTGGGACAACACTCCGTTTCCCTTAGGCCACAGGGTTCCACTAATTAAGGTGATGTCACTCTCAACCTGCCTGACCAGGGCTGGGATTACAAAAGGGCCTGGCCACACCAGGGGCTTTGGGGACTCCAGGCTGGACAGGCCAGGTCTTAGTGCCAAGGTTCCCCAGTCAGGGTACCTGGTACTTCCTTGTTCCCTTTCAGGGCTGAGAGGGAGTCAGGCAAATGCCAACTGAATTTCATTTCTCTGTTGTTTCTGATGCAAAGAGCACTGTGCTAGAGCCTGTTGCCCGAATACATCGCTCTGGTCAGAAATGCAGGAATCGGGGAATCTTGGTAGAAAGGAGACAGGAGAGGTGAATGAGAGTCCGCTCCCTTCTGCCCATGGCCTGAAGTTTGGGTCACCCTTCGCAAGCGAAGGGGCTGAGCCCAGGAGACATGACAACTCACGTGGCTCCTTTTGCTTTCTTCATCTCCCATAGACGTGATGACTGTCTCCGAGAAGACTGTTTGTCCAGTCTGGTTGTTGGTTACCTACGGCAGAGCAAGTACGGTGAATGTGAAACAGAAGGAATTCTGGGCAAATCCCACAAGCTGGTTTCTTTCTTTTTTTTTTTTTTAAGATTTTATTTATTTGACAGAGAGAGACACAGCAGAGAGGGAACACAGCAGGGGGAGTGGGAGAGGGAGAAGCAGGCTTCCCACTAAGCAGGGAGCCCAATGTGGGCCTCAATCCCAGGACCCTGGGATCATGACCTGAGCGAAAGGCAGTTGCTTAACGACTGAGCCACCCGGGTGCCCATTTTTCCCACTTCCTGAAGCCACAACATCTGCCCAAGTCAACAGAATGCCTGCTCCACCTTTTATTTTTATTTTAGCTGCGGCCGCTAGGCGGACGGCCCCTTCTCGGTGCAGCCGTCAGAAACACAGCAGAGTCTCCCTCACAGGGCTGCTCCGTGGAGGGACGGCGGGGGCTTTGCACAGAGCCCGGCATGCAGCAAACACTCAGCAGTAGCTGTTTCTACTGTTCTCGGGCTTATCACTCAGCACTCAACGGCAACATCCTTTTCAACAACAACCCATCTGGGCGTCTCATCAAACATCTTTCATGAGAAGCAAGAAGGTTTTAGCTAGAGCTGCCCCCGTCCTGATTCTGGTGACATAGTTCATCTAGGAAGTGCTCTGGTGACATAGTTCATCTAGGAAGTGCTTTAGTGCAAAGGGAGTCCTCCCCTCCACCTGCTGTCTGCATCTGATGGTGTTTACCGGCGGGAGACGCCTCTGGGCTGAGCCCCGCATCCTGCTCGCACCCCGCGCCACTCCTGCCCCATCCGAGGTCCTGTCTGAGGAACGCTAGTGCCAGCAATGAAGATTAGAAGGGACGTCTGCCCAGCAGGTAGGGGATCTGGGTTCTCTGAGCCTCAGCTCAGCTACCACCAACCACCTAGTGTGTCACCAGGAGTAAGTCACTTCTCTGATTCACCATGTCCTCATTTCTAGGTCATCTACAAAGTTCCTGCCAGCTCTAATATCACAAGGAAACTGTCCAAAACGGAGCAGAAACACAGCCTACTTTGTCACAGTGGACCAAATTCCAGTTCTGGGGAGATAAGGATCATATCCTCACCAACACGCTTCAATACTTTTAGGCAAATAAATCCTCTCCCCAAAAAAGAGGCAGCATCCTTTTCCTCTCTGCCAGATTTTTGCCGAATTAACTGATGGTATATTTTTTAAAAATTCTATGATCCTGGGGCGCCTGGGTGGCTCAGTGGGTTAAGCCGCTGCCTTCGGCTCAGGTCATGGTCTCGGGGTCCTGGAATCGAGTCCCGCATCGGGCTCTCTGCTCAGCAGGGAGCCTGCTTCCCTCTCTCTCTCTCTCTCTCTCTCTCTCTCTCTCTGCCTGCCTCTCGGTCTACTTGTGGTCTCTCTCTGTCAAATAAATAAATAAAATCTTTAAAAAAAAAAAATTCTATGGTCCTATACTGCAGGTACAGGTTGCAGGACTTCTAAGAGCCTTTGTTATACTAATGGGCATTTTCCTATCTCTAGGAGAAATAATTAAGATGTTTCCTGAACATGTTTCACCACTGCCCAGCCCCTCGTGAAGCACAGAACAGACGGTCCGTGGAACCCACTGGAGAGCTGCTACATGGTGCTCATGACATAACTTTACCGGAAGAAACAGGAATAGAACAACGGGCTGTCGTAAGAACCTTGTTGTTTACGGTGAGCTCTCAGGTACCGGAAGTCATCTGACCCCCATGCTACTGTCACGTACGTACCGACCTCCCTATTTCCTAAATGCAGTTAGTGAGGGACATAAAATTTAAATGGTTTTTCAAAATCACACTAGTTACCCGTAGGACTCACACCTGGGTTTCCCAACATCTACAAGAAGCAACCTTTAAGCAGAGGCAATCCTGTTACCTAATTATCGTCAAAGAGAAGGACTTAATATTGGTTTTGGCAAAAGTAAAACAAAGACTTTTGGAAACATTCTCCAGGCCTCTGATGAGCAATGCCGAAGGACTGGTCAGCAGGTGACTTGTTCATTTATCTGGGGGCGAGGCAGAGGGTACACCCAGCTGAAGCTGGGACAGCGGGAAAAATGCCACACAAAGGCTACTTTACAATCAAGGCAATGGCCCATAAAAATCGACCCCCTTATGCTCCACGACACAGACACGCTATTGTTTCAACCGAGTCTTTACCTGGGCCCTTGAACAAAAGTGAGACCCTCTCGTTGGAGCCATTGGGCCTTGCACATATGGGCTGAGATGAGGTTTGAGGTCAAGCTCCTTGATGCTCACAGCAGAACGTCAACTCGATAGCCTCTACCTGTGACCCTGAATATCGGCACGTCAGACTCTTCAAGGGAAACCAGGTTCACGGGCTTTGCCCTCCCCGTCCTGCCTACATCATGCCAGACACATCTCATGCCAGGATGGGTTAAGGCTACGTGCTTCTGGATTTGCAACGTTTTCTTCTTCAAGTCAGGGGGAGAAATGAACCTGCTTGTTCCTCATGTCAGATATCAAACCAGGAGACACTGAGACATGGGGCAGGCTAGAAAAAACTCTGCTATAGAAATCTGAGTGGTTAGCCAGCAAACAAATATTCAGTCTTAATGGCAAAGGAGGCGTTCCCTCCCAAAGATGGAGTATAACCCATTTGAGTTCCTCCTGAGGAAACAGTGAGGATCTATTCAGCAAACATGGACTCTATTCCAACTCCCTGCTAAAACACACGTTGAAACCTATGAGATAAATTCCTCAAATTCAATACTAGAGAAGTCTCTCTCTAGACACTTGTTTGCACCCTTTTATCAAATGATAAAAACTCCCGACCATTCCTTTGCAATCAGATTGGCAGGCAGCCTAGAGTTAAATTTATTGCTTAAATGCAAAAGCAATTTAGGTTTCTGATACGCAGCTTTCCCTCTTAAATAGCTCCCTCACTCCCTCCGGTTTTTAATCTGTGTTTTACCAACCTCATTTGCATTTTTGGCTTGTGGATCCAATTTGTAAACAAGACCTTAGTTCTCTGATAGGACAGGAAGCTAAGGAAAAGGGGAGGTGCTGGCTGCGGCCACACTTACCTTGTGAATTTCTCGGTGCACGTGGATGGTATTATTTCCCACCTTGGTTTCCGTGTTGGTCTCATTGTGATAGCTGGAAGGCAAGCTTGCCACGTTCACTTCAGATGTTTTAGCTGCAGCTTCTTCTGCTTCCATCTATTAAATCAATGAATTTAATGAGCAAATTGTTTTCTCTTGATACAAATCAGTCCGTTAGAAAAACAGAACCACCCTCTTCCTCTTCTGCAATTATAAATAATGGTAGTAGTAATAGGTCCTGTTAATTGCCCACCAGGATAAGACACTGCACTAAAAGTTTTACAACTATTATAGCCTTAAATCTCACAGCCTCCCTCGAAGGTAGGTGTGAATATACCCATTTTACAGTTGCAGAGAGTAAGGCTCAAGAAGACTGGATAACTTCCCGAGATTATCCGTGAAGGACATCGCTCATCATCAGGGCAAAGCACATCAAAACCACAATCAGGTATCACCACTTAGCTGTCAGAATGACTAAGATCAAACACACAAGAAACAACGAGCTTTGGGCGAGGATGTGGAGAAAAAGGAACCCCCAGGTGCTGCTGGTTGGAATGCAAACTTCTGCAGCCACTGTGGGAAACCAGAATGGAGGTTCCTCAAAAAATTAAAAATAGAATTACTATATAATCCAGCAATTCCACTACTGGGCATTTACCCAAAGAATACAAGAACACTAACGTGAAGACGTCTGCACTGCTATGTTTACTGCATTATTTACAACAGCCAAACTATGGAAGCAAGCAGCCCAAGTGTCCATCAGTAGATGAATGCATAGAGAGCATGTGGTATATAAATATGCAGGTACATATAACATGGAGTATTACTTGGCCAGAAAAGGAATGAAATCTTGCCATTTACAAAACTATGGTGTGGCTCCAGAGGGTATAATGCTAAGGGAAATAAGTCAGTCAGAGAAAGACAAATACTGGAGGATATCACTCATATGTAGAATCCAAGAAACAAAACAGATGAACAAAGAAAAAAAGAGACAAGAGAAAAGACTCTTAACTGTAGAAAACGAACGGATGGTCACCAGAGGGGAGGGGGTGAAACAGGTGAAGGGGATTAAGAGGACGCTTATTGTGATGGGCACTGAGTAATGCATAGAATTGTTGAATCACTATGTCATACACCTGAAACTAATATAACACCATTTATTGGAATTACAATTTTTAAAAATTCACTGTAGTCTATCCACAGACACATAAAAAAGAAAAAAAAGGACTGTCAGGGAAGGGCAGAGCTGGGATCTGAGCATGCTTCTGCTGAACAGTCTTGGCCCCTGAGAGGGCTGCTGGGGCCCTGTCCCTCTCCCAGCAACCTAACCGGGAGGTCACCTGCATTCAGCTGCCTTTCATGCCAAGAACCAGTCTGGTCTCTCTCTGAGAGCCCTCTCTGGCTGCTCACTATGCACAGATGGAGTTAACACCCCAAGAACCATCCTCAATCAGTGAGGGGCAGGCTATGAGGGTAAATACCCCAGCTCCCTCCCCACTCAAAGGGGCAGTCTCTCTCTGAGGACTCCCAGCACAGCCTAGCAGTGACCTGCTCAGTAGCACAGCCTTTTTTTTTTTTTTTTAAAGATTTTATTTATTTATTTGACAGAGAGAGATCACAAGTAGACAGAGAGGCAGGCAGAGAGAGAGAGAGAGAGAGAGAGAGAGAGAGGGAAGCAGGCTCCCTGCCGAGCAGAGAGCCCGATGCGGGACTCGATCCCAGGACCGAGTAGCACAGCCTTTATTCCCTCTCTTCTCTTCCATCTTACTTTTCCATTTCCTCCTAGTGTTTCTGGGATCACTTCCCAAATACATTATTTGCTCCTAAGCCTTTGCTGCAGGGCCTGGTGGTGGTGGGCAGACCCCAACAGCCCCCAGGATGGCCCCTTCCCTGATACAGGTAGGGCCACAGCTATGTCTCCTTCCCACCCCACCGCTTGGGTACAAGAGAGACCCTGGTAGAGGGCCAGCTGACTAGTTCCCAGGGCTCACCCTCCTCCTGCCTCTTCTTCCATATGTGTTCCCCTCTGGTGTCAGGTTTCTGAGGCTGCTGTTCCCAGATCCCCCAGGCTCATGAGCCCCCACGACACCTACACCAGATATATCTGTCAATCTGAAACTGTACCCAATTTCCTCTTGTGGATTTACTGCCATGCCCCACCCTGAGTGGGCAGTGGACAAAGGGACCAGCTCACAGCTGGGTGGACTCAGAAAGAGGCCACATCACGGACTAGTTGCGCCAGTGAGACACTCTGTCTAGGAATTTAAAACAAGAGACACAAAGAGAAGTTCTAGTTCATGGCTGGCAGTTTTCCAATACTATCTTTGACGCTGGGCTATTTTTACTTCATAAAACTAAACTTCAAAAAGATTCTATTTTTTTTTAAAAAATCACTGTCTTCTATTCCCTCATGTACTAAATGAGGCACCTCTTTTCCTGTCTCTCCCAACTGGATTTGCTGAGCTGGGGTGGCTATGGGGAAGGAATTTCCATGTCTCCATGCAGCACAAAAACACTGAATAGAAGTGGGAAGTCTGGAAGACACAGAAGCTCAAATGATCAAACAAGGATTTGGTCAGTAACTGCTGTGTTTGACCCAGAGAGGACTGCGAGATGTCTGAAACTCGATCATTGGCTTCATCGTCGTCACCACCATCACCACCATCATCATCATCACCATAACCATCATCATCAGCTTCACCATCATCATCATCATTATCACCACAGTGACAGCCTCCATGTTTGGGCATCATCTATGCCTGAGCCACTGCACCGTAACTTCCATGGCTCCTTGGATATTCACAGCACCCCCACGAGGAAGGTGTTGTTGCCCTTTCTCTGCAGATAAAGAGAATGAGGTGAAGAGAAGTGAAGGGACCTGCCTATGGTCACAACATCGTTAGTAGGAGGCAAAGCTCAGACAGAACTCAGGTTCGTCTGACTCCAGATTTTGGGTCTTGTCCAGTATGTGCTTCTGCTCTGCCTGAGCAGCTTATTCATTTATTGCGGAGAGAGCAGAGCCCCACTACTAAACCTGTTTGAGGATGATTATGATGGCTTCTAGAAGCAAGCCAGGGGTTCAAAAAATAGAAAAGAAAGGCCTCCAGGAGGAGGAGGCATGATTGAGCTGGTCTCCAAGGACAGGTATGATTTGAACAGAAAGGAGCCCAGAGGAGGCAAAGCTGTGGCCATGTGGACAAGAACGGTGTGTGTTGTGGGCTGGGGCACAGGGTCCGTGCTGGGCACGGGATAAAATGGCGGATGATGAAGGAGAGAGAGACTGACAGGCAGTTCTAAAGCAGAGGGTGTTGGCCTTGTTCTCAACCAGGAGAGTGCATCAGGGTCATACCTGAAACTATGAAATGGTATCTATCATAGATATATAACCAAGAGAGTTATGCCTATACATTTACCACACACCAGATCCCTTCCCAGACCTGCTGAGTCAGAACTTCTGCAGGTGCAGGGGCACGTGGGTGGCTCAGTGGGTTAAAGCCTCTGCCTTCAGCTCAGGTCATATCTCAGAGTCCTGGGATCCAGCCCTGCATCCGGCTTTCTGCTCAGCGGGGAGCCTGCTTCCCCCCGCCCCTGCCTGCCTCTCTGCCTACTTGTGATCTCTCTGTCAAATTAAAAAAAAAAAAAAAAAAAAAAAATCTTAAAAAAAGAACTTCTGCGGGTGCAATCCAAGGTATTAAAGAGCTTCTCAAATGATTCTGAGGTATTCCCTCCCCTGCACTTGCCCCCAGGGAAAACCTTTGCTCCAAACCAAGCAAAGTTACAACAAGTTCTAAAGACTAGCTGGTAAATAATAAAGAGCCTGGAGAAGATAGAGAGGGGAGTGAGGGAACTGGCCAGAATGAGGTGTGGGAGTAGGAAGTCATTCCTGGGGGAAGTGAGGACCTGCTATGTAGCAGAGATTACAAATAAGTCCAGGTGGGCCAAGCCCCTGAGAGCTAGCCACAAGGTCAGGCAAAAAGTTGCCCGAAGCACGTCAGAAGCAAGTGCCAGGGCTCTGGAGTTAGGGAAGGTGGGGCCAAGTCCCAGCAGCTGTGACCTTGGGCAAGACGCCAAGCGTCTCTCAACCCCAGCTTTCTCATTTGTGTAGTGGAGAAGGTCCTACTCTGCTGAGCGGATGCAAGAATGAAGGACCACGAAATCCAAGTGCCTGCCTCAGCACCTGGTACCCAGTACAGATGTAATATGTAGCTACTCTCCTAATGCTGTCCTGGAAGAAAGCAGTTTTAGAAGAAGCTAGTTTGCTAGGGCATGTGCAGGTTGAAGGAGAAAAAGCAGACAGTAGATACCACGTGTTTGAAGCATTCACTAAAAGAATAGAGAAGAAGTGGAATGGAGCTAAGGCAGGAGACAGAATGAGCATGAAAAGGATTAAAAAAAAATTTTTTTAAAGTAAGAGATATTGGCATATTTTGTGATAGAAAAGATATAGCTGGAAAAGGGTAAGAGACTAAGATGCTACAGAGGCCATATCCAGAAGCAGAAGGGAATGTTTTCATGCTTTTAAAAATTCCCATTGGAATCTGAATCCTCCAGTTTGGCTTTCAAATAACTGACAAGTTACCAAATCTGGAGTCTGCTTTGGGCTGAGCAGAGACTTCTTATAAAACCTCCTCCTTCTCAACCAGTGGTTATTTCAATAGAATGAGCTAATAGTTCTCTAATGGCACCACAAACTCAAAGTACAGTTTACAATGGAAATTTCAACCACAACTATTACGGCCACTAGCAAGAGAAACTTAAGCCCAAAGCAAGAGGAGCTGTTTCATAAAGGAGGAATGTGCATGTTATAAAATATGGCATATATGGTTGGTTCAGTCGACATGTCTGTTAAAAGGGTATAGTAGGAAAAATTGGAGAGATAAATTGAGGCTTGGTATTGGGGTTCTTCCTAGGGCTGGGTAAGGTGATTAAGAATATTCCAGAATATGTCAGTTACGGATATCACCGTGAGCAGGGGGAAGGGAGGAGAAGAAAGTGCTTTTATCCTCAAAACACATTTATCGGTAACATACAGAATATTAAGACCGGAAAGTAGGAACAGCCCAGATTGAACCATTTGAACACTGGCTTCCCCAAATAATGATCCTACAAGCAGAGGATCTTTCCCTAAAGAGCAATCAGCAGCTTGAGTCAGCTGGAGTATTTAAAATGTCAGGCAGTTACTTGAAAGCAGATTCATGGCGCAACCATGTAAACAACCAATGCATCTGGCCTGGTCCTTTCCCCAGACAACAAGTAAATAGCAACTGTTCTGTGTTTATGAGATGGAATGGGCTTTCTGGAAGCCTCTTTTTAAAAAGTTAATACTAATCGCCACAATCTCTTGAGACTCTGTGGTGTTTCTTGGTTGTCCCCATGCTGGTACTATTTAGAGGGTGATAATGGCAGCCTTTCTTTATCCAGACGGCAAGGATTTCCCATAACCCTGACAACAGCCCCAGGGGGTGACTAATTATTTTTTTTTAAAGATTTTATTTATTTATTTGACAGAGAGAGATCACAAGTAGGCAGAGAGGCAGGCAGAGAGAGAGGAAGGAAAGCAGGCTCCCTGCTGAGCAGAGAGCCCAATGCGGGACTCCATCCCAGGACCCTGAGATCATGAGCGAAGGCATGAGCGAAGGCAGCGGCTCAACCCACTGAGCCACCCAGGCGCCCTGGGGGTGACTTATATTACACAATCTCACTTAACCCAATTTTAGATGGTCAGGTAACTTGCTTTACTTGCATCCTCATTTAAATCCCTCCTTATCCTAAACGGAGTTGGGGGGAGGGAGACATTTCCTGGACCCCACCAGGAATGGCAGAGCTAGGATCCGCTGAAGGAAGGTTGATCCCCACAGCCTGTTCTGCCACGCAGGGGTCCAGCCTCTCTCAACCTGTATCCACGGCCATAGAGGATGCTCTCTGGGGCAGGACCACTGAGGGGGACAGAAGTGACAGCCAGCAACTCTTCCTGGTGGCAAACTTCAACCAGCCCATCTTCACAATGCAAGCAGAATGGCATCTGGAAGGAGGAAGCTGGGCCCTGGCAGAGCCAATGGGGAGGATTTCCATGGAGGAGATGTGCCACTCATGCCTTGCTGATCCCAAACTGCTCTAATCAATGAAGAGACCAGAGAGGCCCCCATGGCTCCTTCCTTTCCCTCAGCAAGAGCTACCATCAGAAGACTGTGTGGCACAAACAAGATCACAGAGAACAGAAACTTGGGAGTTGACCTCATCAGTCTCACTGGGAATCCGTGAGCAGACAAGAAAATCCTGGAACCCAGATAAGGAAACCAGATGACCCGCCCCGCCCCGGCACCAGAAGGATCACCAGAAGGATCACGAGCTCCAGTTACTAGGAAGGGGCAGAGTTAAGAGCTATGGGGGCCCATCTGACTCCCCTCTCCTTTTAATTATTTCATGTCATGTCATGATTCTTTTGCTTTCACAGGAAACAATGTCTGTCCATGGGGTTTGGAATCTGGCCTGTCCAGTGGATGTTCAGGACAGCTTCCCACACCACTGCCTCCAATCCAGTGTCCCCCACCGCATACTCCATCCGACTGCCTGCTCTGGGAGGCAGGATTGTGGGGAGAAAGCAACGTCTCCCCGCAGACCAGAGCTAGCATTTGAGGCTCTGTCCCAGTGGAATGTGGAGAAGCAGGGGTGGGAAGACACCTCAGCCACAAGCCTGGACATCTGGTCTCTTGCTGACTCCTTCACTGGGATGGCTAGCTTCTCTCCAAAGACAGGCTGCAGCCAAAGCCAGGCACAACAGTGACCATGCGCCCCAACCCCAGGCACCAGGGACAGCTCCGGACACCTGGGCTGAGTGAGGTGAGGCAGCTGCCTCACCTGCCTGGGCAGCCCTGCCAACACCTAGGTGATCAGCCTAGAGGATGCTATCCATAGCGTCTGGTCCTAGGAGGCGACCGAAGAAGAAGCCAGGCCAAGCTTTGCTAAGGTATCTGGTATCTGATGGTAACAGCTACTGTATATTGGCCACCTATTCTACAACAGGTGCCCACACAGACCATGGCATTTAATTCTAACAAGAAACTGAGAAGAGGATGTTAAGGGACTTGCCCAATGTTGCCCAGCTAGTGAGTGGCAGAGGAGGACCCCGAGCCTAGCACTGACTCCAAAGCACTGCTGGGGTGGAGTTGGGTGGCCGTTCATACTGCCCCCCCCATCTGAAAATTCACACTGCTGGGATTTAGGATTCTGACTTTCCTTCCCTGCATCACATGGCATTGGGGGAAGCCCAGACAGACCAGCAGCAAAGCTGTCTGGGCTTTTTGTCCCCACACGGCATCCTAACTATGTCTTGGGAAGATGGCACAAACTCAAAGCCCAACATACAAGCTAGAACTTGAGATCCTTGGCCTCTCTGCAAAACCACAGAGCCCGAGTACCAGGGGCCAGCAAGCTTCCGCTTACACAGGGGGCGGGGGGGGTGTAAATGCACACTTGAAGAAGACAATTGCGGGGTAGCGGCCAGCAGCGCGTAAACAGGTGGTGACCCTGGCTGCCCCTGAGTGAACCCAGCCGGAGACTCTCGGTGAACAGGCTGCGATCCAGACCTTTCGGCAGGAAGTCAGAATGAGGTGGGAGTTGAGCTCACCCTGAGCGGCCAGCCGATCACTCCGAATCTGCAGCCGGCTCTTCCCGGCCCCTTCGCAGAACGGAGTATCCCGGCGAGCGCTCGAAGCGCGGCTTGCCCCAGCCCCCCGCCGCCCCCACCAGGCGCTCCCCCGAACCCCAGCCGGCCAGACGCACCCACCTCCTCCACCGCGCTGCGCAGTTTGTGCTGCGTGTCCTCCATCAGCTCCTCAACCTCGCGGAACATCTCGTTGAGGGTGGCCTCCTCCTGCGGGTAGCTGAGAGCCGGGGCGGGCTCAACGGGCGCCGCGGTCGCTGTGGGAGCCGGCGCGGGGGCCGTGGGGACCGCCGCCGCCAGCAGCAGGCACAGCAGGGTGCCTACGAGCCGCTGCATCTCCGCTCTGCTCCAGCCGCTGCCGCTGCCTGCGTCCCGGAACCTGATCAGAGGCGCGCCGACCACCCCCTCGCCCGCCCCGCAGCCCCGCCCCCCGCCCCGCGCCCCGGCCCGCCCCCGGCGCCCCTCTTCCCCGCACCCACTCTGGAGGAGACAAAACCGAGGGCCCTCCAGACGCGGCCCCCCGGCTCTGCTCCAGCCCCGCGCCCCCTCCCCTCCGCACCCCCACTCTCTCCTCGGGCCGGGGCTGAGCTCTGCCCCCATCCCCAGGGATAGCCTCCTCCCCGGAGCAGCAACAGAACCGAGTTCCCAACACCCGCGGCGCCACCGCTCACCCCCGTGCAGTCCTCGGTTCTAGCCCGGCCTCTCCACGACCAGGTCCGAGCGCAGCTCTGGAGTCGCGACCCCACTCCCACCCCAGCCCCGTGCAGCCCACTCCGGGGCGATCCGAGCGCCCGTCGGCACCCTCCCCGCGGGGTCCGAACCCAGGCGAGCGTCCACCCCTCACCCGCCCAAGCGAGACCTAACAGAGCCCGCCCGGCCCCCCCCATTCCCCGCCACCCCATTTCCCGCCACCGTCCCTCACCCACCGGACTGGACCGAGCTGTGCGCGGGCTGGACCTGCCAGACCTCGCCGGGACTCTGCCGGCTGCGGGCACCGGAACTGGGACGGGAGCGGCGCGGGGGCGAGGAGCACGCGGGGATGCGGCAGCGCTGGTACCCGGCGAGCCCGCAGCGCGCCCCGCCCGGCGGGAGGGGCTGCCGCCCGGACCCACGCCATTGGCCGCCCGCCGCCCGCGACCTCGCGCCGCAGGCCAGCTTCCTCCGCCTCCGCGAGCCGCCCCTTCCCTGCATCCCTCGGCCGCCGCCGCATCCCGGTCCATTGTCATTAGGGCCCGGATTCCCGCTATAGCTTATGGCGGACGCGGGGAGGGTGTGCTTCCCGCGGCCCCCTTGCCCTTCCCAAGCCATCCTCTGGCCCGCATGCAGGGCAAAGCCCCAGCCAATCAGACTGGCGGCCAAGGCCGGTCACTGGCTGGCCTTCATCCGCCTGCCATGCTTGACGCCTTACTCTGGCCAAGATAACCCACTTGTAGCTCCCGGAGCTCGTGAGAATGTCAGCGAGCTTCTCCAGGGCGACATAACAGTGGCTGAGAGCAGGCAGCGGCGGCCAGACTGCCTGGTGTGAATCCCAGCTCTGCTTCTTACGACTTTACCAACCTGGCCAAGTCCCCAGATGTGTCTGCGCTCCACTTAGCCCGAACGGAAAATGGAGGTTAGTGTAGTGAGTGTACTTAGTAGTTAACGAGCATAACGCATGCAGGCGAGTGTGGGGCACGTGGTAAGTGGGAGATGTGAGCTAATCGTCGTGGGAACGCAACTTTGTCTTACTCACCGCAGTCTCCCCAGCATCTAGAACGAGGGGCACTCACTGTTTTCTAACACTTTTTAAAATATGTGAGTATCCAGAACAGGAAGCACTCATATATTTCTTAAATGAAGGAGTGTTTTCTTTCCCCCTACCCTGAAGATTTTATTTATTTATTTGAGAGAGTGACAGAGAGAGAGAGAGAGGAGGGGGAGGAGAGGAGCAAGGGGGAGAGGGAGGGAGAAGCAGACGCCCTGCTGAGCAGGGAGCCCGCCATGGGGCTAGATTCCATGACTCTGGGATCATTACCCAAGCTGCAGGCAGATGGTTAAGGGACTGAACCACCCAGGCGCCCCTAAATGAGTATTTCCTTAAACCTCCTCCTATTTCTCCCTAAACTCTTTCTGTCTGGCGAGCTCTCCCTCCTCCTGTTGGTCTATCTAACTCTTCCACATCTTTCAAGAGCTAGGAGTCTGTCCTGAGCTCTCCCAACTGCCCCCCATTTCTTCTGTTTCCCTTCCCATGTGCTGATCTATTGCCCCAGATTTGCCATGGTCCTACTAGTCCCTGGCCCATTTTCCCCGAGTGACCAGGAGGAGCCCCTCAGTGACAGAGAATGACTTCCTCACCTTTGTGTTCCCACCACCAGAGCCATAATACACACTTGGCTCCTGAGAAATGCATGGGCTAATCAGCATAACAAGAGCTATTTTTTAAGAAAGATTTTATTTATTTATTTGAGATACAGTGACAGAGAGCATGAGAGAAAGCAAGAGAGAGTGAGCATGAGTGGGAGGGTGGAAGGGCAGAGGGAGAAGGAGAAGAAGGTTCCCTGCTAAGTGGGGAGCCTGGCATGGGGCTCCATCCCAGGACCCCGGGATCATGACCTGAGCTGAAAGCAGATGCTTAACCTACTGAGCCACCCAGGCATCCCCAACAATAGCTATTCCTATTTTGAAATAGCAATACTTACTTAGTGCCATGTGTCAGGACAAGGTGTTAACTCATTGAATCTCAGACAGCCTCTGAGGTTGGTAGGACTACGTCTATTCCCATTTTACAAGTAAGGACACTTTCCTGAGGCCATGTAGCCATTAAGTGGTTGAACTGGGATTCAAACCCAGGAATCTGGTTCCAGAGTCTTCATCCTTTGCAGCTTAACTCCTCTGCTCTAAACTGGCTGGGAGGTTTTGGAGCTGACTTGGGAGTATTAAATGAATAATTTCTGCAGGTGACCACTTGGAAAACATGTGTTTGAGGATGAAGGAATTCAGGACATGCCTCTGCAAATACTGATTATTTTGAGCTGAGGGTGCTTGAGAAATAGCAGATGCAGGAAAGGCTCTCAGACCTCCCCTTTAAAAACAGGCCATGAGATGCCGTGTGAGGAAGGTGCCTTCTGTGTACCAGCAAGAGAAGAATGTCTTTAGCATTAAGTAAGTACTGGGAACTGATGTCAAAATGGGTCGGTACTAGCAAAATCACTAAAATGACACTATCTTCTACTAGTTCCCCCCTGCCCCCAAATCTAGTCACTTCTCCACAATTTACCCTCCAGAGCCTAGAGCCCTTTGCCTGTCATTTCGTCACAAATGTATTGTCTCTTTGTCTAAAAAGTCTGTAAGCTTTCCGCCCTGGTCACTTTCTTGGGTCCTCATTTTCTTGCAAAGGCTCCCATGTACGTGTGAGGTGGTAGTAAAATTCGTACACCTTCTGTTACTCTGCCTTATGTCAGTTCAATTCTTAGGCCCAGCTGGAGACCCTACAAGGGTAGAGGAAAAATGTTTCCTCCCGTACAGGGCTCATGGCCTCTTCGTCCTGTTCCTACACTTGAGTCCGCAGCAGAGTGTCAAGTGGGGAGAAAGCATATTTAGGCCTTCTCGGCACTGGACACTGTGCACACAGAGACACGGTGCACGTCGAGACTCAGAGAAGTTAGGCCATCCTTTCAAAGCCAGACAATAACTGAGGGGTCATCTGGCAGGAGACTCAGGTGTGGCTGACTCTGAAACTAGTCCTTATTTCTCATGACTGCCTTTCTTTGTGGAGCTTTCTGCATTACTGTTTATCGTAAAAATGAGGCTTCTTGCTATGTTCTCTTCAGCTTCTGAGCCTCTGGGCTGGGCTCTCCTTCGAATCCAGAGAAGGCTCCCTCCCCCAGCATCCCCTGCTCTGTCCTCTGGGCATTCGGCCACTCACCTATTCCTTAGCTTTCTGGAGGCAACTGAGCCCATGTAAGGACCTGGAGCCAACTTACCCCTTGAGGCCCACATTCTAGGAAGAAACTGACGCACGTCGGCAGGCTGTGGCCAGGGGGCACCCCCGGGCCAGGCCAAGCTGCCAGGGTGTTGATTTATAGAGCAAACCGTGCTCCTTCAGCCTTCCATGGTGCTGGCTGTGAAGACTGAGAATTGCCCTGAATAAGAACTTGTCTTCTGCCTTACGTGCTTCCATGAGGTTTGGAGGTCTTGACTTTCAGACTGAACTTAAAAAAAAACCCAAAAAACCAAAAAACACATTGAGCTACCCCAAGTGTCAGGTGAAGGGCTATGTTCTTTCTCATATGGGGCCTATAATTTATGCTCCAAAATGTGGGGATGTATTGATAGCTCCCATTATTAAGTGCAACTACAAAACAAACAAACAATGACAACAACAAAATGGGGAGGAGGAGGGAAAAAAAGGTAAGAACATTTATGGGCCTCAGTATAAGAAAATAGAAATGTCCTCCCTGCCCAGCTTCTTGCCAATCTGATCAAGAGCCTGAGGCATTCACAGGCAATGAGGAAAGACACTAGGGTCGGCCGAGATATGGCGCCGACTAGATCCACACACAGTCTGGGCTCCAAGAAGCTTGGAGGCAGGGGTAGGGGAAGCCCTGTGGGTTGGGGACCTGAGTTGAGAAAGGGTCATGCTCGAAATGGCCATTATAAGGTGAGGAGTCCACGGGCACACGGAGCAGGCCAAGCTGGCCAGAGCTGGCCAGATCAATCATCTTTAGGATGAGGAACATTCTACAATTCCATAATTTCTATTATATCACTGGTCTAAGTTCTATAACAATTAAGGACATTTGTTTTTTTTTTTTATTTCAAGGTTTTGGAAGCACTCTGTAATTATAATTTTAAAATTCTAAGTTTTCCCATTTTCTCTATGAAGGACCTAGAGAGTCCTAAACCAGGTTCCTATTCCATTACTGAGGAAGTGGGAGCAGAGTGGGTGTTGTCTGCTAAAAATTACCTAGAAAGCTAGCACCCACACAGCAAATTCACGGGCAGCTGTCCGCCCTCCAGAAACTCGTGACCATGTGCTCACGGAGATGTGTATAAAGATGTTTACGGAAGCCACTATTTACAGTAGCAGAAAATGTGAAAACCACTCACTTAGTGGTTTTTTTCAGCAGGAGAATGGTTACACTGGGATTTCTACAAACAAGAGAATACAGAATTAACATAATGAATACTATTTCTAGGCAACAACATGGATAGATCTCAGAAGAAATAACGCGGAGCAGGAAAGACAATTTGCAGAATGGTCTGTATACAATACTGTTTGTGCATGTTTTAAAAACACAAAATGGCCAGGGCGCCTGGGTGGCTCAGTGGGTTGGGCCTCTGCCTTCGGCTCAGGTCATAATCCCAGGGTCCTGGCATCGAGCCCCGCATCGGGCTCTCTCTCAGCGGGAAGCCTGCTTCCTCCCTTCCTCCTCTCTCTCTGCCTGCCTCTCTGCCTACTTGTGATCTCTGTCAAATAAATAAATAAAATCTTTAAAAAAAAAAAAACACAAAATGGCCATTTCTATGGGTCATGGATGCTACGAATGTAGTTAAAAAAAATACAGAAATGTGTAGGCTGCTCCTGAGGCCGAAGGCAGAGGAAGAGATGGGGGTTCTCCTCATTTGGATTTATAACACTTTATTTCTTTCAGAAAGAGAGTGTACCAGCAGGGAGAGGTTCTGAATTAGAAGTGGCCAAAATAGAAAGAGAGTGTACCAGCAGGGAGAGGTTCTGAATTAGAAGTGGCCAAATGATATGTCTTTAATCATCACGGTTGATCAGCTACATGTGGGTGTATGGGAGTGTCCACTATTATTTTCAGTATGTTTGAAAGAGTTTGTGAATAAATTGAAGCCCTCCCCACAAAAAAGCAATAGGCGAGTCCCCCTACCCCCATCCCACTGCCCAGAATAACACAAAGCGAAAACCTCCCAGTGCCAAAGAGACATTTCTTAGATCTGCTCTTAAGAGAAATGCTCACCTCCCCGAGGCCCAGCGGTGGCCTCCATTACTGTGAGGTGAGAAGCAGGAGTGGGAGGGTCCCCACAGGCCTGCGGGGAGGCGCCTTTCTTTTCATAAAAGGCCCTTCTGTCTGCCTGAAGGGTCACAGCTTTCCTCCTGGGGTGGTTGGTAGGGCCTGAGAGCTCTAGTGGATGGGGCTTATCTGCCTCCTGCGCAAACAAGGAAACTTTAGGGATCCGGAACTTAGGGGCACCCAATCTGCATAGATGACTGTTACACACTGATTTTTTTTTTTAAAGATTTTATTTATTTATTTGACAGACAGAGATCACAAGTAGGCAGAGAGGCAGGCGGGGGGGGTGGGCTGGGGGGGCGGGGGGCAGGGAGCAGGCTCCCTGCTAAGCAGAGAGCCTGATGTGGGGCTCTATCCCAGGACGCTGAGATCATGATCTGAGCTGAAAGCAGACGCCCAGCCCACTGAGCCACCCAGGGGTGCCTGGGTGGCTCAGTGGGCTGGGCGTCTGCCTTCACTCAGGTCATGATCTCAGGGTCCTGGGATGGAGCCTCTCAACCTGCTTCCTGCTAGGCGAGGAGTCCACTTCTCCTCCCTCCTCACCTGTGTGCTCTCTCGATCTCTCTCAAATAAATAAATAAAATCTTTTTTAAAAATGTAAAAAAGGAAAAAGAAACTTTAATAATTCAGAATAATTAATTCTATCTGGGGAGGGTTTGTTACCCATCTCTCTCTCTTTTTTTCCTTTCCCTTCCATCTTAAATAGACTATTCTGAACATATTCAGAACATAATTTGGAAGAAAATGTGAAGAGTTGACTTGGAGATAAGGTATCTGCGTGGCTGTTTATTATCTGTTTTCTCTGCGTGAATGCAAGTCATGTGAGATTGCCCAGGCTGCGTGCCCCTCCACCACCTCCAGGGTGGCCAGGGAGCCTGCTAGGGGCTGGGGCCCGGCCCTCGAGGACCCCACCTTTTCTGAAGAAACAGTGAAGTCAGCAGAGAATGCCAGGACAGTAAGGCGGCCCAGTGCACTCTGCTGGTGATAAAATTTTAGAATGTAAGTGAGGTTCAGTGGGGTGGAGTCCGGAGCAGCTGACGACCAAGAAAGAATTCTTGAGACAACTTTGGTGCAAAATGATGGTTTGTTAAAGCACGGGGACAGGACCTGAGGGTAGAAAGAGCTGCTGTCCCAGGGTTGTGAGGGGTGGTTGATTACACACCATGGGGTTGGGGGAGGTAAGGAAAAAGGGAAGTTTCAATAGAACTTTCGTATGCTAGAGAGAACCTACAGAATACCGGACGACTTGCCATTGCCAGGTTAAGGTTGTTATTCCTCTCAAGCAAGGTATTGACATTAAGATAGTTGGGAGATTCCTGGGAAAATGTCACAGAGGTCCCACCCAGGAGTTGGGGGAGGGGGAAAGTTGCAGGGTGTCTGCTTCTGCTTCGTCCTCAGCCAGCCTTCTGTTCCTTCATCAGTGGGATCCAGGAATCCTCATGGATGACCCTCCTCTCCCACCCCTTTGATTGAGCCAGAGACAAACCCTTGTCTAAAGCTTGACCCCTCAGATTCTGTCTTGGATTTGAGGCTAGAGACACCATTCAGCTACTTGAGGACAAAAGCTAACTTGGAGAGAGAGTCAGAGACAGAGTGCTAGAGGGAGACAGATATTAAGAAAAAGAGATTTGTGAGCCTGCGAGAGGGGATGATGGGAAAGAAATGAGTAGCAGCTTCTTAGCTATGTCATTCTGGTTCCTGACTCTAATCTTTCAGGAGTCTGTCTGAGACCCAGCTGCCCTTGGGGTCTATGAGATGTTTTTGGATTCTTCTCATATGCTTCCTCTTTTTTGTTGTTGGAGCGAGGGTTAGGGACTTTCTGTTACTGGCTACCAAAGGGCCTTAAATGTCTGGAGCGGGGCTGCCTCTATCTTAACAAAACAATCCTTTTCAAGGAAGGTTTGAATTAGAGGAGATGACTATCCCTCTCTGAGACCCATGAGTTAGAGACCCAGGGCCACCAGGCGCTGCAGGACAGGGAACTGTCAGCCAGGGTCATCCTCCCCCTTGCCAGCAGACCCCTGACCTACCATGCCAACCACCAGCTTGGTCAAGCCCTCCCAGGTCCTGCCCATAACTTGGGATTGTTCCGAAGAAACTGGTGCCAAGATTTCTCTGAATGGAAATTCCATCTGCTTTTGGAAAGAGTGTTCACGTGGATTCAGGATTTCCATGAGTAACAGCCACTGAATTATCCAAAACATACATGTAATCTGCCAAGTTTCCGTGGGTGGGTAAACCAAAGAGACCCGGGGGACCATATCCCCGGTCATCACCCGTGGAACGCAGACCAGGTGGATGAACCCCGAGGCTGGCTGTCTTACTTTTTTATTTAGCAGGTGGATTCATGTGTTCTGTCTATGTTTGCATGTGTGTCTGAACCAGAGGGTAACAAAGGAGCAAGAGAATTTTGGTGGGGCCAGTACCGAAAGAGGAAAAGCAAAGAATTGATGTCCTGAGACAAGTAGTGGAGGGAGAATATCTAGAAATGTGATTCTACTCATTTCTCTCCAGGGCTTGGGGACAGAAGGATGTGTTTCTTCCCTGGAGCAATTTTCTTTTTTTTTTTTTTTTAAAGATTTTATTTATTTATTTATTTGACAGAGAGAGACCACAAGTAAGCAGAGAGGCAGGCAGAGAGAGAGAGGAGGAAGCAGGCTCCCCACCGAGCAGAGAACCCGATGCGGGGCTCGATCCCAGGACCCCGAGATCATGACCCAAGCCGAAGGCAGAGGCCTCAACCCACTAAGCCACCCAGGCGCCCCTCTGGAGCAATTTTCAATGCAGGGGACAGAACAATGTCCTGTGAAGCTTACTAAACTGCCCTTTGCAGATGCAAATTCAGTAGGTGTGAGACCTAACCGTGGTTGTGGTTGGAAGCTGCTGGACTTAATAGCTAGATAGTCCTGGGTTTGGGTTCTGGCTCTGACCCTAACTGCTATGGCTGGAGTATCCCAGAGTTCGCTAGCTTATGGACAAGTTAATGCCCAAACCACAGTGCTCTTGGCCCAAACCTGCCATCACTAAGAAGATAAACTGGGAAGTCTCCAGGAGTGTGTTTTTGTACCTGAGATTCTTGTTGCCTTTGCTCCCATCATCTCTAAGACAATTGTGCCATCTTGAAGATAATAAGCAAAGACTTGGTGTGTGATTTTCTCAACAGCCTGGGGGTGGGGCGGGGAGTGTCTGCTATTGGTTTCTGCTACATTAAGATCCTTGCTGGTCAGCAGTAAAGAAGGAATAAGCTATACACATGTTAATACAGATGCATCTCGAATGCATTATGCTAAGTAAATAAAGCCAGACTCAAAAGACTATATACTGATTCCATTTATAGAATGTTCTGGAAAAGGCAAAACTGTAGACAGCAGACAGATCATTGGATACCAGAGGAGTGACTACAAAGGGCACAGGGACATTTGGGGGATTTTATACTTTGATTGCAATGGAAGGCTGGGAGCGTTGATACACGTTTGTTGAAACCTCATAGTACTGTACACTGAAAAGACTGAATTTAATATATATATAAATTATACCCAAACTGGAAGATGAGAGGAAAAAAGAGGTAAAGTAGCTTGCCCAAGTTCAAGCCCGGAGTTGAAGCAGGTCATGCTGAACTCCTGGGTCCAGATGTGAAACTCCCTTCAATATGGCCGCTCACCAGCCATAGGCAGCTCTTCAAGTGGAAGGGGGGTGTTCTTAGGAAAGAGGGCTCTGACTGTGGTCAGGAATGTCAGGCAAAGAAGCCAGCAGTGGACATCATAGTGTGGGGGAAAAGAACTCTGTTCTAGTCATGGTTTTGTAAGCTTCTAGATTTTTCCTCTTGGATAAACTAATGAATCTCCCTACAGTCCAATTTTCTCATTTTTAAATAATTTCTCCTTTGTTAAAAAAGAGAGCAATAAAAGCCAACCTTAAAGAACAAGCTCTTGTTGGGAGACACTACAGGGTCAGTGCCAAGGGCAATCCTGGCCCCATGTTACTCTCCGGCCAGGTGATGGGACAAGTCTTCCCACTTCTCAGGACCCCACTTCCACCATCTATGAGAGGAGGACAGGATCTGCATCTACTTCGTGGGACTGTTGTGGGTCTTACAAGATGTCATTTTTTTAAGCCACTCAGCCAAGTGCCTGGCACGTAGTAAGCATCAGTGAGTCTTAGCTATGATTATATTATCATCCTCAACGTCATTACCAACCCCAGCGAGCAAAGCTCTTGCAAGTGAACAGGGAACAGAGCTCCCTTTGTGTGGGCTCAGCTGGGGCTTCAGGGAAGGCAGGGTGAAGAAAGTGTCCAGCAATTTTGCTTAGACCACAGAGGGTTACGGAGGGTCTCGGGGCAGACAGCTCTTTTCTGTTTACACAGGGAAACCTTTTATCTGCCTCAGCGCACGGTGCTGCCAGGATGGCAGGGTCAGAAGAAGTTCACATAATCAACACGTTCCCATCCCCGTTTGGGTCCCATTGCTGAGGCTTTCACATTTTAGACGCTTTTTCTTTTCTTACTCAGGGTCTGCACACCCCTTCCTGCAATATGGTTTCCATCCAGTCCTCTGCTGAAACGTGAGCAGGATTCAAATGAAGGACTAGTTCAAAGTCCCACAGTTACCAGGGAAAGGCTTGCTGCCATTGAAGCAATGTGGATAGCGACCGCTAAAATCAGGTCTCTCGTTTTTATTCCTGTTACTGTCTTGCTCTGTCTGTTCCATCTCAGTCTGAAGCAGACACTTGGGCTGGGTCTATTTCCTTAATATCTCCGCAAGACGATAGCCCCTTGCTAGTGACTCTGCTGCTCGGGAAATTCACACCGCTGGCCCTCCACCGCCCAACTCTGCCAGGGAGCACAGCCCAGTGCCCATCTTTTCACCCAGTGGCTCTCAAAGGTTTAGCAAGTATCAGAGTCATCCGGGGGCAGGGGCAGCGGGTGTTAAGCACAGGTTCCTGGACGGGACCCTGGACTTCCCATCTTCGGCAAATTCTGAATGATCCTAATCCTGTCAGTCCAGAGACCCAACCTTTAGAACTTCTGTCTTGATTGCTGGGGAGATAGCAAGCATCTCGGTGATCTGAAGATGATGAGAGAGTTGCTAGGCGCACCTTAGCCCAACTGAAAGAGAGAATGAGTGCAGGTGAAATCGTTTTCCAATTGCTTTCCACCAGCAGCTGCCACCAAAAATGCTTAACTGGGTTCAAATGACAGAACCAAAGAGGAGGAACTGGTAAAAGATCTGCTCAAGAAAACAGACCCAGGTGGCTCAGTGGGTTAAAGCCTCTGCCTTCGGCTCGGGTCATGATCCCAGGGTCCTAGAATCAAGCCCCGCATCAGGCTCTCTGCTTGGCAGGGAGCCTGCTTCCTCCTCTCTCTCTCTCTGCCTGCCTCTCTGCCTACTTGTAATCTCTGCCTGTCAAATAAATAAATAAAATCTTTTAAAAAAAAAAGAAAATTAAAGAAAAGAAAACAGACCCAGAATATGGTCCAGAAACCGGGTGGACAAAAAGATATTTGCAGAACACAGTGGATATTCAAGGGGCAGGGCTGGTGAAACAATGCTGAGGGTCACCTCCAACATAAGGCGAGGTCCGAAAGAGGGAGACAATAAAAAGTGAGCAGCTTAGAAACGGGATTGGATATGGCACGTGACATGGGGTAGGGCAAGCAGAGCAGACCCTTCATCTGTGAAGGGTGTGTGGGTGCTGGAGGGCAGCCCGCTTTTCTGACCCGATGGCTAGATAAAGCCTAGAAGGGGCAGCTGCAGGTTTCAGGGACCAGACAGGCCTGAACAATTCTCTTAAAGCTTAAGAGTTAGGTGACATCATATTCTAAGGATCGCATTTTATCAAACTACAAGTAGTTTATGAAACTATTTTCACGTATCAAAAGAATGAGGTAGTTCTATCTACTTTCATTCATTCATTCATTCATCCATCATTTGTTCTGCTAATACTTATTGGATGCTAAGGCTCTGTTCCAGGAGCTGAGAAAAGAGAGGAACAAAAGAGCGAAGCCTCTGCTTTTATAGAGTTTGCATTCCACAGGATAGGGAGACTTCCCAACCTACACACCACACACACAGAAATTACATTGTACATTTACATTCTACATTTACATTTACAAATTACATTCTACATCTACATTTACATTACATTTTACATTTACATTACATTCTACATTTACATCTACATTTACATTTTACATTCACTGTTGCAGAGAAAATAAAGCAGAAGAGGACTTAGAAGGATGAGGGAGAGTTGCTGGAGTATCTGCGGTTTGGGGGGACTTCTCCGATAATGTGGCGTTTGAGCAGACACACAGAAAGTGAGGAGTGATGCCTGACAGCAGGCTAGTCCCAGGGCAGGTGAAGAACTCTCACAATTCAGCGACAGAAAGACACACAACCTGATTTTTAAAATGGGCAGAGGACTTGAACATTTTTCCGAAGAAGATACACGCACGGCCAAGCAGCACAAGAAAAAGGCTCAACGGCTTTCACCTTACCTCTGACATCATCAGTTAGAGAAATGCATGTGAAAACCACTTCACGCTCATTAAGACAGCTGTAGAAAATAAAAGGGGAACAAAATAATGGCGAGGATGTGGGTAGATTGGAACCCTTGTGCACTGCCAGTGAGAAGGGAAAATGGCTTCGTCAATGCAAAAAACGGTTCGGCAGTTTCTTAGGAAGTTACATACGGAATTGCCATACGACCCAGCAATTCCAAACCTAAAATTGAAAACAGGTACTCACGTACGCGTCCGTGCGCCTTCCTAGCAGGACCCTTCACAGCGGCCGGAAGGTGGAAGCAGCCCAGTCTTCTCCAATGGATGCATGGATAAGCCAAGTGGTTTCCATCCATCCATCCAGAATATTCCATCATTCGATGGAATATTATACAGCCTTAAAAAGGAGTCAAGTGCTGTTAGGCCTATATCGGGGATGGAACTCCGAAGTGTTAGCTGAGGGAAGGAAGCCAGATTGCAAAGGTCGCAGGTTGTAGGAGCCCGTGCAGATGAAATGTCCAGGAGGGGTAAATCCAAGCAGACAGAAGGCAGATGGCAGAGACCGGGGGCTGGAGGCTTTACTTTGTTTTTTTGTTTTTGTTTTTTTTTAAGATTTTATTTATTTATTTGACAGAGATCACAAGTAGGCAGAGAGGCAGACAGAGAGAGAGGAGGAAGCAGGCTCCCTGCTGAGCAGAGAGCCTGATGTGGGGCTCGATCCCAGGACCCTGAGATCATGACCTGAGCTGAAGGCAGAGGCTTAACCCACTGAGCCACCCAGGTGCCCCTGGAGGCTTTACTTTGGAGCGATGCTTCGGAACTAGACAGAGGTGGTGGTGACGCACACGGTGAATGCACTCAGGGCCACAGAATTGTTCACTTTCAAATGGCTGGTTTACGCGATGGGAATTTCAGCTCAGTCCATGATCGGAAAAAACAAAACAAAGACCCAGAAAGTGAAGCAGAGGCTGATCGCCAAGATAAACAGCTAAGGAAAAACAGGAAAGGGGAAAACAGTGGTGCGCGTTGCTGTGTGTCGATCAACACGGAATATCCCCTATTTGCCTTTCTGTGCGTGATAACATTTGTATAATGTGCATGTGTTACTTATGCAAGAAATTCAAGGGAAATTAGTGAATTATTTTTAAACACGGTGCTGACTTCAAAGTCAGAGCTGGGTTGGAATCCCAAGGCTGATTTGCATTGATTGATAGATGGGGACATCTCAGCTTCCCTTCCACGTCTGTAACGTGCTGCACAGTTGTGCCTGCTCTCAGGTTGTCAAGCACACAAATAAGATTGTGCTTGCAAAGGGCACAGTGCTTGGGATACTGTGAGTGCTGAATAAATGGTGTGAGCAGTTTGTACCCACAAACTTCCGACAACAAATATGTGGGTTTCTTCCACACCAATGACCTTTTTGCCCACTGGCCCCCACGATCTACCCATGGATGGTGGAGACCCCACATGCAAAGGGCTCAGTCCCACATTTAAATCAGGAGAAACAGGTACAGTACATTTTAATAAATATATTTTATTAAACTTAGTGCATCCAAAACACTATCACCGCAGTATGTAATCAAGATAGAACTTATCGCGGCACCTGTGTGGCTCAGTGGGTTAAAGCCTCTGCCTTTGGCTCAGGTCATGATCCCAGGGTCCTAGGATCGAGCCCCACGTCAGGATCTTCTCTCTTCAGCAGGGAGCCTGCTTCCTCCTCTCTCTCTGCCTGCCTCTCCTCCTACATGTGATATCTCTCTCTGCCAAATAAATAAA
The DNA here is from genome assembly GCF_002288905.1 of Enhydra lutris kenyoni. NCBI lineage: Eukaryota > Metazoa > Chordata > Mammalia > Carnivora > Mustelidae > Enhydra > Enhydra lutris. Next base: position 2,544,715 of record NW_019154152.1, on the reverse strand, counting down.
TAAATAAAATCTTAAAAAAGATAGAACTTATCAATGAGATAGTTTGCATTTTTTTTCATACTGAGTCTGTAAAATCTGATATGTGTTCTACACGTAAAGCATCTCTTAATTGGGGCTGACTACGTTGCGAGGACTCGAAAGCCACATGTGGCTGGCGGCTGTCCTGGACAACAGAGGTCTCATCGGACATAAAAACAATCTTTGCACAAAGCAAAACAGATCTTTCCATTCTCTGTTTTGAAAGTCCCATCTATGGGGTATTTAGAACATATTTGTATACATTTGGAAACACTAATTCTAATTTCCAAGAATCCATTTTTCAGAATCTCTCCCATCCATGTGAAAAGGCACGTGAACAGCCTTGTTCATTGTAGCTTCATTCCTACTGGAGGAAGGAGTCTGGGCTCCGGATTCAGAAAGCCTGGGTCTGGATCTGGTTCTGCCACTTAGTACCTACACGATCTTGCATACGTTATTAAACCCTTGTCTTCCATTTCCTCATCTATAATTGAAACAATAGCAGCGGGCTGTTTACAAAGATTAAATGAAAAAATCCACATGAAATGCTTCTGATAGTTCCTGGCCCATAGTAGGTGCTCTGTAATTCTTAGCTATCATTGTCGTTACAAACAAAGAAAAAGTGTGGCAATGGAATTGTCCAGCAACAAGGAAATGATTTAGTGAATTACGCTACATCCCATGGTTTAAGCTACTTGTTTACTCCCTATTACACAGCACCTGGTGAGGTACCCGGTACCCGGTAGACACTCGGGAAGTATTTGGAAGATGGACGGCACGCAAAGTCTGTAGAGTGAACAAAGCTGCTCACAGTGTGTTAATATGGAAAGAGTGCAGAAAGGTATGTACCCTATGATTCCATTTTGTTGGGGGAAAGACAGGAGAAACGTATATATGAAGGGAATGTGTTAATTATATAACCACAAGTAAAAGAAGGGAAGTGTACCAAACCCTTAATGGTTTTAAATCTTTTTTTTTTTAAGATTTTATTTATTTATTTGACAGAGATCACAAGCAGGCAGAGAGGCAGGCGGGGTTGGGCGGGGGGAGCAGGCTCCTTGCTGAGCAGAGAGTCCAATGCAGGGCTCAATCCCAGGACCCTGGGATCACGACCTGAACCGAAGTCAGAGGCTTTAACCCACTGAGCCACCCAGGTGCCCCTAAATCTTTTTTTCTTAAAGATTTTTTTCTATTTATTTTTGTGAAAGCGTGAGAAAGAGACGGAGAAGCAGCACAAGTCGGGGGTGGGGTGGGGGGGCACACAGGGAGAAGCAGACTCCCCACTGAGCAGGGAACCCAATACGGGAATCCATCCCAGGATTCTGGGATCATGACTTGAGCCAAAGGCAGAAGCTTAACTGACCGAGCCACCCCAGTACCCCAAAACCATTAATAGTTTTGAATGGGGAGGCTTACAATATTTATTTTTTTTGGAGATCCCCCTCATATTGTAGTTATTTATGTGGTTGTCTTGTCCCATCTATCTAGTGAGCTCCGCTGGCTTGCCCTATTCCTCCATTCCCTTACTTGCACAGCACTTATGTTCTGACCCACTAGATTTCAGTGATTTTCTGCTGGGTTGAATGACTAATTATTGCTTCCCCTGTCCCCACCTACACTATGAGTCAGCACTTGTTCAAGATCACACAGTTCCTTTTACATGTTCTCATCGTTAATCTAAGTTCTGAACTATTATATCAAATATGCTAGCTGATTTGTCTAGTCTCTATCCCTCAGGACCTAATGCTAAGTAGGCGGGGAGAAAATTTGAGCTAAGTGAATGGCTTGCATGGGAAAAATGTTGCAGGAGGCCTTTTCCCAGAAGTGTGCTGTTCAGAGTGACAGGGGAGAAAGGCCGACGAAGCCAGTGTGCTGTGAGCCTTCCTCCTCTCAAGACTTCTTTCCAGGGGTTCTGCCTACTGCATAATGGAAATGGTATTAACATGTGCAGAATCTTAATTTCTGATCTCAGGACCCGAATGTATCTACTTACGTGTCTGTGTCACATTTATTTATTCATCCAATGAGCATCTCGAGGCCATAATGTGCTGGCTGCTTTATGCCTGACCCCGAAGATAGGAAAATGAAGAAGACAGGCTCCCATTCTTAAGGAGCAGAGTCTCTTTCTCTCATTTTCCTTTTTTTTTTTCTTCTTTTAAAGGAAGGTAAGTAAGGAAGAAAGGAAGGAGGGAGGATGCTTCTTCTTCTTTTTTTTTTTTCAAAGATTTTATTTATTTATTTGACAGAGTTCACAAGTAGGCAGAGAGAGGAAGGGAAGCAGCCTCCCTGCTGAGCAGAGAGCCTGATTCAGGGCTCAAACCCAGGACCCTGGAATCATGACCTGAGCTGAAGGCAGAGGCTTTAACCCACTGAGCCACCCAGGCGCCCCTCATTTTCCTTTTTCATTGAGCACCACCTCCTTTTTAAAAAATGTTGCACACCAGATCTAGAATAGTCCTAACTCTAGACCAGTATGGAGAATTGTTGCTCGAGTACTATGTGCTAGTCTTTTCCTTTTTGTTTTACTGACATTCACTCACTGTGTGCTCAAGGGCAAGTCAAGTCACCTGTGTGCCTTGGTTTCCCCTCTTGGATATCCGTGGGTTATCTGCTTACCCTTCCTAAACCTCCGGGGCTCGGGGAAGGTCTTGCAGGACAATGGATGCTGAGAGCTGATGGGAAGGTCCCCACTCCTGCCATTCGATCCTGGGTTATCCAATTTGAAGAGAATCTGGACATAAGTCAGAGAAAATAGACACTGTCCCCCGCCCCCAGTGGGAACACCCGCTTTTGGAGGTTAGGTTTAAAATGAAAATATTTAAAGGTAGCTGTGCGATATTGAAGAAGTCATTACTCTTTCCCGAGTGTCAGTTTACGTTCCTATGAGATAAGGCAATGGGACTGGATTGATGGCTTTTAAATTATGTTCCAGAAAACAGTTTACTGGGAAGAGATTCTTCTATCCCCACATCTGCAACTAGAGAAGCCAGAATTAAAAAAAAAAAAATTTCCCCTAATTTTACATATTTGGCCTCAGTGTAAGCTTTTCTTTTCTTTTTTTCTTTTCTTCCTCTTGTTATATGTAGGGCAGGGAGTTATACAGATGGACACCACATTCAGTAGACCAAATTGAGGAGTCTTTATTAAAAAGCCGGCAGCTGCCAGGGGGCTCATGCACTCCAAAATCTTGCAGCCCGGAGTGAGCTCAGGGGTAGACTTATAAACGCATGAACCACATCCTGTTGCCAGTTTCTAAAATTGCCAAACGTAGTACAGAAGCAAAAATGCTGGGTTAAGGAGGCATTTAGGGTAGGGGTACATTTCCTGAAATTGTTAGGTTTGAAGTACTCCAAAATTTTGCAGTTCTTTTTTTTTTTTTTTTTTAAAGATTTTATTTATTTATTTGACAGAGATCACAAGTAGGCAGAGAGGCAGGCATGGAGGAAGGGAAGCAGGCTCCCCACTGAGCAGAGAGTCAGGCAGAGAGAGGAAGGGAAGCAGGCTTCCCACTGAGCAGAGAGCCTGATTCGAGGCTCAATCCCAGGACCCTGGGATCACAACCTGAGCTGAAGGCAGAGGCTTTAACCCACCCAGGCGCCCCTGCCGTTTTCTTGTTAAGGTTGCAATAACACGGGTATAGTAACGTGACTGTGTTATGAAATGTCCACTTTTTATAAAAATGGCATGACTTATATTAAGTCCGTTTCCTAGGTGTCTCACTCCCTCCCTTGCTCCCTGCTTTCTTCCTTCTTTCTTTCCTTCCTTCCTTCCCTTTCCCTTCCAAACTCCCAGAGCTAAATTAAAATAGAAAAACAAAAAACAAAAAACAAAAAACAAAAAAACCCAAAACCAAAAACCTCACTGCTAAATAATATGGACCATCCTTCTTCCTGTCATGTTCACACACACGTGAACCCATGTGCTATTAACTTAATGTGTGTGCATTCCTCTTGCACGTGTTAGGTGTGCATGAGGGCCCCTGGGTACGGAATGCCTTTGTAGAGAATCAGCAATGGATCTTTAGCCTGCTTGATTTTTAAGTGCGCACTCCGAGATGGCCATTTTTTTTATTAATTATTTTTATTAACATATAATGTATTATTTGCCCCAGGGGTACAGGTCTGTGAATCATCAGGCTTACACACTTCACAGCACTCACCATAGCACATACCCTCCCCACTGTCCATCACCCAGCCACCCTATCCCTCCCCTCCCCCCAACCCTCAGTTTGTTTTGTGAGATTAAGAGTCTCCTAAGGTTTGTCTCCCTCCGGATCCCATCTTGTTTCATTTTTCCTCCTGAGATGGCCATTTTTTTAAAAAAAGATTTTATTTATTTATTTGACAGACAGAAATCACAAGCAGGTAGAGGCAGGCAGAGAGAGGAGGAAGCAGGCTCCGTGCCGAGCAGAGAGCCCGATGCGGGGCTCGATCAGGACCCACTGAGCTACCCAGGTGCCCGAGATGGCCATTTTTAAGAGCAGCATTCCTGAGTCTGAATAACCTTTGGCAACTGAAGGCTGAGTAAGAAATTCAACAACGGTCGGAGGAAAACCTCTTCTGGCAAATGCTGGAATGCTTCCGCGGCAAGTGGCACCGGACGGACCTGGGAAGCGGAGGGTTGTGGGAACAGCGCCATCTCGTGGCTCCCCTGGTCACTTTCTCGAGCAGAGCCTGGCTGGTCCCAGTGCTAAGTGCTGGTTTCCACAGAGTGGAGCTCCTGGAAATCGGGGTTCTCAGTTTACTGGGAAGAGGCCGGGGGCTGAGCCCAGAGTCAGGCACGTGGAGAGTCCTCAGAGGTTCCCACATCTGTCCTCACCCTCTCCCACTCAGCTGACCAGACACGGGGTGAGGGGGATGAACCCACTCAGCCAGGGCCCGAACCCACAGCCTGGTGCGGGCCTGTCTTACACAAATGTGACACAAACCACAGATGTAAATCCCTTCTTTGATCTAAACTTTTCTAGGAGACCCAAGGAGAGAAGTCCAAAGAAAGGTGAAATTACCTCTCATGATATATTTTATTTAGCCTAATATGCCAGTATCTTGTCATTTCAACATGGAATTGAAAGAAAAATCAGTAGTGAGATTAATTCTATGTGCTTTCCCCCCTGCACTACGCCTTTGAAATTCGGTGTGTGTTTCACGCTTGCAGCTCGAGTCCCTCCCCAGGCCCTGCTCCTGAGGAAGCCTGAAGTTGCTTCTCTGTCACTGAGTCACCAGTGTTTCCTGCGGCTCAGGCACATCACTTCCTCCTGGGGGTCTTGTTGTCCTGTTCTGCGAAACATGGGGCTGGGTGCCTGAGCTCTGCTGTTTCTTCCTGGAGGGAAGTTTTACTATTATAATTACTATCAAAAAATGAGACCTAACTGGTAGGGCTCTTCCCCGCTCTGCCTCCCCCGAGGGTTTTTGGGAGGTCGCTTCAGAGCTCAGGGATGTGCAGGCAGTGCTTTCCAGTGAGAGGGAAGTCAGTTATCCACGTCATGTCTCCCCCATCCCTGCTTTCTGAGGACTGCCGGAGGCCGTTCTGACTTCTTTACCGAGATCCCAGACTACTGAGGCCGCTGACTGCGGCTCCCCTGAAGGATTCCCTGGCCTTGTTCATGGTCCCCTTTTCTGGGTTTTGTATTCTCTTGTGGCGGGCTCCACTAACCTCTGGAGCAAGACAGAGCTCAGGGCTCCACTGAGTGCCCTGAAAGCAGCCTTCTTTGGTGCTGTGGGGAAATCGTGTGAGACTCAAGTCTGAACCCATAAGCCCCACCAGGCGCTTGCTGTCTGTGAGGGCCCCAGCTCTCCCACTGATGGAGCTCAGGACTCAGCTGCAGAAGCCCCACTCTGCATCCGCACATAACAGTTCGTCACCCACACGCCTGCTGGGCAGAGGGATAGTCCTCAAAGCATGAACAGATTTGCACCTGACTCCTTTCCTATACTGAGGGCCTAGACCGGTTACACTGGAGTTGATGGAGACCATCAGTCAATCCCTGCAGTTAATCAGTGGGGAAACTGAGGCCCAGAGAGGAGGAATGTTGCCAGGTCATGGGACCAGTTGGTGGCAGAGTCTCTTGACTCTCATCCTGGGCTCTCCCCTCCCCTCCCGGCACGCCCTCTCTACCACCAACCCATGCAGCTGGGTCCATCTGCTGCCTTTGCTGGTGGCTCTGCACTGGCCATGGACAGCCTTGGATAAAACCACTCAAACTCAGAAGCCCCTAGGGGTTTGACTCTGGGCCTGCTGGGTGGGGTGGGGGCTGTGCTGGACCCCCAAAGCCTCACCCCCGGCTGCTTCAGCTCCAGCCCCATGCTCCATACACGTTCTCCCTTTTTTAACCACCAGAGCCACCCCCCAGTGAAGCTCTCTCCCTCTCACAGACCTTGGTCCGCAGGCTGCTCCCTCTGCCTCTCTACGCGCAGCAAACTGTTACCCTTGGAGACCAGCTCAGAATCCCGTTCTCACCCTGTTTCCCAAAGTCACCCTGTTATGGCCGCCACCAGACTTCTGTCTGGCTTCTTCCCTGCATACCCAGAGCCTGGCACAGTTTAACAATGGAGGTGTGAATGAGCTCCTGGATTCTGGAATGTTCCCATTCCAGACTGGAACAGTGCAGGAGCAGCCTCCTTTTCCCCTCCCCCCAGGGCTGCCTGTCTCTCCTTCCCTCCCTTCCTTCCCTAAGGGCCCTTTCCCTGCAGGAAAGTGCCCCAGCAGGCCTAGGCAGGCGAGCAGGCAGTGCCCTTCAACCCAGCCTGGTGGGACCTGGGAAGTCCCTGTCTGCCCCGATAGTCCTGGCTCCTCCTGGAAAGCTTGTATGCAGCTGCACGCTGCAAGTGCCCACCAGGTGGCGCCAAAGTGATGCCAAGAATGGCATCCCTGATTCACTCGGGGGTTTCCCCCCCAGGGCCAGAGCCCACCTTAGGTCCTTTTGCTGTGACCTGTTCCTGAAGGTTCTGCTCATTACTGGGACCCTGTGCTCCATCAGGCTGGGTTCTGAGTCACTCTGTACGCCAGGCCCTGCTCGGACTATGTGGGGAATGAGGGACAGAATGCCATGCAAGGACTGGCAGGTTCCTGTGTACTTCCTCTGCGGGGATTTCCCATCACCACAATTTCAGTGTCCTAGGCTGGGAGCTGGCAGAGAACTTGACCATTATTAGATGCTGGTGTGCCTGAGATGGGTTACAAGTTTATGCAGATGTTGACTCTCGGGGTCCCGACCCTTGGGGTGGCTAGTGGAACCAGGAGGGTGGGACCCCTTGAGCCAGCTGCCTGTGGCAAGAAGCAGCTTCATTCATTGTAAAATTATTTTTTAAGACTTTATGTATTTATTAGAGGGAAAGAGAGAAAACAGGAGCAGGGAGAAGGGCAGAGGGGAGAGGGAGAAATAGACTTCCCGCTGAGCAGGGAGCCCAATGTGGGCTCGATCCTAGGGCTCTGAGATCACGACCTGAGCCAAAGGCAGATGCTCAGCTAACTGAGCCAGCCAGGCGTCCCCCATTGTAAAATTATTAATATTTTCTATACAGGTTTACCCCGCTTTTCAAACGTTCGAGTTACACCACTTGGCTTTCTTGGGAGCCTTGCGCTAGTGCTTGTTTTGCCCACTGAAAGAAAGCCAAAGAGGATTTTGGCTTTCATGGAGAAAGGCAAGAAGCAAACATTGTGTTGAGCATTTGCTTTACAGCAAGCCCTGGTAGAGGCAGTGTGTACCCCAAGCAGAGAGAGCAGCCCTGCCAGACTCCTTCCCCGGAAACGACGCTCAGCATCCCAGCATCAAGGCGCCGTAGCTTTGAACTGTGTGCATGAGCATTTGTGTTTTTTCTTGGTGTATTTTCTGTATCTGCTATCAAGATGTGCCCTAAGGTATAAGAGAGGTTGTGTGGGGGCCTGAGAGGTTATCTTGGGGGGCCTGAGTGTATAAATTAACGGCAATGCCTTCCTTGGTTTACACCATTTGGCTTGTGAAAGGTTTCATAGGAACACTCTGCTATTGGAGAGCAAACCTCTATTTACTCAGGATGAACATGGTTGGGCTATACCTCGGGCTGTACCGTCCAGTAGGGACACTAGCCACTCGCCACAGATGACTACTGAAATTAAAATGAGTTACAATCAAATAAAAAGCACAATCCACACTAGCCACTTTCCAGGTACTCGGTGGCCACACCAGCTAGCAGCTCCCACATCAGACAGCACCAGGATGAAGTTTTCCATCATTGCAGGAAGTTCTGTTGGATAGCACGAATCTAGAGCTTTCTCTCACCTCTCCTGCAGTTGGTGTGCTCTAGAATTTCATAAAGGTCTTGACTCTAGCGCACTCCCTTCCGTCGCTGCAGCTGTTGTAAAGGAACAGAGAAATGAAATCAGACCCACCTAGAATCAACCCCTGACTTTGCCATTGATTAGTTTTGCGGCCTCAGAGAAGTCACTGGGCCTCACTCAGCCTCTGTTTTCTCATCTGTGAAATGGGGACTGTATTCCCCTGCTCCCCTGGTTTCCAGGAGGATTACATGAGGCGGGCAGCGAGTCAGCAGACACAGAGCCTGGCGCGCAGCTTTAGGGCTGGCCATCCCCGACTCTAGCTCCGTCTTCTTTCAGCTGCTCCCCCACACAAGCCCTTATCTCTGGTCTCTCCTGTGTTTGGACCTGTGTCGGGTTCCACAGTTTATTCAAAGGAAGCACAGGGCTTAATTCTAGAAAGAGATTGCAGTCTAGGTGGGAGGGCAAGATAAGTGCATGAAGCAACCTGAAAACAATTCTGAGGCAATACACAGGACAGTGTGTGTAGGGCCAGGAGGTTCATGGGAGAGGCCTCATGGGGGCGGGGGGTTGGCGAACAGATGTGGTCTGCAAAGTAGTGTAGTGTGGGATGTGCACAGCCAATGGCAGATGGGTGGCATGCGAGGACGGTGCTGGGCCAGAGGAACAGCATGAGACAGGGCAGACGCAGAGGTGGGTGAGGGAGTGGCCCCGGGCTTACATGTGTGCCAGGGGCTGCCGAGCTGAGGCTTTTCTGGAGGGGGAGCCAGGAAGGTTTGCCAAGAAAATCCCTCCGCTCTCGGAAGCCTGGCTGAGTGGCTTGAGTTTGATGAAGCAGGTGGTTGCCAGGCAGGTGGGGCTCGGCACCGTGAAACAGGCAGGGCCTGGAGCAGGTCGAGCTGGCGGCACCGGTAGGAGGGTCTGGGGAGGGAGATTCTGAAGTCAAGGTGACTGTAGTGTGATGTGACACCAGAGACCTTTAACTGAGAGCTGTCCGCATACCCGGAGCTCAAATTGCTGGATCCTAACCTGTTCCCCAGAAAGGACACTCCGTTGGCTCGTACAAGTAGTCCAGGTGGCAGTGGGCAGTGGGTGGGCAGCAGGAGGGAGCAGGATGGAGGAAATGCATTCACAGCACATCCAAATCGGAGCCCCAGCTCAGCTGAGAAAAAGAACAGGAGGAGGGCTGAGACTGAAGGTAGCAGCAAGAGAGGAGGGAGGTGACTCCAGCCGGGCTCTGAGAAGCAGGGCTGGGTACACATTCACCATGCGGGAGCGTCTTTCCATTGGAGCACATGCCTGTATACCTACAAGCACAAGTGCAGGGTTGTAGCCCCCTCAATTTACACATGCATGCTAATTATACCCAGAATCATGCTAATCATACACTTAAAGAAACACGCATGTGCACATGTAGGCAAATGCACGTGGACGCACACATGTAGGTTACACACTAACACAGACGTGCATACACATGTGTTCTCCCCCCAGTCCGGCCTCTCCTAGGGCTGGAGCTGGGGCTGGCATTGGGTTCACGGCAACCAAGGAGCCGGGAAGAATCTGTCCTGCCTGGGCACCAAATCCATTGCTGATGGAGCCTTCTCCAGCCTTTGCTTGTAAACACTATTTATTTTGGAAAGCAACTTCTCTGTTTTCAAATAAAAAGTTGGGACATGTGGTATTGGATTTCCCTGATCTGACATTGACCTAGAAAAATGTGCTGGCAGGAACAGAAAATGCGCTGCCCCACTGTGCTGGCAGGCACGGGTGAGTTTCGCTCTCCTTGGCTTTGACTGCGAAGGTTAAGGTGTAAGCAAGGGGGTAGTGCTGTCTCCTTGTGCAAGCAGTGTTCTCCCTGCAGGGCTGGGGGAGGCTAAGGCCCGGGTCTGGGGGCTTCCTGCCGGCCTGTGTGCTCATGGTGTTGAAGAGCAGGCCGGCAGAATAAATCAAAAGTGACTGTGGAGGGGCAGCTGATCACGGGGGCCAGTGACAGGGGCCAGCAGGCAGAGTGAACAGCTCCGGCCCAGGCAAAACAGGTGTGGGGCCCAGCTAGGGGGATCCCCAGAGGCATCATCAGGGGACCGGGCGATGCAACTTCAGCTCTGGATGAGGTATGAAACAGGCTCCTGTTCCTTGAAGGAGGACAGGCTTCCAGAAGACAGAGCAGCCCCAACTGGTGAAGTTCAGGGTCTGCTACAGGCCTGCTGGGGGCCTGGGCCCTAGTTTTATAGAGTACAAAGCAGGAGCCCTGCATCGTGGTGGGGACATGAGCACCTACAGTCCTTTTAGGGGCACGGGGTCCTGATCTGATTGGCATCAAAGGAGGCTGAAGAAGCAACATGCAATCCATCGCCCCACAGAACCCCTAAGAATCCCTCAGCCGAGTGGGTGACTTCATTCTCTGCCTGTTTTCCTCATGGCCTCTTGTAAGGATGAAATGAGATCATAAATGTAATGTGCCCAGCCAGGGCCGGTGACACAATAAAACTCAGTAAATCTGAGATTACATCCTGGCTTCACCCCTTAACTCGCTGGGTAGACTAGGGCCACCTGCCTGCCTGTGCCTTAATTTCCTCATCTGTAGAAGGCTACTGGGTAATAATAAAATGTATTTTATGGAGCTGTTGGGGATCCGATGAGTTAATACACATAAGACATTGTGAAACGTGCCCGGCACTTCATATGCATGATTAGATGTTTATTTATAAATTAAATATTATTCTTAGTGATTTATTCATGCACGCATTCACTTATTCATTCAGCACGTATTTATGGAGGGCCCGCTACTTGTCAGATACTGTTCAGGCCCTGGGAATACAGTGGTGAGAAGAGACAAACTCCGTAGGTGGAATGATGTCTGTCCCACCCCCTGGACATCCATGTTCTAATCCTGGACCAGGTGCATGGGGGGTACTACATGTCGGGGGGAGAGGGAGGGCTTAAGGTTGCAAATCAGCTGGCCAGAAGATAGATTATCTTGGGGAATAGGGCGGGAGGGAGCAGGAGGCTCAACATAATCATGAGGGTCCTTCTAAGTACATGAGCAAGACAAGAGAGGCCAAGTCAGACATGTGAGGGCCAAGCAGAGGTCAGAGCGATGGGATTTCGGGCTTTGATGATGGAAGAGGGCCACGAGCCAAGGAGTGTGGGTGGCCTGTAGAAGCTGGAAAGGGGAAGGAGCTGGATTCTCCCCTGAAGCTTCCAGAAAAGAATGTGGCTCTGCCCCTGATTTTAGTCCAGTGAGCTCTCTGCCTTCCAGAACTGTAGGATAATAAATCTGTGTTGTTTTAAGCTGCTAAGTTTGTGGGAATTCGTTATAGCAGCAATAGGATGAGAACATAAATCCTTTCTCATAGAGCTTACATTCATCTAGGGGGAGCAGATAGTAAGGAAGTAAATAAGGAAATAAACATGGTGTGTGGGATGGGCATTTCCTCTTCTTTCTCTGGGGTGGTGAACCAGTGGCTGAGCGCAGATATAACTGCAGGGAGAAGGGGGCAGGACAGGGTGGAGGGAGCTTGTCAGGCTGCCGTTCCCCCTAGCCATGGGCACCTCCACCAGTCATGCCCCTCTGTGTGGCTGAAGGGCAAGAGCTGCTCTGGGCCAGTGCTTCCAGGCTTTGGTGGGAGACACAGCTGGGGCTCTGGGGTTCGGGACTCCGGGTGGGGAGCCACGGGCAGGCAGGGTGCAGGAGTGGGTGGGGCTGCTGCTGGAAGTCTGGGGCGATTAGCTGGCTCTCCGGGGGCCTGCTGATGAGGCACTGAGAATGAATGAAAATGTGGGATTTGTCCGAGTCAATCATGAGCAGAAGCTGGGCCAGGGGGTCGCCTCTGTGAGCCCCCCTCCAGGTTTTTGTAGTATAAGCTCTTGATTGAGCATAATGAGCAGCACCCAGAATCGGTTCTGGGTAGTTTTGCTGTAAACATCTTTGCCGCAGGCGTTTTCACTACATAACTAATTGACCTTAATGCTGTTTTGCAGTAAAAGATAAAATAATGGGCTGGCTAGTTACATCCCTCCACTGATGAACCCACGGCCTTGGCCTTTGGCAGAGCTCATGTATAGAAGCTGGTTGTCAGTTGGGTTTTATTTCTCCATGGACGAAGTTCTCACTTTTATGTTGGGTAGACCCTCCTCGGCCTCATTTCGCTCTGGGGTTTCTGTTACCCGCCGCCAACCATGGTCTGGAAGCGGACGGCCCTCCTTCTGCCATGCGGCCAGGCCAACGGCAGCCCAGCGCTCCACCGTGCCTAGGTCATTCCCGTCATTCTTGTCCTCACGGAAGCGTTTTATTCTCTCCTGTTATCGCAGGAAGAAGGGTGAGTGCAGGACAATAAGATATGTTGAGAGGGATGCACTCACATAACTTATTACAGCGTGTTGTTTTAACTGTTCATTTTATGCTTGGTAATTGTTAATCTCTTACTGTGCCACACTTAATGAATTCAAGTTATTCTAGGTGGGTATGTTTGGGAAAAAAAAAAACAGTCTATGTAGGGTTGGGTAGCATCAGCGGCTTCAGGCACTGGGGGTTCTTGGGGCTGTCCCCCCGCCCGGCAAAGGGGAAGGACTGTAAATCCCCGCTGGCCTTCATAGCGGTCTGTACCGTGACCAGAGCAGAGGCTGGTCTTTAAATGGTGGATGCTGGGGGTGCCTGAGTGGCTCAGTGGATTAAAGCCTCTGCCTTCGGCTCAGGTCATGATCCCAGGATCCTGGGATCGAGCCCCACATGGGCTCTCTGCTCGGCAGGGAGTCTGCTTCCTCCTCTCTCTCTCTCTCTCTGCCTGCCTCTTTGCCTACTTGTGATCTATCAAATAAATAAATAAAATCTTAAAAAAAAAATAAATGGATGCTCACAGCCGCATAGACCACTTGCTAGAAAGTCCCGTGACAAGCTTCCCGGACGTGTGAAACAGTGGAAGGCCAGACTGCAAGCTACACTGTCGCGGAAGAGAGGACACCCCAGGCCCCACGACAGCATAGCTCGGTCACAAATGCGTCAGAACCTCAGCCTTTCGTCCACACGCCGAGGACCAGCCGCCTGGTGGGAGGTTTCACAACACAGTACGGTGCTCGGGTGACAAGTGCGCATCCTAGGATTTGGGAAACTGCCTCCTCTCCTGATGAAGGAGGAAACGAATAATTTTATCAACTTTTTCGTGTTTCATCAAGTCTTTTTAAACGCCCCTCTTCCAGCTGTCGCTATTTTATCTTTTACGGCAGAATTGCCTTACGGCAAATCGGTTTTGCGGCCAAGACGCTTCCGGTGAGGATTCTCCTGAAGGAACACCAGCCGGGCCGAGAACTATTTCCTTTAGGAAGGTGGATCACACCGCTTGGCTTGCCTTTCGTCTTGCGCAGCTGCTTCCCAAAGCCTCCCTCTTTCATCTTTGAGGCCTTTAATTGGCAGGTGTGAGCCCAGAGAACGATCTCAGGAGATGGCTGAAGGCTGGGTTGAATTCTGGGTCTGCAGCTCGGCCCTGCATGAGTCCCTGACGTCGGCTCCATCCGGAGCGGACACTGAGCGGGTCTTGAGGACCCGCAACCTACCGCCAGGTGGGGGTTTGCTACTCAGCTGTAGACTTTTGAGGGAATGGTGCCTGGTGGCCTGTGTTCAGGAATTCACCCAAAGGGCATCATCCACTTGGTAGATTGACTGATTTATGTGACTGAGAGACCCTGGGTAGGTAGGTAGGTAGGGGGGAAGAGCTGTCCTTGACCTAAATTCGCAATGGCACTTGGGCCCGAGCATAAACTCTGCATACGTGTTTGCATCCACTATTGCTTGCCCTCCAGCTGCCCTTTGCGGTCTTGTTGATGGCCTTTGATGCCTGATGGCCTCTGATGCCTGATTCCCAGGCCCCTGAGACTTTGAACTTGACATGATTGCCTCACCTCACCAGGGGTGGGTGGAGAGGGGAAGACAGGGGACCGTGTGTGCTGTTGGCGCCAGGTGTGCCCCTGTGGTATGTGTGCACTTGGAGTTGGGGCTGCTGCATAGCAGGCAGAGCTGTGTTAGGTTAGGTGGGACTATACTAACTTGACCTTTCTTTTTTAACCTGAAGAAGAGGCATCCTTTCGTAATTTGCATGAAGGTGTCATAGGGGGCATCTAGGCGCTGCCCTGGCTCACAGAGATGCAGCCTTTACCCCACGATCTGTGTGGTGAGGCCTCACCATTTATGTCCCTGTATAAAATTTCATTTGTTTAGCAGGGAGGTCTTGATCTCTGGGTCAGCCTGGACTTGGATTCTTAATTCTTGTTACTCACCTAACCCTGAGGGTGGACCCAGCACTCTGCCCCTGCCTGGCGTCTGCTGTATCTGAGCTCGCTTCCTTTCACAGTCCTCAGCCGGGGGCAGAGGCGGTGTTTGCGCAGCCATGGATGAGCAGAAAACGGAGTTGAGAAAATACTTCAGAAGCCGGACCTAGGGAAGGGGTGGAGTCTAAAGTGGGACAGCCTTTCTGGGGAACAGTTCGGCCATATGGATGGATGGGCATCCTTTTGACACAGTGATCCCATTCTTGGGAATTTGGTGCTTAAGAGAGAATCAAAGATGTGTGCACAGATTTTGCCGAAGATGTTAGTTGAAACATTGTTTGTGCTAGCAGTAGTTGAAAATAACCCAGAAGTCCATCAAGAGAAGGAGTGACTGAATCACAGATGGTCCTCGACTCTCACACATAGGAGTGTTGCCAGAAATCCATCCAAATGTCACGTTTAAAACTTGGACAATAGCTTGTTTTGAAAAACTAACAATGGCTCTTAAAGTTAGGAGTAGATGTTAATATCCTTCCTTAATTTAAAAACCTATCGAATCATGGAATATGCTTACTAAGACACAGTCTTGAATAATATGTGTCTTAGTTTGGGTTTCCCCCAAGTAACACCTGAGACGACAGTTTGAATGCAGGTAGATGGGAAGCCAAGTTGGAGTACATGGAAATGGGAAATGCTGAGGGGGTATGGTGAGGCACTCATCGGGTTTGTTACGGTATGTCTCTAGATTTTGTATGTTTTCCCTGAATCTTGTTCTTTAACAATGGAACCTTCAGGTGGCAAGCCAGACCAGAGGGTGCTCATTGAAGAATGAAGACTTCCGACATGATTTCTGATCTTCATCACAGTTTGTTGATTATTACATCAACATTTCTACTTTCTGTGGGTTTTTATAAAATAGTAAGTACTAAATGCCATCTCCAAGTAAGTACAAGGAATAACAACAGTGGCTAACACAAGACATACGTGTGTTTACTTTATCCTCATGGCAGTGGTGTGGGGTTGGTGTTACTACTGTATTGGTAGTTTATGGGTAAGGAAATGGAGGCCCAGGGTGGTTAAGTAATTTGCTCAAGGACACACAGCCTTTTGGCAGCAAATATTGGCAGTCTTGCTCCAGAATTCATGCTCCTCATTAACCTACGTGGCGATGCCTGGGCAACTGCTAGAAATGGTCTCTCAGCTGACTGGTGAAAGCCTGAATATGGCATATGGAAGGGAGTGGAGGGGTGTTAGTACTAATGTGCAAAAACGTAGGTTTTTCCAATTTGAATATGTCAACAGTAGCGCAGTACAGAATGATTTATGGGTGTAATGGGGAGATTTTAATCTTAACTCAGATGGGCTTGAAACAGACATTTCACTATTTCCATTGCCTGAAATGAGTTTTATTGTAGACTCCTTTCACTGAATGAGGGAAATTAATCCCCGTAAGTACGGGGGCTGCCTCAACCCTTTCCTAAGGCCTGGGACGGTGTGTAGTGCCAGATATGGGTTGCAGTGAAGCGGTGGGAGGTTGTCTATACTGAGAGGGTCTCTTCACCACTGGGTCATTTGTCTACACCAGCTTCTCCATCCCAAGTCTCTCTGAGTCCACTGGCTCTGTGACAGTGATCCCATGCCCTCTCAGAGGCAAGGGCAAGGGCATCACTTGAATGCCCTTGGCTACAGTGAAAGCAAAGGCTGTTTCCCTCTGCTTTCTGATATCAGTCCCTACAACATGTGTGTGTGACAGTGTCCTTTTCCTCGCCCACCTCTACATGAAGGGACTCTGCTTGGGAAAGGGAGGGGACAAAGTGTGTAGGAGCCTCTCTTCCTGGCCTAGCCCTGCTATTTCTCTTTTTCTCCCATCAAAGAAGTTATTTTTTGTTTGTTTTGCTTTCAAGGGTGAGAAAAACAGCTCTGTCTAGCAACTGTATAGCTCCACATCTGGTTTATTATCCATCTCAGATTCTTTTCTATTCCTGCTCTTCTGGTTGTCTATTGTTGAATAAGAAACTACCCCATCAGTGAGTGATTTAAGACATACATACACATTTTATTTGGGTCTAGGGTTGCCAGGTAAACCATGATGAATATTTCACCTATATGTATTTTATGTTTAAATGTTAAAAACTTAAAATTTATCTTCAAATACTATACCTATAAAAACTGAATCCCAGTTAAATTTGAATTTTAGGTAAACAGTGTATTTTTAAAAATATGAGTATATCTCATGCAATATTGGGGACATACTTATACTAAAAAATTGTTTGTTGTCGATCTGAAATGCAGATTTAACTGGATGTCCTCTAATTTTATTTGCTAAATCTAGCATCCATATTTTGTTCTTTGGCGCAGTCTCATGGGTCAGGAATTTGAGTAGGGATTGGCAGGGGTAAAGCACGCCCTTCCATGGGGCCTCTTAACGCACGTGTCTGGTGCAAGGGCACTCCGCGGCCTCACACGCTCTCTTCATGTGAAGTCTCATTCTCCAGGGCTTTTCCATGCACTTAGGGATTCCCACATATGGAGGCTCTGAGACCTGGCTCCAGAAACAGGAAATAGGAGTTGTTAGCCTCTTAAGTCTTCGATCTTGCAACTGGGACAGTACCACTTCTGCCTTATTCTAATGGTAGAATCACAAAACCCACCTGGCTTCACTAGGAGGGTACATAGACCCGACCTCTTAATGGGAGCCATCATCTTTAATCTGCCCGCTCAAAGTTCTGATGTCATCTGTGTTTCTTACATTGTTCCTTTCGCCATCATCTTTAATCTGCCCGCTCAAAGTTCTCACGTCATCTGTGTTTCTTACATTGTTCCTTTCCTAAGGCCGTGATACCAGCTCCGTTCAGCTGCTATCTGATTGGGTGAAGGGTCCTAGAAAAAGAGGATGTTCAGAAGGGTATGGGAATCTTGGTTAATATTTCAATAGGTCATCCAACCAGACAATGAAGAAAATTGATACGCTTGAATATTATGTATAGGTGGTCCCCGACTTATAATGGCTTGACTGACAATTTTTAAAATTTTACAGTGGTGCAAAAGTGACACACATTCAGTAAGAAACATACTTTGAATTTCGATCTTTTCCTGAGCTGGTGAGATGTGGTACGATCCTCTCATGGTGCTGGGCAGTGGCATCATGAGGGTAGACAACTGAAACACTCAAAACCATTCTGTCATTCTACAGCCATTCTGTTTCTCACTTTGGGTACAGTGTTTACTCTAGGATGCCGGGTTGACACTTCATTATAAAATAGGCTTTGTGTTAGATGGTTTTGTCCCACTGTAGGCTAATGTTGTGAGCACATTGGAGGTAGGCCAGGCTAAGCTGTGATAGGTGTACAGGCATATCTCTTTATTGTGCTTTGCTTCATTGCACTTTGCAGAGAGCGTGGTTTCTTACAAATGGAAGGTTTGTGGCAATCCTGCATGGGGCACGTCTGTGAGCACCATTTTTCCAAGAGCATCTGCTCACTTCTTGTTTGTGCTTCGCATTTTAGTAACTCTCACAATATTTCAAACTTTTTAATTATTTTATTTTTTAAAATTATTGAGAGCAAGAGAATAAGCAGAAGGACATGGGAGGGGGGCAGAGCTAGAAGCAGACTCCCCGCTGAGCAGGAGCCTGACATGGGGCTTGATCTCAGGACTCTGGGATCATGACCTGAGCCAAAGGCAGACACTTGACTGACTGAGCCACCCAGGTGCCCCACTTTTCATTATGTGTTATAGTGATCTGTGATCAGTGATCTTTGATGTTACTGTTGTAACTGTTTTGGGGCACTGTGAGTTGCATACTATAAGGTGGTGAACTTAAATGCTGTGTATGTTCCAACTGCTCCACAAACTGGCCATTCCCCCTGATCTGTATCTCTCTCCTCAGGCCTCCCTATTCCCTGAGACACAACAGTATTGAAATTAGGCCAATTAATAACCATACAGTGGCCTCTAAGTGTTCAAGTCTCTCACTTTAAATCTGAAATTAGAAGTGATTAAGCTTAGTGAAGAAAGCATGTCAAAAGCTGAGAGGCCAAAAGCGAGGCTTCTTGTACCAAACAGTTAAGCTAAGTTGTGAATGCAAAAGAGAAGTTCTTGAAGGAAATTCAAGGTGTTGCTCCAGGGAATGTACAAACGATAAAGTGAAACAGCCTCAATGCTGATACAGAGAAAGTTGAAGTGGTCTAGATAGAGGATCGAACCAGCCACACCATTCCCTTAAGCCAGAGCCTAATCCAGAGCACAGTCCTAACCCCCTTCAATTCTGAAGAAGGCTGTGTGTGGTGAGGAAGCTGCAGAAGAAAAGTCCGAAGTTAGCAGAGGTTAGTTCGTGAGGTTTAAGGAAAGAAGTCATCTCTGTAACATTAAAGTGCAAGGTAAAGCAGCAAGTGCGGATACAGAAGCTGCAGGGAGTTATCCAGAAGATCTCAGAGAAGTCATGAAGGTGGCGGCACTAAACAACAGACATCCATAAACAACAGACGTCCAGTGTAGATGAGACAGCCTTCTCCTGGAAGAAGATGTCAGCTAGGACTTCCATAGCTAGAGAGGAGAAGTCCATGCCTGGCTTCAAAGGACAGACTGACTTTCTTGTTAGGGTCAAATGCAGCTGATGATTTTGAGTTAAAGTCATTGCTCATGGAACATTCTGAAAATCTGGGACCCTTAGGAATTAGGTCCAGTATATTCCACCTATGCTCAACCAAGAGAACAACAAAGTCTGCATGATAACGTATCTGTTTGCAGCATGATTTATGAATATTTTAAGCTCACTGAATTTTCGGTATTTGAGATCTGTTCAGAAAAAAGCTTCCTTTAAAAGTATTACTGCTCTTGACAATGCACCTGGTCACCCAAAAGCTCAGATGGAGATGGATATCGAGATGAATACTGTTTGCATGACTGTTGACACAGCATCCGTTCAGTAGCCCATAGATCAAGTAGTTTCAACTTTCAGGTCTCATTTAAGAAACATGTTGTACATGGGGCGCCTGGGTGGCTCAGTGGGTTAAGCCTCTGCCTTCAGCTCAGGTCATGATCCCAGGGTCCTGGGATTGAGCCCCGCATCAGGCTCTCTGCTCAGCGGGGAGCCTGCTTCCTCCTCTCCTCTCTGCCTCTCTGCCTACTTGTGATCTCTCTGTCAAATAAATAAAAATCTTAAAAAAAAAAAAAACATGTTGTACAGCTATAGCTGCCATAAATAGTGATTCCACTGATGGATTTGGGCAACATCAACTGGAAACCTCTGGAAAGGACTCACCATTCTAGATGCTATTAATAATGGAAGTCAATATAATAATAATAAACAATAACGAAGTCAGAATATCCGCATTAACAGGAGTTTGGAAGAAGCTGATTTTGACTCTCATGGATGGCATTTGAGGAGAGACTTTAGTGGAGGAGATAACTGCAGATTGGAGGAAAAGCAAGATAGCAAGAATGAGAAGTGGAGCCTGAAGATGGGACTGAATTGCTACAGTCTCAGGATAAAACTGTCATGGATGACGAGTTGCTTCCTAAGAAGAAGAAAAGGCTTTCTTGAGATGGAATCTGCTCCTGCAGGGGCTATGAAGATGGTTGAAGTGACAACAGACGATTTAGAATATCACATAAACTGGGGCGCCTGGGTGGCTCAGTGGGTTAAGCCTCTGCCTTCGGCTCAGGTCATGATCCCAGGGTCCTGGTATCAAGCCCCGCATCGGGCTCTCTGCTCAGCAGGAAGCCTGCTTCCCCTCCTCCCTCTCTCTCTCCCTGCCTGCCTCTCTCCCTACTTGTGATCTCTCTCTCTGTCGAATAAATAAATAAAATCTTAAAAAAAAAATCACATAAACTGAGTTGATAAAGCAGAAGCAGAGTTTGAGAGGATTGACTCCAATTTTGAGAAATTCACGGTGGGTGAAATGCTATCCCATAGCGTCTCATGCCACAGAGAAATTGTTTGCGGGAAGAAGTCACTGGATGGAGCAAACGTCATTGTTGTCTTATTTTAAGAAATTGTCACAGTCACCCCAACCTTCAGTAGCCACCACCTGATCAGTCAGCAGCCATCCACATAGGGACAAGACCTTCCACAAGCGAAAAGATGATGACTCGCAGGAAGCTCAAATGACAGCATTTTTTTTTTTTTTTGGAAGAAAGTATTTTTTTTTTTTTAAAGATTTTATTTATTTATTTGACAGAGATCACAAGCAGGCAGAGAGGCAGGCAGAGAGAGAGGAGGAAGCAGGCTCCCTGCTGAGCAGAGAGCCCGATGCGGGGCTCGCTCCCAGGACCCTGAGATCATGACCTGAGCCGAAGGCAGTGGCTTAATCCACTGCGCCACCCAGGCACCCCTGGAAGAAAGTATTTTTAAACTAAGATATCTGCTGAGTTCCCCAGCCACACACACACACACGTAGTGCTATTGCTTACTAATAAACCACAGTACAGTAGAAACAAACAGGACAACCAAAACACTCATTCAACTCACTTCACTGTGATGCTGACTTTACTGCAGTGCTCTGGAACCGAACCTACGGTATCTCTTGACGTGTGCCTGCATTTTGACTTAGAGTATTTCAACTTAGGATGGGTGTATTGGGATGTCACCCATGGTAGGTCAGGGACTATCTGTAATGATTCAGAAAGATACTCATAAAATGTGAAGTGTAAAAATCAAGTTGCAACACTGTGTTTACAGTATGAAGTTTAAAAAAAGTTACTGTATAAATATTGGATAGCTCTGTGCAATTAGTGGTTAGTGGTTTATCTGTAAAAGGTGTGATTCTGACACCTTTTAAGCTTTCTGTTTATCTGTGTTTTTGGCATTTTATAAAATGAATATATGTCACATTTACTTTGGGAATAAAAAGGTTATCATAAAACAAAACATAAGCCACTGTCCTCTGAATTATTAACCTGTTTATTACCTGTGTAAATTTTGTTGAGCATGAACTAGTTACTATTCTGGTCTTTGGGGATTCTGCTGTGAACAAGGCAGATGCGGTCTCCTCGAGCCTTTAGAGAGGACATGGTCCCACCAACACTTTGATTTTGGATTTCTAGCCTCTATGAGTCCAGAGAAT
Organism: Enhydra lutris kenyoni; assembly: GCF_002288905.1. Lineage (NCBI taxonomy): Eukaryota > Metazoa > Chordata > Mammalia > Carnivora > Mustelidae > Enhydra > Enhydra lutris. Next base: position 2,523,116 of record NW_019154152.1, on the reverse strand, counting down.
CAATTTCTTTGTTTTAAGTCACCCAGGTTGTGATATTTGTTATGATGGCCCTAGGGCATGAATGTACCCCTTTTATTCCTTGAATTTTATTAACCAATGATGTAGATTTCCATTTTGGAAATAGATAGTCTAATTGTCTCCCACTTTGCAGGTGGGGAAACAGATTCTGTGGAGATGTGTAGCTTATCCCGGACTCCATAGAGTATGGTGTCTGTAGCAGAGCCAGGACTCAAACCCTGCTCTCCCTGGCGTTTAGGCTGTCACCATGATTCCCAACTTAGAGAACTAGGTTTCTAGCAGGTTTTTTTGAAGTTTTTCCTTTTTTTTTTGGTAAGTTTTTATTTAAATTACAATTAGCACACAGTGTAATATTAGTTTCAGGTGATGATACGGTAATTGATAACACCTGGTGCTTATCACAAGTGCTCTCCTTAATCCCCATCACCTCCCCATTGGTGACCATCAGTTTGTTCTCTATAGTTAAGAGTCTGTTTCTTGGTTTGCCTCTCTGTATTTTCCACTGTGTTCGTTTTGTTTCTTAAGTTCCATGTTTGAGTGAAATCATATGGTGTGTGTCCAGCAGTTTCTATGAAGTTTCATGCATCTGTTTCTAAGGTCATTGCTACCTTCCCTGCCTGTCACCTGCAGTGACACAGAAACCAGCCCCTGGGGGACTGCTCCTTGATAGGAGCCCCTGCTCCTCTTGGCTAATGAGGTGTCCTCTGTTGTAAGACCAATGAGTCCCAGTGGCGATGAATGGACTTAGACAGCTGTTTTTCAGGGGTGCTCACTGCCCCTTCTCTCTGCAGCACCTGATAGGCCCTCTGCATCATTTACTGAGGTCAGGGTGTTCCCCTCACTCAGGAAACCACAGCCCCTCCTCTGACCAGGAGAGGAAAGGCCTGCCATTGCTTTCTTTAGATGAGGGTTTTTGTTTTTTTTTTAAAGATTTTATTTATTTATTTATTTGACAGAGATCACAAGCAGGCAGAGAGGCAGGTAGAGAGAGAGGAAGGGAAGCAGGCTCCCCACTGAGCAGAGAGCCCGACGTGGGGTTCGATCCCAGGACCCTGGGATCATGACCTGAGCCCAAGGCAGAGGGTTTAATCTGAGCCACCCAGGCGCCCCTAGATGAGGTTTTTGAATTTTTTTTTTTTCTGGATTTTAAAATGAATACACATTTTTTGAAAAAAAATCAGAAAACATAAAGGACAAAGAAAACAAAAATTACTTACTGAATTACCAACTGTTTACTATTTCTAAATGTCCAGAAGGAAAAAAAAAATTATATGTAACTGGTTATGTTACGTGTATAGACACATACATTCCTGGAACAAATTCAACTATTTAAAAAAAAACATATGGACTCTTTGTAGCCTAAGCATCTCCCCAGGTTGTCAGAAATTCTTTGTGACTGCCATTCTCAACAGCTGTGCCCTGCTAGGCAGATCACCCCTTAATAATCATGTATTATCTGCTACTGTGCATTCAGATTGCTTCTAGTTTTTCATTAACTTAAAACACTGTTATGAGCATACTTGCTATATCTTTGTGTACATTTCTGATTATGCCCTTGACATGAACTTCCTGGGTCCAAGGTTACAGGCATAACTTTCTTTACAGCTTTATTGGAGTGTGATGTACACAACATGAAATCCACCCGCTGTGAGTGTATAATTCAGTAATTTTTAGTAAATGTATGCAATCATGCAACCATCCCTGTGGGTCAGTTTTAGAACATATTTATCACCCCAGTACATGTCCTCCCTTTCCCTTGCTGTCAGACTTCCATTGCAGCCCCAGACAGTGCTGATCTATCTCTATGGATTTCCCTTTTCTGACATTTCGTATAAACAGAATCACACAATATATAGTTTTTGTGTGGTTTCTTTCACTTAGGATACTGTTTTTGTGGTCCATTGATGTAGCATGAATCGGGACATAGTTCCTTTTTGTTGCTGAATAGTGTCGTATGGATGTGTTTATCCATTCACCTATCCATGGAAATCCAGACTTTTCCCAGTTTTTGCTTTGAGTATTTGCCTACAAGTCTTTGTGTGGATGTGTTTGCATTTCTTTGGGGTAGATACCTAGGAGTGGGTCATAAGGCAAGTTTATATTTAATTTTTTAAAAAACTGCCATACTGTTTCCAAAGTAGCTGCCATGTGTCACATGTCCACCAGCAGTGTATGAAGGTCACACTTGTTTCCCATCCTTGTCAACACTTGCCGTTTCAGTTCTATAGCCCTTCTAATAGGCGTGTACCGGTATCTCTTTGTGGTTTGGAGTCTCACCTTCCTAATGACTAATGACATTGAACATCTTTTCTTGTGCTTATCAGCTACTTGTGTCTCTTCTTTGGAGAAATGTCTAGTCAGATCTTTTGCTCATTTTTAAATTGGGTTAGTGTCTTCTCGTTGTTTTTCATATATGGTGGTAATGTGTCCTTTATTAGATACATGATTTGGAAGTCTTTTCTCCCAGCCTGGGGCTTGTCTTTCCTATTTCTTTAATGATGTTTATTGAAGAATAAGAGTTTTTCATTTTGATAAAGTCCAGTTTTGGGGGAGGGTTACCCTTTTTGGTGACTTGTTTCAGAAAGCTTTGCCTAATGTAAGGTCACAAAGATTTTCTCCTGTGTTTTCCTCTAGAAGTTTTTTTTAAAATATAATTTGAAATTGATTTTTTTTCATTTTGAATATAGCCTGTGGTAATATAAAAAAAAAGAAAATAGAGATAAGCAAATGGAAGAAAATCGAGATCACTCATGATTCCACTGGTGAGAAATAAACCACTATTAATGTTCTGTTACATATGTCCGTATTAGTTACCTATCGCTACATAACAAACTATCCCCAAAACATAATAGCTTAAAATGGTCCACATTTATTATCTCAGAGTTTCAATGGATCAGGAATCTGGGAGTACTTTTCTGGGTGCTTTCGTCTCAGAATCACTGGCAAGGCTGTGGTCAAGGTGTCAGTGGGGCAGTAGTCATCCTAAGACACGACTGGGAGAGAAGGTGTTTCCAAGCTCCCCCATGTGGCTGTTGTCAGGCCTCAAGTCCTCGCTCGCTGGACTTGGAGGTTGGAGACGTCAGTTCCTTGCCATATGGGGTTCTCCAGAGGGTGACTGGCAACATGGCAGCTGGCTTCCCTGAGGGCAAGAGAAAGAGAGCAGGTGCTCAAATAGAAGTTAGTCTTTATGTAACCTGGTCTTGGAAGTGACATTCCATCATTTTGTGCTTTGATCTGTTCATAGAGGTGAGTCACCAGGTCCACCTCCCTCTAGAGGGGAGGGGATTACACAAACACATAATTATCAGGAGGTGGGGATCATTGGGGACCATCTTGGAAGGCTGCTACAATGTCCTTTTTTTTTTTTTTTTTTTTAAGATTTTATTTATTTATTTGACAGAGATCACAAGTAGGCAGAGAGGCAGACAGATAGAGAGAGAGGAGGAAGCAGGCTCCCTGCAGAGCAGAGAGCCCAATGTGAGGCTCGATCCCAGGACACCGGGATCATGACCTGAGCCGAAGGCAGAGGCTTTAACCCACTGAGCCACCCAGGTGCCCCACAATGTCCTTCTTGCTCATTTTCTATTTTTCTAATAAAGTAGGTGGCAACTCTTTACCCGTGGAATATACAAACGTAGGAGCTCCTTTCTAGATCCTAGACTCTACTGGGTTGGCATTTCCATGGTTGGGAACTGCTCCCCCTCCCGCCCAGCCCTCTGGAAGGCTGTCTTGTAAAAACTCTACAGGTCATTCTAATGGGAGCCAGGGTTGAAGATCACTGGCAAATTTAAATGTAAGTGGATGTGTCTTGTATGGATTACAACTGTGCATATTGCTTAGAACGACATTTTTCCCCTCAAATAGTCTGGAATACAAATGTGGCTTCAGTTCCCAGGGTGAGGCCACCATTTCCGTTCCTCTACTCCTCAGGGAACTGTGTTTGAGGGTCGCTTTGCTGGCAGAGCCCCAGCAACCTGGCCTGATAATCATGACCTTCGCTTCTGGGGACTTCAGAGTCGCCGAACAGGTGGCAGAGGCTGCCTGCCCATGTGTTTGGCTCCGGAGCAGCTCCAACATCAATCCATCAGCCCACAGGACACTTTTAGATGCAAGTCTGCTGGTGTGGGGACTTTATGAGAACAGGAATCCCTGGCTGTGAAATTGCTGGCATTTCATGATGTGAGAGAAGATTTACAAGCTCATGCTGTGCTGGCTCTAAATCCTGGCCCAGCAATTATGTAATCAAGCCTGGGAAGCAGGCAGAATGTGAGGAGGTAGCAGGTGGGGGACAGGGAAAGCTACCACTCCACTGTGCTTGGGACCACTGGCTCTAGCCATGTACCCAGAGGGGCTTGGTTTAGGGTTCCTTTGGGGGAGGAGTCACACCGTAGTCCTTAGTGAACGAACGGGCATGTAGCATTATGTAAGGTCATGGGCTCAAAATGGAAGACTTTCAAAGCCCCCACCCCCACCCCCGGTGCTCCTTTAACACCTTTCTTGCTAAGAGGCCATTCTGCTTCTGCTCAGTATTCACCTGTACTACCCAGTGCAAAGGAGACATCTGCCACACGCTCTCCCATAACCGTATTTATTGAATTATTTATTTATTTATTGCATAATCTTATCTCTACTGAATATATATTTTTGGCTTTTTTTTTTTTTTTAGTTGTTTTGTTACTTGTCTTCCTCACTAAAATATAAACTCCCTGACAGCAGGAACCTTGTCTGTTTGACACTCAAGTTATTGCTGGACCTTAATACCTATGTGTTCACAGAGTAAATGAATGAATGGGTATTTGGATACTTCTAAGGGTGGGGAACTCACTATCTTACTTGATTATTGGCGCTTCCTCAGCTTGCTGCCATCTTCCTCCATGTGACCTTTCACTGTCCTCCCTTGTAGGACTTCTCCGAATAAGCCCACTCCTTTCCCCCACTGGAGCTGGAGTCTAGAGGTTTGAAAACAGTGGCCACCCCCATGCTTTCTGAGATGAGCGTTACTCTTTCTTGTGCCCTTCCCTCACATGTCAGTGCCATCTTAGTTCCCCTCCTCTGAAGAGCGCTGGTGCGTCCTCAGTGAGTTAGGTTTACTTGGCAGTTTGCAGAATTTGAGACCCCCCTCCCCCAACAAACATTCAGATCACGTCTTCATGCTCCAGGTTTCTAGGTAGGAAGACAGTTAGTGGGTCTAACTGAATATTGATGCTTTTAACCAGTCCTCATTCTGCTTTGCCCCAAATTTCCAGGGAACAGAATCCAAAAGAAGAGGCCCTTGAATTTGGGGTTTCCAAATGTTTCTACTGATTTCATCATCCCATAACTCTTAGGACCAGGGTGAAGGGTATAGTGCTGAAGGCAGTGTGTACCGTGTGGTCCCACCCACCAGAGGAGAAGGGGACCAGCCCTCTGTCCTTCATGGGCAGTGCTCATCTCGGGGAGGGATAGGGAAGGAAGGGGGCTCAGACTGCTAGGAGATGCTACCAGAATCTGAGGTGAAGGGCTAGAGCATTTGAAAATGGACAATTTTCTTATTATTCTTATAATTTAATTGACAAGTCAAAGTTCAGCACCATTCTTTTGCCTGGTGGGGAGATAAAGCAAAGTGCACAGGTGTGTCAGGAAGCTGGCTGGCACTCTGCCCCCATTCGCTCGACTCCTTCAAGCTTGGGGCAGACTCACCACACTGCCATCGAGCTTGATAGGCCCATCCTGACTGCCCTCCTCCCATTGGTAGACATGGTCCTTCTGGTCCCAGGTGCAGGTCCCCACTCTGACTCTTGGTTGGGTGCTCTAAGGAGCCCCGCAGGGAACCACATGGAGGGGCTTGAGAAGCCAGCAGGTGCCCAGGAAGGGAAGGGCCAGAGGCTGTATTGTGGTATCTGGTTCCCATCAGCCACTGCTCTGGGCTAGGCCTCGGGCTTGTCCCCGGTCCCTCAAGATGGGCCTGAGGAGGGGGGCATTTGGGTGAAGTACACAAGATTTCTGGGTGCTGTTCTGTAGGTGACAAGGAACAGAGGGAAGCATGGATCATAGATCATTTTGTTCATCCCATGTCCACTCACTCGTTCACACGTGTTCTGGGTCAGCTGCAGCCAGGTTGGGTGCTGGCTCCTTCTCTCACTCTTCCTCTTCCAGCAGCCCCATCTCCTTCTTGAAGTATAGGATATTTCTAAATAAAACATTGAGCAATAAAAATGAAGGGCCTAGAAAAAGCCAATTATGTATAAATACTACTTATTTTTAAACATTTTTTTAAAGACTTTATTTATTTATTTGTTAGAGAGAGAGAGATAGAGCATGAGCACAGGCAGACAGAGTGGTAGGCAGAGGCAGAGGGAGAAGCAGGCTCCCCACTGAGCAAGGAGCCGGATGTGGGACTCGATCCCAGGACGCTGGGATCATGACCTGAGCCGAAGGCAGCCGCTTAACCAACTGAGCCACCCAGGCGTCCCTTTATTTTTAAACATTTTTAAATGATAAAATACCATAATTAGAGTTTTATAGAAAATTCCACATTCTTAATCAATCTCCAGTCTCATAAGATGCCCCCAACTCATTTCTCAGTGCAAGTGTATGCATTTCATTGTCATTCTGAAAATCATAGCTTGACATATTTTACAGGGAGGAAAGGGTTTGGGCAACAGCTTTATTAAGGAAAAGAACAGAGGTTCAACATCCCCAGAACCCTGGTTGGGCTGCTGGGATTCAGGGAATGGTCAACATCACTTAGAAAAGGCGGCTTCCAATTACGCACTGTCCCAAAGCAAACAATGAACAAAAACTTTAACGGGCTGGTTAGGCTTATGAAGAGCTGCATATTCTGCCCCGTGGAAGAGAGAAGGCCCCAGTCTGGGCAGGTGAGGTATCCATTTCAGCAGGAGAGCCACGAGATGGGAGGAGTGGGTGAGAGCCCTTTCTACCACCAGTCCACCCCCTGCCCCCGATATCCGGACTCCCTCTGCTCAGTGCTCCACAGGTAAGGCAGGACCCCACACAGAGGTGCATCCAGATGTTCTCTGAGAGCTGCTGACCACTACTATTGCTGCTGATACACAATCAGTGTATCACATATCTGATGAACATGCTGGGGGACAATGACCCTCAGTTTACCAGCTCTCACTAGTTTCTGAATTCTGATTTAGAAGCAAACCTGTTGGTGCCTCAGTCTCCCCACCTCTAACACAGGCGGTCACATGGTGATGAGCCCTGGGAAGCTCACAGCAGTTACTGTTGTGTAAACAATGAGTGGTTCAAAGTGTTCTGAGGGCCCTTGTGCTGTTCCAGCAGGTCTGTGTCACCGAGCCTATGAAATCTGAGGCCCATGAGTTAAGGAAGAGGGGAGCACATGTTCCTGCTGCCCGGGGGCTGGGGGTGAGTACCCCGCTGTGCACACTGTGTACCCTGGCTTTGCAGCTCCCTGCTTCACTCACTGCCAGCCAAGGTCAGCGTTTTCGCCCCTGGTAACATTTATAGCTTTAATTGTGGCACTGAGGGTCACTGTGCTTCCCTCTTCTGGTCTATTTCAGTAGGAGCCTCCAGGTCAAGAGGAATGGGATCTGACAGTTGTGGTGTGCAGCTGGAATCCTCCAGCAGGTGTCTGAGCACATGGACTAGGCTCCACTCAGATGCCATCTGCCATGAAAGGCCGGCAGTGTGCTCTTGGGGCTGACTTTCTAATCTTGCTGAGTCTCCATCCCCCATCACTAAAGTGGGGATTAAAAGGGCCTACCACACAGGATTGTTCTTCAGCTGAACTATATGTAAAGAGCAGGGCATAAAGCTTGGCACAGAATTGTGCTTGGTCAATGAGAGTGTCCTTTTCTCAGTGGGTCCTTCCTGGTGTGAGCAGCCCAGGCCAGTCTGGGACAAGCTGCCTTCTTTTGCAATCCTGGGCACCATAGTGGGGCCACTTGTTGGCTGGGCTTCCAGAATCTTCCATGTCTTTTTGTGCCACAGGGAATAGGGGTTCCTCAGGACTCTCTTTGCACCCAATCCTGATGATTGGGGTTCCTCAATTGCATCCAATCTCCCATAAGGTATCACAGGTAAGAAACTGCTCTGGGGTTGCAGGTTCTCTCCAACTTCTCTTGCAGTGTTTGTGGAACCAGGGCTGGGGGCCCCCAGGCTCTGTTCATGGATAATTGCAGGAACCCTAAGTTTTATTGTGGCCAGTCACATGGTCCTCTAGATGTGGGATCCTTTAGTCATTTGCCCAGAAGGGCCATTTTGGAAAATAGGTCACATTTCCAAGACCACAGGATCTTATTGACCACCCCTTCCTCTGACTCCCCATCATGTGCATATCCATGTGCACGCACATGGTGCGCGCGCGCACACACACACACACACACACACACTCTGCTTCTCAGCCCATGAAATTCGTAGCTATAGTTGTTTGATCACTGGGCTCTTGTTCTTGTCTGCCTGGTTTTGGTTTTATTGGTCCTGCAGGGTTTTGGGTAAATTGTCTTGTCTTCTTTTGAAAGTGAACATCATATAATGAATCAATGTCAAAGTCCCCCCCCCCCCCCAAATTAACTTGTGTTGCCAAGTTAACTAGCTTCTGTGCGGTCTCAGAAACCAAGCTTTTCTGGTAATCTCTGTTTATTGAAGAGTTCTGGAGATTACACTGGGTTAAAATATACTTTTTACCATTTGCAGTTATGTGTTTTAATAAGGATTCCTCAATATTGTGCAGTCCATACAAAACAGAAATAAGTCCAATTTCTTTCTTCTTGCCTGCAGCTGAGAGGCATAATCCCTGATTTTGTTTTTGTTTATCAAGTAATCTTCTTGTTCATATAGAGTCTATGTTAAGATCAACTTACTGCAATAAGTTAATGTTATATTTATTTATAGAATTGAATTCCTTATAAAGTTTATGAAATACATTTATACAAATTCTTTTATTTTTATTTATTTTTTAAAAAGATTTTATTTATTTATTTGACAGAGATTACAAGTAGGCAGAGAGGCAGGCAGAGAAAGAGGAGGAAGCAGGCTCCCTGTAGAGCAGAGAGCCTGATGTGGGGCTCAATCCCAGGACTCTGAGATCATGATCTGAGCCGAAGGCGGAGGCTTTAACGCACTGAGCCACCCAGGTGCCCCATACAAATTCTTTTAAAGTACATTTCTGTGCTTGTGTATTGTCAGTGTAGGCAAGTGCTGTAACAAACAATCCTAAATGTCAATGTCTTAATTTATGTGAGAATACAGTATGGGTCAGCAGGGGTACTGTTCCACAGTCATTCAGGAACCCTGGTGTTTTCCCCCAAGTAGCTCCATCTTCTTCTGGGTCTTTGGAATCCTCTTCACTTAGCTCATGGATGGGAAAAGTAGGAGCCTTTTGGGAGTTCTGTGGCCAGCCCTGTAAATGGGTTTGTATAGGGCAGGCCTGTGGTTGTGCCCATCACTTTATCACTTATGCTTATACCCCATTGGCTAGAACTCAACTGCATGTTCATCATGCATGAATACAAGGAAAGGATGTGTGAGTCTAGTAGGAAAAAAAGCTGAATAATTGGTGAGAAGTGGAAGTTTCTGCTATCAATATATAATCTCACCCAAATGTGAGGTCCATGAAAGAGCTCTTGGCAGGCAGAATGATGACCTCCTAAAGACGTCCATGTCCTAGTCCCCAGAACCTGGGAATATGTTACCTTATATGCAGAAGGGGCTTTGCAGATGTGATTAAGAAACTTGATATGGGGAGATTTTTCCCAGACAGTCTGATGGGCCCACTGTGATCCCAAGGGTCCTTATAAGTAAGTGGAAGAGAGTCAGGAGAGTCAGAGATTTGAAGAGGCTGCACCAATGGCTTTGAAGATGGAGGGAGGGGCTATGAGGCCTGGAATATAGGCAGTCTCTAGAAGCTGGAGAAGGAAGGGACTCTCTAGGCCCTCCAGAAGGAAAGCAGCCCTGGGGACACCTTGATTTTAGCCCAGTGAAACCTACTGTAGGTTTCTGATCTCCAAGACTTTGAGATAATACAGTTGTATTGTTTCAAGCCACCAAGTGTGTGGCGGTGTCTTTTTTTTTTTTTTTTTAAGATTTATTTATTTATTTATTTGGCAGACAGAGATCACAAATAGGCAGAGAGGCAGGCAGAGAGAGAGGAGGAAGCAGGCTCCCTGCAGAGCAGAGAACCCGATGTGGGGCTCGATCCCAGGACCCTGGGATCATGTCCTGAGCCGAAGGCAGAGGCCTTAACCCACTGAGCCACCCAGGTGCCCTGGTGTCTTAAAGAACAATAGGAAGTGAACACAGAACTCTTTCTACTTTGTCTCCCTACCATGTCCCTGACCCATAGTAGGTGCATTTTCACATGATGTTTGATGGGGAGCAAAGCAAACCTCTGAAGTAGGAACTGAGGTCATCAAGGAAAACTCAAGGTTGGGAGAGTGTTGTCATGGAACCAAGGTAAGAAAGGGACCAGGCTTCTAAGTGGGCAGTGGTGGCCTAGAAGCAGCAGAGTGAGAAGCAAGCCTGTTCCTGTCCTCCTTTCTCTTTGAGTGGGGGTGGGGTAGTGTCAGGGGAGCTGAGCTTCCGTTTTGGGAGGAAGCAGAGGAGCATGACAGTGAAAGGTTCATGGAAGTAGAAGGGGTGGTGGTTAAGAGCTCAGGCTCTGGAGTCAGACTGCCAGGGTTCAAAGTCTAACCTTATTCCCCTTCCTGCTATCCAGCTGTGTGACCTTACGTGCCTCATTGTTATTGTTGTGGAACAAACTACCCCAAAACTCCATGATGTAAAACTATCATTGTAATATGCGCTTGCATTCTGTGCTTTGGACAGGGCGAAGTGAGGACAGCTTGTGTCTGATTTGTAATTTCTGGGCCTCAAGGGAGCAGATTCAAAGACTGGGATACCAAAACATTTGGGGGCTAGAATCATTGGGAGTTTGATATGGGCTGCCCGTCAGCTGGGTTCTCGGTGGGAGCTGTCAGCCGGAACACCTGCATAGGACCTCGCCGTGTGTCCTAGGATTCTTCAGAGCAGGGCAACCTTGTACAGAAGCTCAGGACTTCAAAGGCAAGTGCCCCAGCTCATAAAGTAGAACCTGCAGCTTCTGTTATGATCTTGCCTTGGAAGTCGTGCAGCATCACTCCTGCTGCTATTAGTTTATAATCAAATCACGGGTCTCCCTGGATTCAAGAAGAGAATAGGTTCTGCCACTTGATGGGAGGATGCCAGGGTCCTCTAGTGGAGGATATCAGAGGGCAGACAGTGTTGCAGCCATCTTTGGAAGATACAGTGTGCTGCCACTGGCCACTTCTTTCCTTTCTCTGAGATTTGGTCTCCTCAGCAGGAGGAGAGTAGTGATAGCTAACACTCTCGTCTGGGTTGACACATCTACTGCCTTTGGCACAGGGCCTGGCATGTGCTAATATCATAAGCGAGCAGAGACCAGGTCCGATCTTTCTCTTGATTTTATCCATAGTGGCTTACCGCACGCCTGGCCTGGGAGTGAGCCGGAGAGGGTTGTGCCGGACTGGGGATCGTCTGCCAGTGCATCAGTTAGCTATTGCTATGTAACAAACCAGCCCGAAACTTAGACGCTTAAAACAATAGCCATTTTGCTATTGTTGCCTATTTGCTCATGGCTCTATGGGTCAGCGATTCCAGCTGCGCTCGGTTCAGTGGAGCTTCTGGTCTCACCTGGGGTCATTCATGTGGCTGCGGTTATGGGCAGTTGACTAAAGTTGGATGATCTGAGAAAGCTTTACGCACAGAGCTGGCAATTAGTTCTGACTGTTGGCTGGAGAGCCTCAGTGTTCCTCCACTTGGCCTTTTCAGAAGGCTAGCTCAGGCCCATTTGCATCATGGCCCCAGGCTTCCAACTGTGGCCCAAAGAGCAAGCTCTACTTTACAAGTGCTTTGGAAACCTCCACTTGTGTCTCATGCGCTGATTTCCAACTGGGCAGGGCAGGGCAGGGCAGGTCATATGGCCAAGCCTGGATTTAAGGGATGGGAACATAAACAGCACCTTGTACTGGTGGGACAGCGAAGTCCGATTGGGAAGTGCACAGCTAGGAGAAGTTCTTACAGCCATCTTTGCGAATGATCTCCCACAGTCAGTGCTGAGATGCAGAACAGCAGATGGAAGGAGGCTGGAGCCTCAGTCAGCATGACGAGGCGGCAGGGAGAAGTGCTGAGCACATGTGATAGTCGATCCACACATGGAGGACACTTGTGTCAGCAAGGAGACTCTGCTTCACCTTTTTTTTGTTTGTTTTTTAAGACTTATTAATTTTTTTGAGAGAGAGAGCACAAGTCGGAGGGGCAGAAGGAGAGGGACAGAGTGAATCCTCAAGCAGACTCTGCACTGAGCACAGAGCCTGACACGGGGCTCAATCCCATGACACCGAATCATTACCTGAGCCAAAATCAAGAGACAGAGGCTCAACCGACTGAGCCACCCAGGTGCCCCTCTGCTTCACCTTCTGTCTTAAACCTCAGGGAACTGCACCATCTCACCTATCAAGGTGCAGAGAGCAGGCACGCTCTGGTTTGGCTGAAATGGCAGCTCAACAGGTCATTCATCCCAGGTCCTTTGCATGAACTCTCTGCCTTCCTCTGTGAAGACTTTGCTCTTGAGGCTCACAGTATGGTGGCTACAGCAATTCTCGGAGTCACATCCAGGCATAAGCAGAGGGAAAAACAACCTTTCTCAGAAACAGCCCAGCAGTCTTCCCCTTATTGCTGCTTGGCCAGGATTAGGCTAAGAGGGTGGGATTACCATGGTTGGCCATTTTAAGTTCTATAGGGCCACTGAAACAAAGTGTCTCATGCTGGGTGGCTTAAAGCAACAGAATTGTTTTGTCTCATAGGCTAAAAGTCTGAAGTCAAGGTGTCAGCAGGGCTCTGCTCCCTTCAAAGGCTGTAGAAGACTCCTTCCTTGCCTCTTCCTAGCTTCTGGTGGTTTGCCTGATACCCTTGGCATTCCTTGGCCTGTAGATGCAGCATTCCAATCCTCTGTCTTCCTGTGGTCTTCTCCCTGTGTCTCTTCACATCATCTTTGCTTTGTGCATGTCTGTTCAAATTTCCCCTTTTTATAAGGCCACCAGTCACACTGTATTAAGATCTACTTTGATGATCTCATTTTAGCTTGATGATCTTTGTAAAGACCTTACTTCCAAATAGGTCACATATTGAGGTAGTAGAAGTTAGGACATCCACATATCTTTTTCAGGGACTTACAACTCGTCATGCTGGCTTAGAGGATTAATCATCTGAAGTGGAATTGAGGTGAGGAGTGAACCACAATGACCCCTACAGCCTTCTTGTGAAGGAATGAGGGAATGAAGGAGCATGGCACATAGGGCCTCACGTGAAGTCAAGTGATAGCTTCGTGGTGAAGCTTGGAGCATAATTTTAGCCCTAGAACTCATTGAGGATATTTGGGCACTTGTGCCTTCTGCTTATGACAGATTGTTGATCACAGTTATGATTTATCTCTGGCTGCGTCTTTAGTCAGGAACGCAACCCCTTACGGAGAACAAATGCTGTTCCTCTGAGAAATTTTGACAAACCACATTATGACATGGTTTCCAGGAATGCAGCATGGTGAAAATGTCCAGTCTGCTTATGCAGACACTCAGCGAGTACCCAGGAGCACCCCCTTGTACACATAAACCATTGTCACTAGGGCAACTGCAGGACAGCAGCCGGTTGCCTAGCAACATGGCCTCCCTCACTGCCCACTTCCAACCCCTCTGTGCCATGTGTGGTGGTGGGAGGGAAGGTAGGAAGGGAGGCTTTGGGGAGCTCTCTCCCCTCTAGGGCAACTCTCTGAGGGTAGGACAACTGGGTTTCACTGGGGGAAGGGTGAGGGCATGCCTGGAGACCCTACTCGCAAGGCATTCTGAAATGGCCTTGTTGTCTTAGGATATGTTTAGGTCTACCCTACCCCCAGGCATACCACACACTTCTTAGAAGCCACACTTAAAATCCACACACACCATTGGAAGTCCTGAGTAATACATAATGCAGATTAGGGTTTGAGTACTATGTTTCTTACCTGTGTTGTTCTGAGGAGATGGGGGAACTGCGCATAGTTGGGGCTTCTGAATGCCCTGGGAGGGTCCAGAGCTAAAATTAAAAATCTTCCCCTCCTCATAGTCTGGACCCTATCTATACATCTATCTCCGCAGAGAGCTAGCAACCAGGTGCTTTTCATTGTATTTTTTTTTTTTCTCCTTTAAGGAAGACTGGGTTTTCTTTGACTAGTGGAAAAGGGAGAGCATTCAAAACAGAGAAAGCAGTTTGCAGCCTGGATGCTTTGAGGAGGTCAGACCCCTGTGGAAGTGGGCGTTTGGGGGCGGTTAAGTGGTGGAGCAGAAGGATTCAGAAATGGGAGAAAGATGCCAGAAGCCACTGTACTTCTGCCCAGAGCAGGGACACAGGAGGCCATCTATCCTTCTGCCCATGGTTGCCCTTGCCAGCCAGGAAAGACTGTTCTCTTTTTGTCCAGTAGCAGCACCTTCCCTTGGACTTGTGTCCTCTCCTAGGTAATGGGGTCACCATGCAGTCAGGTACGCAGCCTACCCGAGATGCCTCCCTCGTCCTAGTTTTTCCCGTCAATGGGTCATGATGATTCACGTCCTTAATATTGCTCGAATCTATCTTTTCCTCCCCATCCTCATGACCCATGTTAGTTCAGACCCTTGCACTCTCTTCCTGTTACTCTGTCTCTAATTTGCCCTCCATTTGCCCAAGATGGCCTTATTGAACTGCTCATTTCATGACACTAGTACAGTGCAGAACATCTGCCACCTGCCCCTGCAAGTCCACTCTGTCCTGCTCTTGGCCATGGGGGGCTGACCTGTATGGACCATTACAACAGCCTCCCTTGGCTTCTGGTCTCTGGTTGGTTTTGGCTAATAGGGAGTACCAGGGAAGTCAAAAGGGGAAGATAGGTTGGCGGTTCATCTCCTGGCCCCCTTGTTGTGGAGTCACCCTAACCAAAGGCCACAGCTCCTCTCGAGGTGACATTTGCATGACTCTCTAAGGAACTGTGCCATCCCCTCACCCCTTCCTACCTAACAGCCCCGATGCTGCTTGCTGTAGGCATAACACTATACCTTGTGGTTTCACTACCTGCCACCCAGACCTTAGTAAATAACCCCTTCACTTAACACTCTTCAAATTATCCTCATTTGAGTCTGCCATTTCTTTCTGCTGGGTCCCTGGATGATTCCATTCTCCTACTCAATACCCACAAAAGCTTCCATCCACATTTAAAATAAAGTCTACATTGATGATCTCATGATTCAGACTCCTTCATCGTCCAGCTCCCGTTTACCTTTCCAACCTGGTTCTTGACATTGGCCTTCACTTACTCTAGAATCTAATTTCAAGCAGTCCTTGGCATTTAGCCCCAGACATTTGTTCTTCTGAATACGCTATTCCTTATGCCTGAGCTGCCTCTCTCAGCCTCAGGAAAAGCTGACTATTTTTAAAAACCAAATACAAAGGTATTAAAGGTATAGATGGTAAACTCTCAGTAATTACCTGATATGAATGGATGAGAATTTTTGGGAAACTCCCACTATCTTCCAGGTCCAGTGTCATGCAAAGGCATATCCCATAACTTAATGGTTAAGAAAAAAGGATCTCATGCTCATATAATTCCCAGGCACTATATTGTCTTCCTCCCTAGGTTTTGGGGACAAGTGGCAAAGGGGAAGTGAGTGAGGGGGCTTCCAGGCATAAATCAGCACAATATTGTATAACCCTGATCAAAGCTTGGGCAGGCAACGGCATCTTTCCCAGCAGCCTGTCTCTCATGATCCCTGGATGAATCACCATGGAAAAAATAGAAGATGTTCTAGGACGCCAGACATATAATCAGTAGAAAAATCTTTCCCTTCAGGGCGTTCTCATTCAGTAAATATTCCCCTGCTGTGAGCTTCCTCAGGAGGGGTGTGCTGGTAGGGGTAAGGCAGGGGTGGAGAGAGGAGGGTCAGTGTAGCCCTGCGCATTAACCTGGAGCCAGGGCAGGAGGGAGCAGAGGGCCTACAATGCTTTGGGTCCCCCCTCATTTAGGTGCAACAGAGCAGTTCTCCAACAGTCCTTCACTCTGGGTCTGATTGTTGAAGAAATAAGTTTCTGGAAAGCACATAAGAAACTCGCCCCTGTGGGAAGGGGGAGCTAAAGAAGAGGATTTTGCCTTTTCATTTTCTACCTTTCTATATACATAGAATGCAGAGGTATTATTTTTGAAAAGTGCCAAAGAGGTTTATCTTATCGGTGGGATTTGGGGTCAATTGGTTTTTACTCTTTTTTCCTATTGTATTAAAAATAAACTAATAAATGTTGTTAAAAATCAGTGCAGTTACTGCACCTCTGAGATTTTAAGACAGCCATGAGCTCAGATATTTTCTCCTTTTGATCTCACATATGACAGAAATGTCCCAGACATTCTGACCATGTTAGAATTCCAGTTTCCTCACCTACCTGGTAGTAGTGCCAAATCTTAACTCGGACTCTGGTTCTTGATTTCTAGTATAGAAAAGATATATAAAATGTTCATGTCTAGTGTCAACATTCACTTTTTCCTTTCCTTTCTGAGGGTACCCTCCCAGATGCTCAAAATACATTCATCACCCCCCACCGCCGGGAATCTGAGGATGCAAACATGCCTCTATAGGGCTGTGTGGGGATGCCAGTCTCCCAGCTTCAGTGGTTTGCTAGGCACTAGGAACACTCTGGGGGCACTCACTGTATCCAGACACAGGGGATCGCTCTCGAACTTGCCCCTCGTCATAGATCCTGCTGAGACGGGATCTGTGTGGGTTGCTCGTTTTTATTCCTGTTCTGGAATTTTCTCTTTTCTGTAGAGATTTATCTTACTCTTCTTGATTAAGCTTCTCTTGAAGGCAGGCCTATCATTTCTTGTTATAAGCCAATAAATTTTCCTGTTTAAGAGTATTCAAGTTGGGTTTTTGCTGCAGTATGAAGACTCATAAGTGATGGGCTCTGCTGAAGCCAGTCTTGGCTTTGCCCCAGGTCTCTGGGCCTAGTGAGGGTCCTAATATCTCCCCTTCCCTCTTCGTCAGGTCCCAGGTGTGACTGAGGGCCATCTTGCCCTCAGCTGCATGCAAGCCTCTACCATGTCTAATCTCTTCTGGCTTCTTGTCTGATGGCTGGGGTCTAACCTTCAGATGACAAGTGCCTACCTTGACCAGATGAATCTAGCAACAACCGATGAATGAGCCTGAGTGGGGAGAGTAGTGGGCTCACCATGGGGAACTCCAGTCACAGAG
This sequence comes from Enhydra lutris kenyoni, assembly GCF_002288905.1. NCBI lineage: Eukaryota > Metazoa > Chordata > Mammalia > Carnivora > Mustelidae > Enhydra > Enhydra lutris. The sequence goes on along the minus strand of NW_019154152.1, from coordinate 2,505,834 downwards.
GCTGGGATAGTGAGGCAGGGTCTGATAGGCCCCATTAGTGACACAGGGAAAGAAACAAAGGCACACACAGGTTGTTCTCAACAGAAGTTCTTCCTCCTGAGGCATCTCTGTGGGACCAGTAATTCTGAACCTGTGGTCTCCTCCCCTTGGCATAGCTGCTACAGTTGTGCAAGAGAAAGAAGAAGTTGTACAACAACTTGGAAAACCATTAGCTGTTATCTCATAAAGGGGAAGACATGCACATCCTACGACCTAGCAATTCCACTCCTAGGTATAAACCCTAGAGAAATGCATGCACATTTGTACCAGGATACACATAGCAGAATGCTCACAGCAGCATTGTGTGTAGTAGTCAAGACCTGGAAATAACCCAAATGTTCATCAGCAACAGTATCAACAAAATATGGCCTATCCACCCAGTGGAATATTATACAGCCAAGAAAATGAACACACTGTAGCTACACACAACGACATCAATGAATCTCATAAACAAAACTGAGCAGAAGGGGGCGCCTGGGTGGCTCAGTGGGTTAAAGCCTCTGCCTTCGGCTCAGGTCATGATCCCAGGGTCCTGGGATCGAGCCCCGCATCAGGCTCTCTGCTCGGCAGGGAGCCTGCTTCCTCCCCCCTCTCTCTCTGCCTGCCTCTCTGCCTACCTGTGATCTCTATCTGTCAAATAAATAAATAAGATCTTAAAAAAAAAAAAACAACTGAGCAGAAGAATCTAGGCATACACAAAACCAACGATGAGTCTATGCATTCAAAGCTCAAAACAAAACGGTTTTCTTTAGGGATGCAAACTCAGGTTTAACTAAAGACAAGAAAGTAGATGTCATAAAAGCCTATGGAAGAGGAGAGTCTGATCAGAGAGGGAGACACAAGGGGCTTCAGAGTCCTGGCAATGTTGCACTTTTTGATGGAAGTGGTGAGTATTTGGGTGATTTCTTTATAGTCATAAAAATGTAAAAGGTACTGTGCACTTTCCTATATGTGTATTAATTTTTATCACTTAAAAAATTGAAGCAGGAAAGAGCTTCATCTTAAGAGGGGCTTGGATAGAGTTCTCACACTCTGACGGTCTCTGCTTCAGACTCTGTCGTCATGGTCCCAGAAGAGGGACAGCCCGCCCTGATCCTGGCTCTCCCACTCGCTGGAAGTCCGTTCTAGGCCTCAGCTCTGGCAGAAGCAGTCTCATCCTTGACTAAGTCTGAAGCAGCTGTCCTGGACTGCATCTTCTGGGATATGTAGCTGAGCGTGCTCTGTGGGGAGATAGTCTGTAATAAATTTCCTAGGATGGAATTTGAACGGAAATCAAAATAGGTTTGCCAGATTGCTGGTGTGCATCACGGCTCAAGAGTAGCCCTGATAGGCCTGGGCCCGGGCTGGCATCTGGTGTGCACATCTCATGGTTGAATTCCTTCTCCTCCTCTTTCTCCTCCTCTTTCTCCTCCTCTTTCTCCTCCTCTTTCTCCTCTTCTTTCTCCTCCTCTTTCTCCTCCTCCTCCTCTGCTCAGGGCACTGGCATGCATGCTTGCTTTCGGAGTGAGATGGGAGGGTCACATTTGTTCAAGTACCTTCTCATCAAGACAATTCTGAGCATGTGGAGTGTTTATCTCCACAGCACATGGCAGGCAGCTTGGCACAAAGTGGTACTCAGTGACCAGCTGGTGTTAGGGAGCCCTGTACACCCCGAGGCTGGGACTGAGAAGGCCACTGCCCCTGAGGAGAGCCTAGAGTAAATTGTTGCTGGAGTCCTTGGGAGCTCTGTGCAAGGCACAGGTGCTCCCTGGTTTGGGGCCTGGGGAATGGTGAAGCTACCATTGGGAAGATAATAGTCTGGGGGATGCTGGCCACCTGATGATTTGCTATGCAAGTAGAAGCTCTGACACCTCTTTACCTTTCCCTCTTTTGTCCTCAGCAAGGCAGGGTTGGAAACCTGTACTCAAGAGGTTGATCAAAGTGCTCAAGTTGGCCAGGGGCTGCCAGGGAATGTGGGTGGCCTGCTAGGGAACGTGGGTGGCCTGCTAATGACTTTCAGCGGTGGATCCCTTGATACATCCCCCCTGGTCCAAGGTGTACATTCCAGGCAAGCGAACCACATGAGTAAAAGCATGGGAAGGTGAGGAGGCATGGAGGGCTTGGCTGCTGCCCTTTTGCCCACTACTTTGGCTAAAGTTGCCTCTTCCTCCCCTTGGCATCAGAGGTCACTGCTCCTGGGCCTATGAATACAAAAGCTCAGCACAGGTCAGGGGCCCTTCCCTCAGATGAAGCTGGTAAGTTCCTGGGACAAAACCTGCTTGGTGAGACCTGAGCTTGGAGAAAGCTTGGAGCAGCCTATGCAGGCTACGGTAAAAAGGAGAGATGTAGGGATAGGCAGGAGGAAGTCAGGAAGGAGGCTCTATCATGGACTTTAAATAGAAGCCTCAGTTTGTGGTGCGATGAAATCACCGTATATGGCTTGGGAGGAAATTCCCTACAAGGAGCTGCATGCAAATAGGTCATCAAGTAATGGCAAAAATATGCAGCCAAATGGAGGTGCCTCTGCAGAATTTCTGTGTCTCCAAGGGCTAAGTAAACTCTAAGAAGCCATAAGGACTCGGAGCTTTATGTTACAGAAGATGGGGGACAACAGAGACTGCCTCTGCCTCCCCGCCCAACCTCCTGCCTTCTGCCTCCTGCTTCCCCCTTCCCCACCAGGACCACCCTGAGTCTGACCATCATCCCTATTCCCTGTTGCTGAGATCAGGCAGGGACTTGGAGATTGCCTGAAACACTTTCTGGTGACTAATGCAGTACTTGAACAGGAAACAGACTGAAAAGGGCTTAGGAGGAGCTATAAATAACCCATGTCCTAAAAAATCTAAGTTGGGAAGAAATGGAATTAACACACTGGAAGGAGAACAAGGAGATCACAGGCTCCAAGCAAGACCAGGACTTCTGGGAGATGAGCTTTTCTTCCAGATGGAGCTCCATCTGCCTTGTAGGAGTCAACTCTACCAAGTATACCCTGTTCTGCTTTGGAGTTGACCAGCCAGCCCAGCCTGCCTGCCAATACAATGCCCCGAATTGTTGTTGCTTCTGGGAATCAAGCTGTGTAGGGATTATGTGAGGGTATGGGTGCATGTATGTAATGGGGGTAAAGTTCAAGGCTCAAGGACAGTGAATGGTCTCACTTGCTGGGGAAATAGAGAATTAAAAAAGTGTCAGGAATACTGCTTCCGCTTGCCTTCATTTCCCCCATCCACCAGGCTACAGAAAACTTCTCCCATCTTCAACCCAGTAAAGGGCAGGGAGAGCATGTTAGGAGAACTAGCCTTGGATTGAATGATGGGTCAGCAGACTGGCCAGCCAAGACTCTCCTTTCCTGAGTAACTTGGAATAGACACTCAACTTTACTAAGATTGTTTTCTCTAAGAGGGAGAGGTTGATCTAGTTCAGTGGACTTCCAATCTTCCCTTATATTTTTTCAAAGCTGCATAACATTTCTCCAAAGGAAATCACAAGAGAGCAATGCTGGGGACATCACACTTGTCCACACCCACTCCCCTTGTGGTAGCTGCTGAGAAGCCACCATAGGATCCCAGGGCTTTACAGAGCGCCATTTGCAAACAAGATTGGAGGACTTGACAAGCATGGCTGACCACCCAAAAGCTACTCCTCACGGTCCTTTTCTCCTTACCTCTATGTAGAGGCTGGAAAGGTAAAATAATGAAAAGTAATACTGAGAACTGGAAATTTAAAGACACCAGTAAAAAACAGAGGAGGGATTTATGTCTTGGCAACTCTTAGCAAACTTTTTAATATCCTCATTAGATACTGGAATAGACTGACTGCGGAAACAGCTACAGTCCTCCACCCCTCCCTTTTTTTTTTTTTTTAAGATTTTATTTATTTATTTGACAGAGATCACAAGTAAGCAGAGAGGCAGGCAGAGAGAGGAGGAAGCAGGCTCACTGCTGAGCAGAGAGCCCAATGCGGGGCTCGATCCCAGGACCCTGAAATTATGAACTGAGCCGAAGGCAGAGGCTTAACCCACTGAGCCACCCAGGAGCCCCCCCACCCCTCCACCCCTCCCTTTACTCACACTCTCTGCTTATTTGTTTCTTTGAGAGAGAGAGTGAGGGAGGGAGGGAGAGCAGTGGGGAGGAGCAGAAGGGGAGGGAGAGAGGGAGAGAGAGAATCTCAAGCAGACTCCCTGCTGAGCCCAGTGTGGGGCTGGATCCCATAACTCTGAGATCATGACCTGAGCAGAAATCAAGAGTCAGATGCTCAACTGACTGAGCCACCCAGGAGCCCCTCACACCCTCTGTAAATTTAGAGACCCTCTCATCAAGAGACAGAATCGACTTCCCCACCCTTTGAATATGCACTGGTCTTGAGTTTGCTTTGAGCAATATTTAATGGAAGCTAGTGTGCTGTTCAAAGCCTAAGTCTTAAGAAGCCTAGGTCTTCAGGCACCTGGGTGGCTCAGTCGTTTAAATGTCTGCCTTTGGCTCAGGTCATGATCCCAGGGTCCGGGGATCGAGTCCCCACATTGGGCTCCCTGCAGCTGGGGAGTCTGCTTCTCTCTCTCCTTCTGCCTCTCCCCACCACTCATGTTCTCTCTTACGCATGCTCTCTCTTTCTCAAATAAACAAATAGAATCTTAAAAAAAAAAAAAAAAAAAAAGGAAGAAGAAGCCTGTGTCTTCTACTCTGTTAAATCCCTGCTCCTGCCATGAGAACAGCCTAGGTTAGCCTGTGGGGAATGAGAAATCAGGTAGAGAGAGCTGGGTTGAACAGCTGAGGCCACATCCAGACCAACCAGTCCCTAGCTAACCGACCGAAGACACTGAGCAACCAGCCTCATGAGAAATCATAGATGGTAGTTTTATTTATGGCGTTTTTTGGGGGATAGTCTTTTTCTGTTCCAGCTATCTGTTGTGGTATAACAAACCACCCCAGAACTTAGTGGCTTAAAACTATTTATCATATACTAATTTATTATGATCTCCCATGTTTTTGTGCATTGACTAGTCTTAACTGGGCAATTCACACATGGGGTCTTTTATATGATTACCATCAGGTGTCACTTGGGGCTGCAGTTACCTGAAGGTTTGACTAGACTGGGGGTCTGAAATGGCTCATGCAGATCAGATGGTGGTGTTTGAGGCTGTCTGTCATCTTGGGACTCAGCTGGGGCTGAGTGCATATGGCCCCTCTGTGTGGCATGGGCTTCTCATGAGATGGCTGCTCGGTTCCAAGAGGGAAGAAGATGAAGCTGCCAGGCCAGTTACGGGCTATCCCAGTTCTGATACAACTTCCTTCCTTCATATTTTATTGTTCAAACAGTCACAGCATCCTCCCAGATTCAAGAGGGTAAGGAAATAGAGGTCACCAATTGATAGAGAAATGGCAAGATGGCATTTCGAAAGAAAATTCGGGATGGGAGATATTCTTGGCACCACCTTTGGGAAGCAGAATCTGCCACAGTCACACAATATATTGTAGCAAAGGATAACGGATATTTTGATTTTTGCATGGTCCCTTCTCTCCTGCAGCACTGCTTTCTGTCTCTCCTCTCCGGCTCTTCAAGGAATCACACCGGGATTGGTAAAGGCTGAGCAACAGGATAGGAGTGGAGGAACTTGGGGGCCCTGATAAGGGAGATGTTGCTGCCCATCTGAGGACAAGTACCCTTGGCAAATGCCAGAGATGCTTTCTGTCAGAGCCCCTTGCACCTGCCTGGGAGCCCCTGCCTGCCTGGGCAGTAGCCAGTCAGTCAGTCCCTCTGGGGCCTGCTCCCACTATTCCTGTCCCAGCATGCCTTGTAGCCGAGCCCAGCTGCTCATGGCAGGAAGCTTGTGGATGCCTCCCCTACTGACTAGGGTTTGGCTTGCTTTGGCACCAACATCCTGTCTGTCTCATTTCCTACTGAGGGGCAAACCGGACTGGTTTCCAATCAATCCCATACCGCAGAGAGACTGGAAGAAGAGACAGCCTTATAGAACTCCTTCATGAGCCATCAAGAAGGGAAGGAGTTCCGGAGAGCCAGGAGCAGGGAAGAGGGAGGTAGAAGTGAAGTCTAAAGTCCAGAGTGTTCCTTCTCAGCTGAGGTAATGCCCCAGCAATGCACCTTATGGAATGTGCACCTCACCTTAGCGTCTGCTCACAGGAGGCCAGCCCCTCCCTGCAGTGGCCTCCCCTTGCCCACAGCTGCTCCCTCTGCTTACACACACCCTGTCCCTTCCATCTACTGAGAGGTGGGGATGATCTTTGAGCAACATCCTGCAAATGAAGAAAGAATCATATCCACTGTAAAACATGCATACAATAGAATTTCTGAACAGAGAAATTCTCCAGAGTGCCACCCCTAGAGATAACTATTTCTACATTCTAAAAGAGTTTTTCTTTTTGTTTTTATAATATTTAGCTCAGTTACACTCTTGAGATCACCTCTCTAGTATTCCCTTTGGTCTTTAGCTGAGCTCCCCTCCTAGGCCACAGTGGTCATGGGGTGGCTAAGCTTGTCTGACCCATTGTGAAGGGCAGAGCTATCCTGATAATTGGGTTTAGGACTCTGCTCTGCAGCCCCCATGCCTCAATGAACTCTGCCTTCCCCTTCCAAGAGGATCCCCAGCTGTGAAAGTCTGCCATCCCCCTCTCCTTCCTCCAAGGGCAAACAAGAACACTCTGGAGAGACTGTAGTAATGGGGCTTCTGGATGTATAGGACCCTAGGATGCAGACCCTGGGAGAGGGAGGAGGAGGAGGAGGAGGGCAGGCCTGGAGCCTCCAATTCCACTGGTTTCCCTCCCTCCCCACCCCCAGCTTCCTCTTTCCCTCTCTTCCCTCTGTTGTGTCTCCCTGCCTCCTCTCTCTCCTGCCTCCCTTTTCTTCCCTCTCTTCTTCCTCTCATCAGTAATGAGAAGAAGTACTTGGTGCTTTTGATCCCACAGCCATACGTAGATAGAGCCTGGCTCACAGCTGTCTCATTGACTATGGGACCTTAGTTGGATGAGTCACCTTAGCTTCCTGAGCCTTTTTTTCCTCTCCTCTCAAAACTAAGATGATAGTGCCCCTGTGCTGAGGACAAAATGGGTTGGTATCTTTTAAGCACTTCACCCAGGCCTGACACATGATGGATACTGAATAAAAGTGAACCAACTCTAACCTGCACCAGGGAAGCCTCTACTGTGTGCTAGAGGCAGAAGCTCCAGAGAGAGCAAGGTGGAGATCCTTACACAAGTCTCTGTCCTCATCTTTCCATGATAGACTGTAGCGATTTGTTTCCATGAAAGGTGTAGGGAAACATAAAGAGCTTCTCCTGCCATCCATTCAGGAACCAGATTTCAAGGGCCCTTGCACACTTAAAAAAACACAGAGTGGCCTGCTAGCAGGATTGGAAAGTCAAAAGCGAAGTATGTCCCCGTTCAGTCTACTCGGCTCTTTGGTTTGCCTGAAATCTCCGTTTCTACCGAAGCAACCTCAAACGGGAGAAATTCACATGTTCTCGGCACCTGTGCACCTGTCTGTGGAAGGCAGCAGGTCCAGAGCCCTGCACAGGGCTGCAGAGTCCCTCAGAGCCCCCAGGGTTGGGCTGTCCCAGGGCCCTGGCAAATGCCTGTGTAGAGAGATTTAGGCTGGATGGCATAGTGGTTTCACTCGATGTGCCAGCTCTGACTAATTGGGGCTACTGCTTGAAGTACCAGGTCGGGAAGGAAGCAGACAGTCCCAGGTCCGGAGGACTGGCAGAATCTGCCACCGTGGGATCAGCCAGACCTCGGCAGTCCACTGGAACAGCCTGCTCTCATTTCCTTCTGGCTTGGCTTGACCCACACCCAGTGATGGCTTTCTCAGATGCACTTTCCTCTCCACTGGGAATGATGCTCTGGGCCTCACCGCCACATCCCACACAAAAGGGAACCCAAATAAACAGAGAGCTTTACCTGACTCATGGATTGGAAAATTCAATACTGTAAAAATAAGAATTTCTCTCAAATTAATATGTAAATTTAATGAAATGCCTATCCACAGTGAAGATTTTCCTAGACATTCACAAGTGGATTCTTTTAAAAATCATGTGGAAGAGAGAAGGCCAAAGAATAGCTTAAATGACTTTGAAGAAAAACAAGAGACTGACCCCCTGCCAGCTATTAAGACATATGATGAAGTCATTGATCTGAAGGAATTCATGCAGGATTGGAAAAGACCGATGGGATAGAACAGAGAGCCCAGAAATAGATCTCCCTGTGTCTGGGTACCTGGCATACGACTGCAGTGACATTCATAAGGAAAGGAAAGCCCATTCATTTAATGGGGTTGGGGAATTGAAAGTGAAATTGAAGTGAAAATTCAAGATGGAACATAAGAAAAAGAAGTAGAATGTAAGACTTTCTGGAAGCAAATGTACATATAAGGGACTATAATGATGGCATTGGGATAAGGAAATATTTTTTAGAGAGGAGAATAACAACAAAAAACCCACAAACCAGAAAGGAAGTAATGAATTTGCCTAAATTAAGATTAAGACTTTTGTTCAAGGAAAGACACAATCAAATAAAATGACGAGACACAGACTACATGCAGAATAAGTAAAGAACTCCTACAATCAATAAGGAAAAGGCCACCCATCAGAATATAATGAACAAAGGGTATGGCTTAGAAATTCACAAATAAATGACACCCACATGTTCAATAAACATGAGAAGCTTTGCCTCCACAGTAACTGGGAAAATGCACATTAAAATCACAATGAAGTATTTTATCCCCATTGGACTGACAAGACTTTTAAAATCTGACAACACCAACTGTGGATTGCACAGACACGTGCTGGGTAAGACGGCACCTATAGTGGGAAATGGGGAGAATCTCTTTGGAGAGCAATGTGTTCCTACCTAGTAAAGGTGAAAATGAATATTCCCTATGATCCAGCCATTCCAATTCTAGATATGTCGGGAAAACTCTCCTCCATGCACACAAGGAGACATACACAGGGTGTTTTTGTGGTATCAGTTATAATAGCGAAAACAAGTATCTGTGGATGGGGGATGAACAGATCACATGTGTCGTATTCACTCAGTGGAACACTACTCAGCAAAGCAGATACTTATACATAAAATTCAGATAGTAACATGGATAAATCTCAAAAACAAGGGGAAAAATCATAATTTTCATGTAGTATGAATTCGTATCAAATTAATTGTTTAAAAATATGAAAACCAGTGCAACATCTTGTTTAGAAATATATGTCTATGTAGTAAAAGTGTGAAAAAATTTATTTGAATGATAAACACCAAATTCATGAGAAAAACCATTCATGAGGAAATGTAATGTATCCCTTTGGGATTATGATTAACTATAATGTTTATATTTCTAAAAAAAAAAAAAAACACCTGAAGCAAATAAGGTAAATGGCAAGATTTATGAAAGCTGTATGGTGGATACAAGACTAATGTGTTATGCTTTGTTTCCTTATGCTTGTGATGTTAGAAAAAAGTCCCCAGGTCCCTGGTCTTTGGGTTTCCCCCAGATGCATGGTTATGGCTTCAGAGAACAGAGGGCAGAAATGTGTTCGCCTTATATTTATACTCGGTGGTTTCCCTAGAGACCGTGCCTCTCCTGACGCTCTTCTCATCTATGACATTCAATAACTTCACAATGATTACATCAATTCAGTACCAGCTAAGTACCATGCACTGAGGAAACAGAATAATTCAGATCTGCCCCTCCCTAATATAGGCCCGTGTTTACACAGGTAGATGCCCATGCCGTCATATATGCAGCAGCTGAGACATAGCCCCATACGCTGGGGCTAGCACAGTATGGCTGCTAGCACAGCCGCTGATTCCGCCAAGGGGGTGGGTACAGAGAATGCAAGGCCTTGATGGGTGAATATGAGTTTGTAAGAACTTGGGTTTGAAGAGAGGTTAGCATGAGTAAAGGAAACCAGACATGGAATCCCTCTCATCTAATGGGGCTGGAGGTTGGACACATGCTTCAGAAACCTCCCTGCAGTGGTGGAAACACTGAACAACGGCAGGCCACTGGTTAGGAAGCCACTGAAGGTGTTTCAGTGAGAGATGATGGAAACCTAGACCATAACACAGTGATTTCGATTATTGTTTCCCTGAAAACTGCACATTAACGGAGGGTGGGCACGATGTCTTAATCAGGTTATGTTTATCTGTGTGTACCCCACAGCACCTACAGCAGCACCCTGCGTCTGATAGGAGCTCAGTGAAGGCCCATTGATGAAGGGAGGGAGGGAGGAAGGAAGCCAGCAGGCCCACGGTCCCACTCCCTCCTTTCACAGATAAGAAGACTGACAGAGAGCTGCAGAAGGTTTTCAAGGACATACTTAGCTGGACGCCTCCTGTCTCTAGCACAGGAAGGAACTCTGCAGCCTCTCTGCTAACATGCACAAGCACATAGACTTTAGACCTGGCAGGTAAAAAGTTCCGATAAAAAGAATCCTGTTACACAGCTGTGCTCTTCATAAGGAAGTGCTTTCTTTCCCTCTCAGGCAGAAACAGAGTTCCCTTAAGACCCATGAAATTCTCTGAGATGAGTAATACTGAATAATCGCCCTCACCTGGCCTCATCCAAATCCCACGTTCTATTCAGGTGGCTCTATAAACACCTGATTGTGTGCCCTTGACACCGTGGGCCGGGCAGGCCCTGCAGAACTGGAATTGTATGAGACTTCTGTTCTGCCACCAACCAGGAATTGGCTCCCCACCCCAACATAGTGAACCTCCAGTCACCTGAACAAAATTCATATACATTAACAGACTGCATGCAAAGCAAAGAGCCAAAGTGCATACAGGTGTGAAATCTTTGCAGCCTCCCCACCTCCTCTCTGGGACCCCTCTTGTGTCCGAGAGAGGCTCATCGTCCTCTGGCCTGAGGCTCCACCTCCTCCTACCTCCTGTGGGTCTGGCTTGGGCAGGCAGGTGTTGGATCTGCCCCTTCCGACACTTCAACATCTTCCTGTCCCCTGGCTCGCTCTTTCAGCATCTAAACACGCGCAAGGCTTTCAGACACCAGAACACTCTCTACTCTGTGTTCTGCTGTTCCTTGTGTCCCCTTGTAGTTGTGAGATCCTGTAAGGAGTCCTCCACACTCACTGTCTTCCCCCACTTCACCTCCCATTCCCCTCTTAGACAACCCAGGGAGTCTGTGCTTAATATTGATCGGGGAAGGAAGGATAGAGGGAAGGAGGGATGGAAGGAAGGAAGGTAGGTTGGAAGGGAAGGAGGAAGCGGGGGTGGAAGGTAGGTTGGAAGGAAGAAAGGATGGAAGGAATGATGAAAGGATGGAAGGAAGGAAAGATGGAAGGAAGGAAGGTTGGAAGGAAGGAAGGGAAGAAGGAAGGTTGGAAGGATAGGTGGTTGGAAGGGGCTGACATTTATTGTGTGCTTACTATATACCAAGCAGTGTTCTAAGAATTTTATGTATATTAACCTATGAAATTCTGATGTCATTGTGATGTAAGTGCTATTATTGTTTACATTTTATAGATGAAGAAAGGAGTAATTGAGCAGTTGAGTCATATCAAGCCAGAATTTGGGCAAAGGCCCTCTGGCTCCAGAGCCAGAACATTCTTACTTTATACCTAGTATGTGGGGCCTTGAAGTTAAAAATGGACATGTCCCATCCATGCAGTCATCTGTTCATTATTTAACCCTTATTGAGCCCTACCATATGCAAGGTAGAGGGAAAAAGATGTGAATCTACCATCAAGATGCACGAAGTCCAAAGAGGGAGACAGCCTGTAGTATGGGGTGAAAAGAGCTCTGGTTAGTTGGTGGACAGGGAGCTGGGGAAGCACCGCGGAGGTAGCTTGCTTTCCTTAAAGCAGTGGTTCCCAAACTTCACTATGCATTGGAATCACCTGAGAGCTTTAAAAATTACTGATGCCTGGCTCCCACACCAGATGTTAGGATTGAATTGGTGTTGGGTGTTTTAAAACCTCCCCCCCACCCAGGTGATTCTAATATTCAGCAAAATTTGGAAAGCACGGGCTTAAAGGGTAATGAGAAGGGACTTCAGTTTGCAAGTAATACAAAACCCAATTCAAACTATTTTAAGAAAAACTTTAAAAAAATTTTTTTAAAGAGCAGGGGGATGTATCAGCTTACGTTTTAAAGAATTTATGTATTTGTCAGAGAGAGAAAGAGCGAGCGCACAAACAGAGTGGCAGACAGAGGCAGAGAGAGAAGTAGGCTCCCTGTGGAGCAAGGAGCGGGACTTGATCCCAGGATCCTGGAATCATGATCCGAGCTGAAGGCAGCGGCTTAACCGACTGAGCCACCCAGGTGTCCCCTGGCGTATGTTTTAAAAAGAAACAGAGGGTGTGCATCTATGGGTAAGATTTGCTCCAGGTCTCAAAAGATGTCACCAGGGTAAGGGATACCCCCAATCTCAGGCTCCCCTTGGTCACAAGATGAATCCGTTCCAGTCTCTGTACCTTCCTCTTTCACGTCCACTGCAAAGAAGAGGCCTGATTTCCTCATAGCTCAGATGAAAGCCTCGAATTTTGTTTCATTGGCTCCGACTTGGGCCTGAACCAATTACTGGGGCCAGAGAGGGGGAGGTTGCCTATTGGAGCAGACTGAGTCATGTGTCCCACCTCTGGGGCCAGAGATTGGAGGCAGCTTCCCCAGAAGCCCACACACAGTGGAGAGTGGAGGATTTGTGATGGGTTCTGGTATGTTCTGGGAGCTAAGAGTGAGGAGTTTAACTGTATTTTCTAGAAGACAGAGATATTCAAATAGGAGACAACCTGATCACTTTTGTCTTTTGAGCATGTAATTCTGACAGTTATGGAAAGGACATATATGGGTTTTATTTTCTTTAAGATTTTATTTGAGAGGGAGAAAGAGAGATAGCAAGAGAGAGCATGAGCAGAGGGGAGAGGGAGAAGCAGGCTCCCTGCTGAGCAGGGAGCCCAATGTGGGGCTCAATCCTAGGACCCTGGGATCATGACCTGAGCCAAAGGCAGATGCTTAACTGAACCACCCCGGTGCCCCCATGTATGGGTTTTTAAAAAGTCACTGTAGTTGTCAGGAGAAGAGATCCTGGGATCTGGACTAAGACAGTGGCAACAGGGTGGGGAGGAGGGAGCAGACTCAAGAGAAGGTTCTGAACTATATGGACATGATTTGTTATTCATTTGAAAAGAAGATTTAGAAAATAGAGAAGAACCACGGGTGACTCTGAAAAGTCTAGTTTGGGAAATCGGTACACCATTAGTGAGATTAGGACTATATATCATTTAGTGTGTTTCAGGTGATTCAGTGTGACTGTTGAATGTGAGATGCGTGGGTGACTTCTGGGAGGTCTGGAGGGCAGGGGAACACAGGGATCTGGTTGAGGAAAGAGCTGGAGTGGCCGGTGTTCTGTGTTACAGCTGACATGGGGGCAATGGATGTGATGACCCAAGGAGGATTGTGGACGGTGGAGAGCAGAAAGTGCACTCACCAGCTTGAGAAACTGAGGCTGAGTGGCCAGAGAGCTAGGACAAGTGGTGTTTGGAATCAAAGGAAAGGGTTTCTGGGGGTTGGGGGGGTGGTGGTCCATGGCATCATGCACTACAGAAGCATGATGGAAGAGGAAGGCTGGAAATAGAACATGGATTTGACCACCCATCGTCCTAACAAGAGCCGGAGTGAGTAAGCCGGAGGCAGAAGAACCAAGCAGGGACAGATCACTCTTCTAAGTTCTGCAATGAGACTGCTGGGGCAGGGTCCCAAGGAGAGGAGCCAAATCATTTCTCCGTGTTTCCTTTGTAGTTTTGTGTTTCCCCTTTATAAAGTTTGATTTAGTTTATGAGAAAGGTTTGAAGGCAAAGCGCTCAGGAAAAAACTAAGAGACAAAGGTTGAAGAGAAAGTGATTTTCTGTGGAGATGTAAAGCAGATTAGTGGTTCCCAGGGGCTGGGGCAGAGGGGAGTGGGGAGAGACCGCCTAGTGGGTGGAGGATTTCCTTTTGGGGTGCTAGACACGTTCTGGAATGAGATCGTGCTGATGGTTGCACAACACTGAATTTACCAAATACCCCTGAGTTTTACACTTCGAAATGGTGAATTGCTTATGTGTATTTTAACACGCAACACACACCACAAATAGTGATTTTGTATACATGCTTGGTGGGCCTCCTGTGGATCATTTCATTTCATCCTTAAAACAGCCACATGACAACTTTGTAACAACCTTACTCTCCATTTTACGCCCAGACAACTGAGGCCCAGAGATATTAATTTGCCCAAGGTCACACGGCTAGACTTGAGATGCCCAGCCAAGGCAATGTAACTACAAAACTCAAACTCTTAACCCCTCTCCGACCTCGCCCCTCTAACTGCACAAGTTCAGAGGTACATATATGGACAATGTAAATCGGTCCTTAGACACCAAGGAAGTCTTGCTCCAGATCTGTGGGTGAGGACATTATTTTTCACATTCTTCTTTTTGATTGGGCATGGCTTTGATTAAAAAAGGAAAAAAAGCCCATTTTTTACTATAAAGAAGAAAAGGAGTTTAGAGATATGGCCCTTCTCTGCAAATGTTACAGGCATGTGAGAAACAACGTGAGTGTCTCAGGGACACAGTGCTCCCAGGATGTCCAGGGAGCCTGAACCAAGGCAGTGAGGAGACCACACAAGGTGGTGACCTAGAGGAGTCTGAAGGGGAATGATGGTTCTCAGTGGGTGGAAAGGAAGAGGGAAGGGCCTTTGGAGGGAACAGCAAAGAGAAAATCCTGAGGCCAGGAGGGATGGAGGAGGAATGGGGAGATACAGGCTGGAACCAATGGAGTAATATTTCATGTCACCTCCCCCCTGGTCCTCCATCTGCCCTTCTTCCAGGTCTCTCTCCTCCTCCTCTGCCCTGAACCAGCCATGGCACATAAATTTGCTTTGCTCCATTCTGTCCGTGGGACAGCCACATCCTCCTTCCAGGATGCTTCCCTCGGTCTTCAGGGAGATGGAAAACCTCGAGGGCTGGCCTCTCAGGCATTCTTAGAAGGCCACTGTGGCCGTGCCTTCCTGCTTTGTCCGGCAATCCTGTGACTCTCAGGCACAAACCCAGAACAGCCCTCACTCAATTGCTTCTTTGATTTTCTCCTGGTTGGACTGTCAGGGATTGTTGGCCAGTGGGAGGGTACTGAGTGGTGAGCTGTGCAGAGAAACAACTAGAATATTTCTTTCTAACAGTAGTCAGATTTCTTTTCAGACATGGCTGTACAGAGAGTGATCGGACCCCTTCAATTAAGACACAGCCTAATATAGTTTGCTTAGTATGCGACTTCAGCATGATGACCTGTGGATCTGCAGTTGATTCCCTGTTGGCAGTGTTTCTACATCTTTCGGGGTATGTCCATCTCTTTTTGTGTCATGTCTTAGGCATCTTAAGTGTTTTAAACCGATATGTCTGAGAGTCTTTCCTATTCCTAACGAGAGTATACATCACATTTGCAGCCTTTTATAATTAATGAGGCAATGCTTCTGATGAGCTTCAGGGTGAGTGAGTGACCAGAGTTCAGACACAAGAGCAAGATAGACCAGGGTTTGAATCCTAGTTCTGCCAGTTAATAAGATAGTATTTAACCTCCGCAATTTGAGTTTGTCCAAGCGTGGTGGTTAATTTTATGTGCAAACTTGACTGGACCACAGGGTCCCCAGATACTTGATTAAACATTATTTCGGGGAGTGTCTGTGGGGGTGTTTCTGGATGAGGTGAGCATTTGGATTGGTAGACTGAGGAAGGCCATTGCCCTCCCCAGTGGGAGCAGACCTCTCAATGCTTTGAGAGCCCAAATAGAACAAAAGGGCAGAAGAAGGGAGAATTTACTCTCTTAGCTTGATTGCTGAGCTGGAAGATAGGTCTTCTCCTGTCCTAGAACTAGGACTCTCACCCTTGGCTCTCTGGTTCTTGGGCCTTCACTCAGACTAGAACTATGCCACTGGCTTTCCTGGGTCTCCAGCTTGCAGAGATAGATTGTGGGACTACTTGGTCTCCATAATTACATGAGCAGATTTCCCTTAATCCATTTATCCATCTTTCTATGTCTCCTATTAGTTCTGCTTCTCTGGAACACTGACTAATATATAAAGTGCAAAATAGGGTTAATAATCCAGTAATTCTCAGAGGTAATCCCGTAGGGATGGTGTGAAGAACAATAATGTATGAGCCCATGGTAGACTCGTATCAGGGATCCATCAGGGAAGTGGGACCATTACTGTGATAGGGAATAAGGGATTATTGTAGGGATTGGAGTTCACAACACAATTGTGGGAGCTGGTGAAGAGGTCTCTGGAAGGCAGGCATCTCATGTCTCCTGGTGGGCCTGAAGTTCTGTCCCTCAGCAGAGCTGGCAAGTGCAAAGAAAACTTGGATATGATGTGGGAGAAATCAAGAGGAGACGGAACTTAAACAAGCTGGAGCCCTTGAAGAGAAGCTGGAATTCATGTTTATTTCTTAACCACCTCCAACCTTAACAATGCAGTGACTCTTAGAAGCATCTTAGACCTTCTGCCAAATTGGGGTATGTGCACCGGCCCCAGACTCAAGAGATGCCAGAGGAAGCCGTCTCCAGGGGCCTAGCTGCTGCCCCCCTGACCCCAACTCTATCAGCAACACACATGCACTGCACCGGAGCTTGAAGCCCAACCCTGACCTTCCAGGCCCGTGGTCACGTCCACCTTCCTCCTCTCGTGCACATGTGCTGAGCGGCCAGTCCTCTCTGGGAACCATCCAGGAAAGGGAGTTCTGGGAAACCCAGTTCTAGCTTGGCAACTTGCTAGGATATAAAACCACCACACTTACAAAACGGGAGAAAACAACTAACACGTAATGAGGTCAACAGTAAGCCTTCCATGTCTGGCATCTGATGTGATCCATACTCTGCCCTTACAAGCAAGGGCTATTATCTCCATTAACTGGCTTGCTCCAAGTCACGCTGTTACAGAGAGCGGAGGCAGGGGCCAGGCTGCTGGAGCCTGAGCACTTTCCACCAGAACTTGACCTGCGAAGCTGGCTCCAGCTCCATCATGGCGATACCCCGAGTGCCCCTGCAGACCCCACGTCTCTGACCAGGGAAGAATGACCCCTCCTGTTCTCCACACATCTCCTGTGGTCTCCTGCCATCTAAACTGCCTCCAGGGGAAAGGTTTGAAGAGAAAAGCAGTTGGGCAGGAATTCGATTTTAATTAAAATGTATTTACTACAGAATGCGCTGAAGCTAGAGAAGAGCTTAATGGGGGGTTGGTATGTGGGAGGGTGGAGGTGCGGAGGGCATAATAGAGGGGAGGTCAGATGACATGACTTTCTGAGAGGTGAAAAGCATGAATTCCTTCTGCAGTTCATGCGCTCCCTGATCCGTACCAACCCAGCAAATAGCCACGGGTCCCTCTTTTCCCTTCCTCACGGCACTCAGCTTTCAGTCAAGTGTCTGCCTCTCTTCCCCGCAGCCTGGTGTCTCAGGGGAAGCTGAGGCCCCCCCAGTGCTAGGCAGGGGCCTCCTCTGGCACAGCCAATCAGCACATTCCAGTCCCCTGGCTACCCTACTGATTCAGGTGGGCATGTGACCCAATCCAGGCAGAGTGGGTCTCAGGACTCCTACTTGGAATGCTGGGTCAGAAATATTCTCTTTGGGATAAGGTTGCTTATGGCAACAAAAGCCGTTGGCACTGGCCTCAATGAGGAAAACCTCAGTCTGAAGACAAGGCCAACACAGAGGATGGAGGAGCCGAGAGAATTACAAAGAAAGGTAGCAAGAGCTCTTATTTCCGGTCTCTTCTGTTCTAGGAGTCTCTTTCTCTCCTGTCGTGGTTGGGTTCCTTTTATTGCATGTGGAACACACTGACAGTTTTCCCTGACTTCTGTGGAAAGAGATCGCTCTATCTGTACACTGTTCCTGTAGATGGAATCTGCCTGGACCACAGGTGTGTCTGTTGGGCCCGTCACCGCTAGGTTCTACAGTTGGCCAGGCCCAGGAGCTGTGCCCAGTCTTGTAACCAGGAGAGTACATAGAGCACAGGCTCAGAGGTCAATGAGGTGGATTCACCCTGCCGTATGCTGGCTCCTGGGAGAGCTTGGGCAAGTGACTTCACTTCTGCAAGATTCCATTGTCTCATCTCTAAGGTGTGGATGATAATTGTATTTACTTCAAACAGTCAAGTTCAGTGATGCAAGTGGCCATGTGCCTGACCTGGAATTGCTCATAACATTGCCTCTTAGACACTCTTGTTCTCTATAGCCCTATTATTATCAGCCCTCAATTTATTATTCAGAACCCTTTATACATCAGTTATAATGTACCAGGCACTGTACTATGCACACATCTCCTTATTACTATTCCCCTCTTTCAGGTGAGGAACCTGCTGCCCAGAGAGGTTAAGTCAGTTGCCCAAAGTCACACAGTCAACAAGTGGCAGAGCTGAGATTCAAACTCAGACATCTTGACTTCAGAGACTATGTTACTAACTCCCTAGTTAGGACATCTCTTAGAATAACAGCACTGTGCGTATTGGAGGGGTTGATAGATGATGGATGGATGGATAGACAGATAATCTTCAGTGAGTGCCCTGCCCCCCATGAGCCAGAGCAGAGAAGAGTATCCCTGTGTTTGCTCCCAGCCAGTTGCACTGTGGGGGGTTAGGGAGCTGCCTCCCTAGCTCCATTCGGTGACCAGAGTGCTCTAGACTGGGCTTCTGGTTTGCATGAACAGGAGTCTGCCTGAGCTGCAGTTGTGCCCAAGCCTGCCTTGAGGGTGCATTTGTAGCATTGTTTAACCTCTTGTTTCTCTAAGGACCAGAATTATGCCCTCATATTTCACAGTTGGCTTTGAGCATACGTGCCTGCATGCGCATGAGCATACACACACACACACACACTCCCCAGGCAGTTTGGGGCTGGGGCTAGACTACTTTCAGAACCTTGTGTCTCTTCCTCTCACCCTTTGCACACCTACTCTGTCTCTGCTTTGGTATGCCATCTCCTATCTGCTCTCAGCTCTTCAGCACTGAGTTTCCCATCATTGCTGCCAACAGACATACATTCCCGAAAGTGCTACAGTCTCTCTGAGGGCATTGCTGATGTTGACAGGTGCCATTTCTCCCCTAACCTGTCTCTGGAAAATGTGGTGGGCCTGATGAGCGCCTAGTGACCTTGAAAATATTTATATGTCTTATCTATGAAACAGAGCATTCTGGGGCCTATCAGGAAGATAACCAGCTAGAACAAGGCCTCAGTGATCTTCCTTCTCACACACTCCTGTGTTTGTTTGAGGGAGGTACAAATGTTTCCACTTCCTGGCTTAGAAAATCCTTCTCCCAAGATAGCTCCCAAGGTGGCCCTGGGCCAATCAGCTTTTTCTCATCATTTAAGAAGGTCATCGGACTTTGTACAGATACCAGCCTTCCACTTCCTCTGAAAGCCCAAAGGCCTATGATGGTAGCATGGGCAGGAACTGGTGAGAACCATAATCACTATTTTACCCCTTCCTGGAATGTAAGTACATGAGGAAAGGGTCCGAGGGCAGGGACCCTTTCTCATTTGGAGGGGGAGACACAGGTGGTCTAACTCTTCCCCTGCCCTTCAAATGACCTGAGAGGCACCCTGGCTTTTCCACAGAAAATCTTTGCATCGGGAATCCACTTACTTCAACTCTGACCTTTCTTCAAGCAAATTGCTAGGCTTGAAATAAAAAGAAGCCAGGCCTGACACCCCCATAGCCCTCTTGGAACACCGTCAGGTAGATAACCAATGATGATGGAGATCACCAGCTGAAGTTTTCTCGAGGGAGACACGTACGTGCTGGTAGACCCATGGCTTCCAGTCTGAGATGCAGATATTTTTAGGGATGAATCTGGGCCTGCCTTCTCTCCCTCCCTCTGATGCTAATGTGGCCATCTGCATCTCCCAGACAACCTTCAGCAGCACACATCCACCGTCCTGAGAAGAGTGGGCTGGGGAAGAGATTATTATTAAATATAGCCTACTGAGCCACGGCACGAGGATCTTGAGTTTGCCTGTGTGCTTAGAGGGAGGCCAGGGCCTCCGGAACCCTGGAACCCATTCCCACACTCCGTGACACTCACAAGCACCTTCCCTTCCCTGGGCTCCATTTGTTTTTTAAATTTCTTTAATCTCTTAAGTGAGGGGCTTAGAACCATCTAAGGTTCTCTTTCCTCTGTGGCCCTTTCTAACTTTGCATGACCTTCTTCTCTTTGAAGAGCTTAGTTGTATAAACTCTCAGACACACAGTCCAGTGGGAGATGCCATGGTTGCTGCTGGGTCTAGAGGGGGTGGAATTGTCATCTCCTCTCCCCGTTTCTCTCTACCATCCAGCGAGATGGCCAGGAAGGGCAGCTTGTGTGTGGAGGTGAGGGGCCCTGGCTTGAGAGGTCCCAAGGCTTATTTCCGTCCATACACTGAGCCCCCATGAGCTCCCAAGTTGCCCTAAAATCTCACCTAGCAAGGGTCTTTCTTGCCTGAGCCCCTGAGTTAAAAAGGTGGGGTGTGGAAAAGCAAAACAAAAAGGTTGGTTGAGGGAGAAGAGGCAAAGCTCCTATGAAGACATGGATAAGTTTTAGTTTTTGAGCTACTAGAACTTCTATACTGAGCAGTGTTCTTGCAAAACTTGGTTGGCCCAAAGTGTTCCTGAAGTAGTGTTAAATGTGTTTAACTTGGAGAATATCGTGCTAGAGATAAGGTGGTGGGGATTATAAAAGATAAAAGGAATATAGAGCTTCTGTAGCCCCTTATACTTCTGGTTATTTATCAGCTGTTTTGTAAGTTACATGACTGAAGGAACCACATCCAGCTCACAGTAACTTTTGTGAATTGAATGAATGATTATCTCCATCTCCATCCTTAGCAGATGGGTCTCAGACCCAGGCCAGAAGGAAGAGGCCTGGGTCTGAGACTCTTCCTTTGTGCTGGGAGCAGGGGCAATGCTGTTTCCCAAATCTCCTCTCTGTCTAGGGTTTCCTGTAGCAGTCTGTAAATAAACCAGGGCCATGCTTGTTTCATCTGGCCCTAAAAGTGCCCAGACCTCGACTCAACAGAATGTTTGGGCAGGTCAGTCCCCAGAGCAGTTCTTTTAGAGATAGACGTGTCCTGTACCATGCTCTTGGGCCACGAGAAGGGCTGTAGTTGCCCCAGTGCACAGTAGTTAGGCATGCAGAGGCTGGGATCAGATAGCTTTAGGCTCAAATTCCGACCCTGTTACTTACTAACCATGTGACCTTGAAAAGTTACTTTCCCTTCCTGAGTCTCAGTTTCCACATCTGTTAAAGGGAACGATGGCAAAAACACAGACCTTGCAGAGCCATCATCAGGACTGAGAAAACATGCACAGAGACCATTCCATCCATGGGCATCGCAGGCAGCTTTCCATCAGAGGAGAGCTGCCCCTCTGGAAGTCACTGCTGATTTCTACAGTCTGAGCAGAGACAGCTTTTGCTGAAGTTCATCTACAGGAAGTTGACTATACTCTGAAGATGCTGAGAGCTACCAGGTAGGACAATCCCTGGGAAACCCCAAAAGGCCTGGAGTAGAATCCCCTGGTAAGGAGCAGAGAGAACAAAGTAAGCCCCAGGTTTGATGGGGCCAAGCTGCTCTGTTTGAACGTGCCTGGCAAGGGAACACAGTCTCTCTAGAGGGTGGTCTGGAGCTGTGGAAATTCCAGCAGCCTGGAGCCACAGCCCTCTTTTCACACTGCCCAAGCTTGCCTGTTCTCTCCTGGGTCAGTTCAGTTCCCAGAATATTTATGGATGCCTGCACTGGGCCCAGCTGGTGCTAGAGCCTGGGCTCCAGGGCTGAGTAAGAGTACGGTGTACGGAGCTGCTTTGCACTCGCCACTCGGCCCCACACTGTCCACACTGTTTTCTGTGGATGGTGCTCTCTGCAGCTGGGGGCTATGGGCAACGCAGGAACGCAGGCAGAGCAGAGATTAAGGCGGCCATTTGACAGCCAAGAGAAGAAGGTGCTTAGGTGACGCGACAAAGGCCACACAGGTGGTCTGCGTTACCGCCCGTCTTCCCATGAGCTGCGTTCGAAGCAAGGCCAGTCCAGGTGGGGGGAAGAGCCTATCAACTAACGGCATTTGCTGAAGCCCCGGTGGTTAAGAGGCAAAGCAAAGAGGGAGGTCCACAGTTGGTACAGGAAGTGCCAAGCTTGCTCCCTCACTTCAAAAAGGGGAAGCTGAGGCTTGCTTTCCAGCCGCCCAGGCCAAGAAGCATGAGGCCCAGCCCCTGCCTCTCCCTTGACACCAGGATACTAGTACCCAGGTTTTCATCTAGCAGCACCATTACGTCCCGCCTCCATCGGCCTCCCCGCTGGTCTGCAGACCTGTGCTGGTCTGAGTGGGAGCGCCCAGGACTCCCTGAGCTCGGGGCACCGCTGCAGCCCACGTGCGCCCGCCGGCAGACGCGGTGACAGCTGGCCCCACGGGGGCGGAGCGGGCGTGGAGCGGGGGTGGGCTCCGCGCCGCACTGCCATTGGCCGCGGGCCTCTTGTCGGGGGCGGAGTGCGCCCCCGGCCGCTTTGCCATTGGCCGCGCCGCGGATGGGGGCGGATCCCAGCGCAGTCAGCCGCGCGGCGCAGAACTGCAGGCGCTCCTCTGACTAAGGCTGCGCGGGGCTGCCTCTCCAGCTCCCAGCTCTGCAGGCCGCCTGCCGGTCCCGACCGCCGGGTCCGCGGCCCGAGGCGGAGGCAGGAAGCTGACCCGAGGCTCGGTGGCTGGCGCGGATTTCGGTAAGGGGGTGAGGTGCGGGGCTCCAGAGAGGGAGGCTCGGGCTGGGACCGTGGCAGCCGAGCCTGGACTCTGCGCCCTGGCCCGCGCCGGGGACAGTCAGGTGCGGCCGCAGCATCTCTCGCCTCAAACCCACCCTGCTGGGCGCCCCGGCAAGCAGGTGGCCCTGCCCGGGGAGGCCGGGGCTGACTGATAGGTCTCGGAATCGATAAGAACGCAATTAAAGCCTACCACCCGGACCCCGAACTACCTCCCACTCCGCCCCAGCCCCCAAACCCTGCAATTCTAAGCCGAGAAAATCTCCAAACGTCAACACGGAGTGGGCGCGACGCGCCAGCAGTACCGCATGCCGCCGGGGCAGACCGTTCCCAAACTTTGCTTTCCCATAATTTGGGCTCCGCTCTGTTCTTGCTCTTTCCTGGCTCTTCACTGGGCGCTCCCCTGCCCGCCCTGGTTCTCCTCCCTCCTTAACAACAGGAAGTTAAGTTGGGCCAAAAGTCAGTGGCCTGGCCGCCTGCGGGCTGGGATTGGGACTGAGTCTGGGGCGCGGTGTGGAGGTGGCCAGGGGACCTCGGAGCTGTCCTGTCTGTAGTGTGCCCCCGCAGCAGCCCAGGCGCACCCCACGCCTGGGAGCGCCGGGCAAGGACGTCTCTGGCTCCCACTTTGTCGTCATCCAACTAAACCTGGGTAGAAGTAGGGTTTTGCTGGCAGCGTCTGCCCTTGTTGACCTGGCTTCCAGACTGGAGCAAGTGGGGTTAACTTTATCCTAGACCAGCCTCCGGGCAGAGCTGGGAATCATAGCCTTTGCTGAATGGGGAAGAGGCGTGTTGAAACCAGAGTAAACTGTGTGCCTCTTTTCACAGTGTTAATTCTGTAACCTGGGTCCTTAAGGCCAAAAGAGCTTTAATTTTGATGGCCATCGAGCCTTGTGGGGCTTGGGGTGGCAGTATCTTTCTGTCAGCCTCCCTTGCTCACTCTAGTCTTCTGTGGTTTTTGGGGGAGGGGGTGAAGTCACAAACTGGCCCCCTTGTGGGCAGGTCCCTCAGAAAGAAAGCCAGCAGGGGGTTGGCCCTCTGGTGTTTATGTGCCTGGGTGCCTGGCACCTGGACCAACTCTGTTCTTGTCCCCTTCCCGGGACCAACAAGTGGACGTCAAGTCTCCAGGACAGCCCCAACCGATGTTCTGAAGACTCCTTGCAGTAAGAACTTGCCTTCCAGCAGAAGACAGATTTATTATGTGGCTACGGACAGATGGGTCCTGCCCTGTGGCACTTTTGCAGCAGATTTCATGGTTATTCTCCAAACACTCAGTTTTACCTAACTCATTTTAGATGTGGGCAAATAGACTCAGGTAGTTTAAGTGCCCAAGGTCACACAGAAAGTGGCTAAGCCAGGATTTGGACCAGGCTCTGCCAGAACTATAGTCAGTGTTCTTCTTGCTGCCCTATGGCCCTAGAAGGTGATGTCTGCAGGGTCCTGGTGCTTCTGTGTGTGATTGGAGCTTTCTGGCCTTTGAAAAGATTCTGTCTAAAGATTCAGAGGCTGCTTCTTCGGCAAAGCTCTTTTTTTTTTTTCTTTTTTTAGAAGAGAGAGACAGTGAGAGAGAGCATGAGCGAGGAGAAGGTCAGAGGGAGAAGCAGACTCCCCGTGGAGCTGGGAGCCTGATGCGGGACTCGATCCCGGGACTCCAGGATCATGACCTGAGCTGAAGGCAGTCGCTTAACCAACTGAGCCACCCAGGCGCCCCACGGCAAAGCTCTTGAAATGACCCTGGTTAGCCCAGGTTGTTCAACCTGCAGACGACTTGCTCAATCTGTCCTCCGGTCAGGGATGAATGGCTGGTATTGGTTCATGCTCTACTGGGGAGAGATTGACCTGCTGGTGTTTGGGTACCATCTGGGGGGTGAGGGTCTGGAGAGGAAGCCTGCTTGTGCCATTGACTTGGTCTCACTTCTGAAAGTTGGCTTCTGGGATGGTCTAGGAAGACTATTAGCTGAAATAACCTCTACTTTAGATCCAATTCTGTTTTTTTTGTTTTGGGGGGACAGTTGTTGAGTTATACTAGTTATGATTGTAGGGTGATTGAGACTCTCAGTTTGAGCATATCCTTATAAAAAAATGCTATCACTTTTCCGTGTGCCTCCTTCCTTCTTTAGTCCTGGAGCTCTGGCTTTCTGCTCATCCCTCTCTTCTAAAAGAAAATCATGATTAGCTTAATACCAACCAGTTGTTCTTTAGTAAAAAGCATCTTATGGACTGAGGCTGGTTTTAGCTGTGTTCATTGGAGCCCCATTCCCAGGAACTACAAGGAGCAGAGCATCAGCTGGGTAACCCTCCTTTGCCTATAACTGGGGCGTATTTCTCCTCTTCGCCCATGTTCATACTCTCATCTGGGTGTACCTGCCAGCCACGGACCTGTCCCTTTCACTCCCTGCTTCTGAAGTGGAGAGGTCCTGCCCATTTGGTGGAGAGCACTGATTCTGGTGGGAGGGGTAAGGTATGGGTGCAAGAAGTTTTGGGCTGAACATTGCTTGTCTTAGAAGCCCTGCCAAGACTAAAAGTCTCTATTGTTTAAAGAGCCAGAGAAGGGAATACTGTTCATCATGCTGGGACTTTTCTTGTTTATATCAGTAGGTCCCCACATTAGCCTTCAAAAGAAGTTGCTGGGGCTGTTCCCATTTTACAGATGAGGAGACTGAGACTGGGGAAGGTTAACCCCCCCCCCACCACCACCTCACGTGGCTAGTTAGTAACCGAGCTAAAATTCTGGTCTCAGTCTGTATGAGTGAGATCGAGGTGGTGAGTTAAGGACTGAAGGAAGCAGGAAAACCTGGTGGCTGTGTTCTGTCCTCTGGAGGGGTGGTGTGGGCAACTCCCTCACTGCATTCACTATTCCTCCAACTTCTTTTGTAATTCTTTGTGAACATGGTTTCCTACCCCGCTATGAAATGGCTTTTAAAACACTTACCAAACGTAACAGATTTCTTTCCTGGTTCTTACAAATACTTCTTGCTCTTTGCTCCATATTTCCTTAGCCTCTCGTCCTAATCTTCATGAAGCTGTCCATCATAATGTACTGCAGTCCTCTCTTTTACCATATCCATGAACATTTTCAGACACAAAAATAGAGACCATGGCATAATGAGCCCCATACACTCCTTATCTAGCTTTAGCAGTCAAGGTTATGCTGGGCTGGCTTCATCTCTCGCTTTTTCTCCCCTTCTGTCCTTTCTTCCTTAAGTAATTTAAAACAAATCTCTGATACCATGTCATTTCCCCCCTATCTAATGCAGTATATATCTATTTTTAAAAGTTTTTGTTTTGTTTTGTTTTGTTTTGCATAACCACATTGCCATTTTTGCATGTAAGAAAATGAATAATAGTTCTTTGGTTACATCTGTCTGTATTCAGAATTCCCAGATTGTCTCAGAAAGGACCTTCGAGTTGGTTTGTTCGAATCAGGATCCAACTCTGTATGCTGCATTTGGTTGCTAGTCCGTCTATGCTTCTTTAAGCTGGGGCAGCCTCCCCTCCAGTTTTTACCCATCCATGACTTTCTGTTTTAAGTGCCCCCCCCCCCCAAGCCGCCAAATGCTGTGAGGCTGAAATCCGCTTGGGTGCCCAGCTGGATCCCCGCATGGCATCTGGGATGGGGCGGAGGCTGGCTGAGCCTCTGTCCAGTGGAGTCACAGCCACTTGGGCAGTGTGTTTTGAGTGAATGAACCCTGTCCTGGGCTTGTGTGACTGGTTGTGACTGTTTAGATAAGAGGTTTAAAAAAAAGATGACTTGCTCGCATGTGGAGGTTTCCTCAGCAAGCGTCAGTCTGTAAACATCGTGAAATAAGAGGAGAACTATTTGCTGTGCTCACCACACTGCTCTGGTTTGTGGTAGGGAGCCCAGATGGCCGCCCTTATGCCCCGATCAGCAACCGGTCTCCCCCGATCATCTGTGGGACAGACGGGGACTGAGGTCATTTCTGCCAGAGCTTGGAATCCCTGCTTACTCAGCCATGGGCATCACCACGTTCTGACCCAGACACTTGGCATTTGGGCTGCACGGAGAACTCTTGCATACCTCTGCCCGGGCAGCACTCCTTCCCTACACCTTCCTGAGCCTCCCCTAACCTGCCCCACACCTGGCCAGTTGTGGAACCTTTCTCAAATCATAGCTGGCTGGTTGGGACGGTCGACACACACTCATGACCTTTCAGTATTTTGTCTGAATTTGCAGTGAAGAGCTAGTCGCCTCTGGACCCTTTATGGGCATCCTAATGAAGGAGACTGGGGTCTCAGGAGGGAAGGGAAAGGTACGCTTCAATCCTGGATGCCTTGTCAAATCTTCCTAAGATCTGACCCACCTGGGAAAGGCCCCCTCTGCAAATAGCCCTCACAGTGAGGAGTTGTTTTTTTTTTTTCCTTCTTTGTTGTTTGTTTTGTCTTGGGCTTTTGTTGTTGTTTTTCACATAGTCTTTTCCACGAAGCAAGTCCTTCTTTGTTGATGGCAGTGCTAGATTTGATTCTTTTTCCTTCATCTTTAGACATCTTTTGGTATTTCCCCCAAATTTTTACAATAAAAACATTTTTTTCTAATGGAAAATCCAAACACTTGGGTTCTTTTTCCTCTTAAAAAAGCAAATTTTCTCACAAATGACATATCAGATAAAGGGCTAGTATCCAAAAATCTAGAAAGAACTTATCAAACTCAACACCCAAAGAACAAATATTCCAGTCGAGAAATGGGCAGAAGACATGAACAGACATTTCTGCAAAGAAGACATCCAGATGGCCAACAAGACACATGAAAAAGTGCTCCACATCACTTGGCATCAGGGAAATACAAATCAAAACCACAATGAGATACCACCTCACACCAGTCAGAATGGCTAAAATTAACAAGTCAGGAAATGACAGGTGTTGACGAGGATGCAGAAAAAGGGGGACCCTCCTACACTGTTGGTAGGAATGCAAGCTGGTGCAGCCACTCTGGAAAACAGTATGGAGGTTCCTCAAAAAGTTGAAAACAGAGCTACCCTATGACCCAGCAATCACACTACTGGGTATTTACCCTAAAGATACAAAGGTAGTGATCCGAAGTGGTATGTGCACCCCAATGTTTATAGCAACAATGTCCACTATAGCCCAACTATGGAAAGAGTCTAGATGTCCAGAAACAGATGAGTGGATAAAGAAGATGTGATGTATATATACAATGGAATACTATGCAGCCATCAAAAGAAATGAAATCTTGCCATTTGCAATGATGTGGATGGAATTAGAGGGTATTATGCTGAGCGAAATAAGTCAATCAGAGAAGACAATTATATGATCTCCCTGATATGAGGAATTTGGGAGGCAAAGGGGGGCTTGGGGGGTAGGGAAGGAAAAAATGAAACAAGATGGGATCAGGAGGGAGAGAAACCACAGGAGACTCTTAATCACACTAAACAAACTGAGGGTTGCTGGGGGGAGGGGGGTATGGAGAGGGTGGTTGGGTTATGGACATTGGGGAAGGTATGTGCTATGGTGAGTGCTGTGAAGTGTGTAAACCTGGTGATTCACAGACCTGTACCCCTGGGGCAAATAATACATTAAATGTTAATAAAAATAATTAAAAAATTTATTCCAAGCAAAGCAAAAAAAAAAAAAAAAAGAAAAGAAAAAAGCAAACTTTCTTTAGTGTGGATGGGTGAACAAAATTATACCTGCATTTTGTATAGCTATGTATGTGGATAAGGTCAGAGCCACCGTGATTTTGATATTTACTTATTTATTTGTTTTATGACATTATCTTAAAGAACTTACCTGGGCTTCCTCAAATTAGGGAATTAAAAAAAAAAAAAAAGCTGGGGTTTAGGAGACAGAGAGCCATGGAACCCATGCAGCCTTACCCTGTCTCCCATTCTACTTCCTCCATTTCCTTCCTGAGGATTTCATTTTGGACTCCCCAAAATGAAATAATTCTAATGGTAGGCTCTTGATTTTGATTTTTTTTTATTCAGGAAGGTTGTGCTATCAGAGGAACACAGAATGACATGGTTGTTAGGGTCAGGGAGGCAGGGCAAAGCTTCAGGCCCCAGTGGCTCTCTTGTCCCCTTGGGGAAGTGCCTGATTGCCAAACACCCCCTGGACCTCACTTTGTTGGGAGGGTGGGGTGGGGGGCTGACCGCTCCCTCCACCATTTCTGTGTCCTCTCTGCATCTTCTCCTGAGGTAGTAAACCCGGCTGGTCCGCACTGATAAGTCTCCTCCTCTCTAAAGCACCGATCATCTGGTCTTACAAACTCAGGGCTGGCAGGGATGATAGGGGATACGCAGCCTCTGGTCACAAACAAACTTCCACTGCAAGACTGGATCACCATGGAATTGGGTTTTTGAGGCCCTTCCCTTCCCTGTCTGCTGCTGAGGAAGTGTCCGTCCCTGAAGAGGCTTTGATGAAGGCCAGGGGTGATAGCGTTTCTTAAATGTAATTGCTCGGTACCCTCCATGCACCTAAATATCATTGTAGCTCATCCTAGGAAGCTCTGGCCTATCGCCGTGGTGGTGCTGGCAGGCAATTGTGTGTGGACAGTGCTGGTGTTTTTAGGATTGAGACTATAGTATGTTCTTTGTTTGCACTAGTGTTTCTCTCCCCTGAGGGTCCGGGTAATTTCCCTGCCTGCACCCCACCCCGAATCTCCCAGCCCAGATCCCCGGCTGCACTGGCATTCCTTCCAAGGCTGGGTCAGATGGCTCTTTGGGGAATACACAGGTATTGGCGGGTCTCCGAGGAGAGACTTGTTTCCTGCTGGCTTGGGTCTCCGGTTTTTCTCCTTCCCCTGCAGTGAGGGATGTCCAGGCCAGATGTCCTTTCTGTAGGCGGCAAGAGGAGGTTGGCGAGGAGCTGGATGGTGGCTTTTGATCTCTGAGCTGCCACAAGAGAAGGTTTACGGGAGGTCTGCGGGTGGGGAGCTCCTGACACACCCAGTCCAGAAGCCCAGCTTTGCCAGAGGCAGGAGTGGGAGTTTAGGAACATCCCATTCTGGCCTTGCCGTGGTAGTAGCAGCGTTTTGTAGCAGATACAGAAACCACGGCTTTGCTCTCGTGACTCTGAATGGCTGGCCTTGGCTACGTATCTGAGCACTGACTGTATCTAGTGAAGATGTGCAGGATTGCAGAGTTTAGCTTGTACCTGGGGCCAGGAGACGAGGTATAGGGGAGGATGAAGAAGTTCCAGGAAAAAGCCACTTGGGTCCTTTGGTCCCTAGGAGAGCTGCTGCCTGGAACAGAATGGGCCCAGGGCCTGCTGTGGCCCTGGCAGAGCCGCTGAGCCATCTGTCGGCCAGAGCTGTTCACACTGGATGAGCGGAAGGGGGTAGTGAGGTGTAATGAGTAGAGTCCGTGGCCGCTGTGCGGTCAGAGCACTGACAGCTCCGAGTATCAGGATAGAGGGGCTTCCGCACAGCTTGAAGCAGAGGGCAGGCTAGGAGACCCCTGCTAAAGGAGTAGGGGTCTGATAGCAGATGAAGGGCAAACAGAAGAGAGGAACAGATGGGGCCACTGGGGAGGCCTCTTTCCAGACTTCAGAGTGAGGACTAGGTCCATCTCTTTCCTAGGGAATGTCCTGTGGGGCTTGGGCAAATGGGGGCCTTGGGGACTATGGGGCCCATGCCAGGAGAGCTTGTCGGCTGTCTGCCCGCAGCTGCAGGACAGGACTGTCGGGAGGAAAGGATGAGGCTCTGGATGAGGTCTCAGGCTTCTTAGTCTATGGCAGCCAAGGGCCCAGCACTCCTGCCTGCTCTAGGTTTCCATCTCCAGCTTGGGTGTGTCTGTTATCTTGGACCTGACATCACGGACTCTCTTAAAAAATGACTCACCCGCCCACACACAGACACACACAGACACAGGGCACTCCCACCACCCTCCCCCACGCATGCATGGATGAGGGTAGCATACTCATTCACTCAGGACAAAGGTAATTCAATGAAAAGTCTGCCCTGCCCATCCTCCAGCCCCGCCCCCCCCCCCCCCCCCCCACCCCGTTCTCTTCCTCGGTGGCATCTGCTGTCTTAGTCTCCTGTGGATCCTGGCAGACAGAATCTAGGCATTGATTGGTATCTGTTTCCCCCTTTGCTGTTCTCTGGACCTGCTAGGAAACACCCAGGGTGTGGAGTGGCCCACAGGGCTGCTGAAATGGTGGTTCTTTCATTTGGCCAACGCTTAACTATTACCCTTCCCCCCTACTTTGCCACCTCTCCCCATGCTGAATCTCCTGGTGTTAGATTTGTGGGTGTAGAGAGCCCGGACATTGAGAATAAACCTCAGGGGCCTGTTCTGATGATAGGCACAAACAAACAATCCCACTATGACAGACCTGGGTTCGAATCCTAGTTGTGTGGCCTTGGGCAAGTCCATGAACACTAGTATTTTAGTCTATATAAAGACACCTACTGCAAGGGGTTGATATAGAGATAAATTTAAAATACTTGTTTGTGAAGCACCGTGCAGGGGTGGGCACTCAAAAATGTCTTTACTTCCACCTTCAAGGAGCAACCCATCTTCAGAACAAATGACAGGGGACTGGAATCCTCTGGATGGCTTCCTGGAAATCCTCTTGGTGGGTTCCTGAACTCTTACTTCCCTGCAGAAGGTAGCTGGTTCTCTATTTTCTGTCCGGACAAGCTCCTCCCTACCACCTACCTCCTCCCATCCTGGGGAGCCTAGCCTGTCTGCACCACCTCCTTCTGTGTCCTCCACCCCCCTAGTGAGCAGGAGCCACTTGCCGCCTGGAGAGGGTTCTGAGCTGTTTATGGCTGCTCTCTGGGATGTTTATGTTGTGATCTCTTCAGAAGCTCCTAGCAGATGTCTGGTTATTGCTGAAACTTCATCTTTATCTTCAGCACGAGAGAAGAGAGAGGCTATTTTTAAAGATGTTTAATTGGCATGGCTGCACAAAGCGGCCTAGTTTGCCTCCAAGCTTTGTTCTGCATTGCTCCTGCTCTTTACCCAGTCTGAAACCTTCCGGTCCAGGCCGAGAGACCTTATATGTCCTGATTTTAGAGCAGCACTTAAATTTGGCAAGCAGTTGTAATCTCTTAAAAAGGTAGGTCAGGGAAGCAGAGGCGACCAGCTGTCTTTTTCCAGGCTGGGACAGATGGCAGCGTGAATGAGGGGCATTTCTGTGTCCATAGAAACCAACACCTGCCCCCAGTTCTGACCCTTCCTTTCACCCGTGCTTCCTGCTGACTGGCTGGGAGATCTTTAGCATTGCCTTTCTCTTTGGACTCAGGTGGGACTCAAGGTGAGCAGGGAGTGGAACTAGGGTAGTTTCAAATGATACCGTCTTCCCAGGAGGGAGGGAGAGAGAGATGGAGGCCATGAGTCAGAGGACCTTGGATGTCAGATTGGAAGGGCGCTCTGAGATCATCCAGCTCTCACTCCCGCCACCGTGGTTTTTACTTAGGGGGAAACTGAGGCTTAGAGGCCTCTTGGTATGGAGAAGAGGCAAGGGAGGTGTGGTTCCCTACTCAAGGTCACCCAGCTAGGTGGGAGTCAAGTCTGTTCTTCCTCCACCATTGCTGCCCGGCCTTGATCCTATGGTTTGACTTGGGCAGCCTTACTTGCAGTCGGCCTTTGCTTTTGGGGACAAAGCCCTGCGCCCTTTGTCACAGCTCTGGCATTCTCCGAATTAGGATGTGTATACACTTGTAGCGCCGCTTGCTCCATTGCTTGCTGCGAGATCTTTCATTATCAAAAATACCTCCCCCAAGGCCTTAGGCCCTAAAATTCCTGCCTTTTTTTTCAGTCCTTCTTTTCAGAGGTTTACGAAAAATACAGAATTTAACTGGGAAGGATATGTTGACAGATTAGTTTATCTCTGATAAGCCGTCAGCAGAGGGCTGAACCCAAGGGGATGAGTCAGCTGGGAAGAGGTGGAGGAGGGAGTCAGGATTGTGAGTCGGTGCCGTCAGGAAGGACATGGAGCACCACGGCCAAGGCTCCTGAGCTCAGGGTATAGCTACCATGCTGGGGGTGCTGCGATGAACGACAGGAGCAGAGCCCTTACTTAATGCACGGAGGTACATTAGACAAGCTAGGGATGCCCACATATCAAGGGGGAGTGTGGTGCTTTGGAGAGCCTCACGGTGGAACAAAGTGAGACTTCCTGGAGGAGGTGGCACTTGGTGCTTGAGATGGGACTTGGAAAATAGGATTTCTGTAGGGAGAGATAGCCAGAGATACAGCGCACAGAAATGTGGAAAAGTGAAGGCACATTCAGGGTGCCACCTGGTAGAAACATGGGGGCTGCCTGCGGGAGCTGTTAAGTGTGGAATCCAGCCAGCCCTGAGTGCTGGGGGTGGAGGTGGGGTAGGGAGTTTTCTGCAGGTGTCAGATACTCGTGGAGCATTGTGGGCCAACCTCTGAAGGGACTGATCCTCCTTTGCTTGTGGTCTCACAAGCACCTGAATATCCCCTTCAGGAGGGTGCTGCCCTGGGTTTCTGGTGCTCACTTTGGGTTTACTTCCCCAGTGGAGGAGGAAGCTTGGGCATGCAGGTGGGGCAGGACTTGATATTTCCAGGCAGGGGATTGGCTGGCTCCCCAGCCCCCCCTTCCCCGCCCTCTGGGGAGGGGACATAAGCTGAGCTCAGCTTCCGCCAGCTCCAGCGTTAACCCAACCCGGCAGGTAGGAGGCATGGCAACAGGGTGTGCTTAAGGCTTTGACATTTGAGCTGGGTTGCCAGCACCTGTTCTCTGTCACAGAGGTCTCAGAAACACCCTTGCTGTATATGATGGAATAAATTGTTCCTGCAAGCAGCAAATGGCGTGACTTCAGTGCCTGGGGAAGCTATTGATAGGGGAGTGGGGCTCACGGAACCAGCTTTTTGTCTTTTTTTTTTTCTGGTATTAGTGCTACCAATATGAGACCACATTAGTTCATTGATCAGCAGATCTCTCCATTTATTCATTCTGCAACTAAGAGTTCTGGAGTTTCCTTCCTGTTGTCCCACCAACCATGGTTTTCAGAGCTGTAAAACCTTTGGCAAGCCACTTTCTTTCTCTGAGCCTCGAGTGTCTCTTCTGGAAGATGGGCATGATAATATTCACCTGTCAGGGTGGCTGTGAGGATTAAATGAGGCAATGCGCACGGCACACCTAGCCTGGTGCCTGACACCTAGGGGCCATCGAGGCCCTTCCTCCTCAAGTCTATTCCCGAATCGGCCCACAGATGTGGTCAGGGCTCCTCTTTGCTTCTGGCCTCCATTCAGTCATGTTCCGTATGTGGCTTCTACCTTTGGGTAGTGACTTGTTAAGAGAATGGCTCAGCTGAAGCACTTATGTGTGCAAAGAAGAGAGATGAGGCACTTTTCCTTTTGTGGCAAGATCTTCACCATTAGATCTCGGAACCATAGGGCTGTTCCATTGGTGCTTGACTTCACCGTGGTGGTCTAGCCTGGGCTTGCAGATCAGAGCGGACCTGTTCCATCTTTGGATGGTTCCTCCTGTTGCCTCCCTCATGGCTCCCGAAAGCTTCTGGCATTTGGTCCCAGTCTTCCTTCTTGAAGCCGTAGAGAACAAGCTGCCTCTTTCCCTCCCCGTGTCAGAACCTCAGATACGGTTTTTAAATCCAGTCTATGATACTACCCATCGGAAGAAGTACCACTATTTCCTGTACCTTCAAGAAAAAAGTGCTTCCAATTAAATTGTGGAACAATGCTGTGTTACCACTGAAAAGTATTATATTTACTGAAAGAAGACCCCTTTTAGACTTAGGCCCAAGTTTATAGCCCATAACATTTGTAGGTACATAAAGAGGAAAGCAAATTGGTTAGGGCATTTCTAAAACATCTTCAGTTTTAGAATCTGACTTTTCCAATTCACTTTTTGACTCTGCCATCTTTGTGGCTCTTTTGACACACTAAATTACATTTTGGTAAAGTGATGATGCATTTCTCAATCTTACTTAGATGTTAAGAGACTACATTCTGTTTTCAGATAATTTATAATTGAAAATGTGCAGCTTCTAATTAGTAAAACATGGTATTTAAAGGCAGCCCTCTTCCTTGCTCTTGAGTTTCCTTCCAGATTAACAATCTATGATGTAGGTTCAGTTCTTTTTACCTTCCCAGTGGTTCTCCTCTGAGCAAACTCCCACATGTTCAAATTCTTATACGCTGAGGCCAGTGCCCTGACCACATATGGTATTCGTGGTGTGGTATGACCATAGCAGAGGGAGGGAGCCATCACCCCCCTGGTTGAGGCCATTCTGCTCCTCTTAATGCAGCCCAAGGTTGCATCAGCTTTTCTGGCAGCTCCGTCACACCATAGACTCACTGACGTTACCGCTGACCAGATCTTTTTAACATGTGGTGTTGCTAAGCCGCATCTCCTCTGTCCTTAAGGTGTGGCTTTAGAACTTAGATGCAGAGTCTCCTGTTTTGTTCCCATCTGATTCAGAACAACCATTTCTGTTAAATTTCCACTTTGTTAAATTCGGTGCAACCATGTTCCATTGAGCTCTTTCAGGATCCTATTAAGTATGCCTTCCCTATCCTTTCTGGGGGAGAGGGGGTTGGGGGGATGGGGTAACTGGGTGATGGGCATTAAGGAGGGCACGTGATACAGTAAGCACTGGGTGTTATACCCAACAGATGAATCACTGACCTCTGCCTCTGAAACAAATAATACACTATCTGTCAATTCATTGAATATAAATAAAATTAAATTAAACGTATGCCTTCCATAGCATCACACCGGTTGCTGATAAAATGCTTATCAGGAGAGAGCCCTCTGGCATGCTACTAGAGACCTCCCCTTAGGCACCGTTAGATCTTTCATCAGCTTGCTTTGGGATTGGCAGTCTAGGCTGCCCCTTTCCTGAGTCGCCTTCCGTTTGCTTTTCTGACTTCTGGCCAGAAGTCTTGAATCTGGATGTGCCGTGCCTATTGACGTTTTCCATCTCCCACCAAGTATCCCGTCACAGGAGGAAGTGGACTCTGGCTGATAGCACGTGTTGTTGGTTCCCAGAGGGCTCCCAGACTGCTTTTGAGTGTCCCCAGCCTGCCCCGAAGAGATGTAGCTGGAAGTTTAGCGGTCTCATCTACAAGAGTTTCCAGCGCTCTTTCCAGGGTTCTTACAGTCACTGAAAATATCTAAATAGATGTATTTTAAAAACTGAGCTTGTCCCCCATCCCACCTCCCTTTCTCATCTCAGTGTGTGATCTTTGTCAGTCTAAAGATGTCCCTTTTAGAGAGGGGCCCCTATGTACCTGGAGTGGGAGCCAATTCTGCCCCTGGACCTCTTGGTTCCAGATGACCCCATGCCCCCAGACCCTCCCGCCTTCTGCCCTCCGCTCTGCAGCCTGAGCTCCTCCCAGGCTTTGCCTCCTCTGGTTGTTGCAGGAACAGGCCTTGCATCACCCTCTTAGGGTTTTCTTGGGTATGCATTCTTCCAGGGACTGGGACGTGGGCTTCCTAACAGCTGGCCTTGTCAAGGGCTCCCTCGGCAACCACACAGCTCCTGTTCCACAACATGTTCTGTAGTTGTCTGCGTGCCAAGCCCTGGTATTGGGGCTTTGTGAATATGAACTCATTGAATTCTTGTGCCAACCCCATGAGGTAGATCTTGTCACTTGCCTCACTTCCCAATGAGGAAATTATGGCACAGAGGGGTTAACTGATTAGCTCAGGGTTTCATGGTTAGGGCAAGAGGGGGAGTTGGAGTCTAGCCAGTTTATCCCCAGAGTCCGGCTCTCAACCTCTGTGATAAGTGGCCTGCTTCCTAAAAGGCCCCTCCGCCTTCTCCTCCTCCTTCCCCCTCTCCCCCCACTTCCTCCCCTTCCCTCCTCCTCACTGCCCCTCCTCCATCACTCCTTTGCAGAATTGGAACCGCTTTGGAGTCTGAATCATTGACTTCCTCAATCTCAGGTCCCAGAGCCCTTCTGTGCTCCCAGCCATTTGAAGTCTGTGAGAGTCTCAGGCACCAGCTTCCCCTTCTTGGTCTCATAAATTTCAGAGGAAATGATTGCTTTTCCTCCATAGTTCCTGTATCCTCCTGGTCACTAACCTATTCTGCTCTTGTTGTGGGAATCAGGTTAGTCCTGTTTCTATGGATACTTCCTCCCTCTTCTGGAAGGTGAGGCCAGCCAGAGATTTCAGCCAGTGGGGTTTCAGGACTTCCCTTGGTGTTTCCCCTCCCCACACCCATTCCCCCACCTACCACCCAAGCTCTCCTCAGGCTGGCCTGAGATTCCATTAGCAGCTGACCCCACGGGGCCCATAGGGACCTTCCCTTGAGGCCTCAGCTCCTCTCTGAGCATACATGTGTTCTCCAGAATAGTTTCCTTTTTGTTTCACGCTTTTTTTATTGCATAGAGATCCTCTGTCTCGGGCCCCATCCCAAGTCCATCCCTTTAAGAGATCCAAGCTGGGCACTGAGAAGTGTGTATCAGTTACGTAAAGAAAAGAATAAATATTTATATTTGTGTGTATACACAAAAAGATTGTCAGAGATGAGGCACAAGCAAGGAGAGCGGTTCCCTCGTTTGGAGTGGGGGCAGATGGGGTAGGTACAGTAGAAGGGACATGTTTCCTGTATACTTCTGTGAGTTTTGATTTTTGAATGTATTTCCTACTCAAAATTTAAAACAACAAAACAACAAAAAACCCAACCACAGACAACCCGGGACTGTTGCTTGGGGGTTGTGGGAAGAGCAGGACTCACCTGGTTAGCATGGGTCTCCGCTCCTCAGGTGCACACTGGGCTCGTGACAGCTCACTCACCTGGCAGTAGGGACCCAAGGGGACCCTCGTCTACAGCCTGGCACCTGGGGGGTCTGAGTAAACCACGTCCTCCCTGACTCTCTCCTTTGAGGCTCCTAAGGAACTTGAGACTTTGCTGCCTCTTGTAATCACAGTTTACCAAGTGTCGGTGCACTGGGCCTCAAGTGTTGGTTTTCCCACCATGACTCACCTACAGCTCGCACCGTGGTCTTTTCTCCCTGTTGAATTCCTGGATTTGAGGTAGTTGAAATGCTCTGAAGCCTGGGTTTGCCTCCAAGAACAATGTACTTTCCTTCCCCAGACCTGTGGGACCTTACAGAAATTTCTCCCACTGGACTTCTCTGCCCAGCGCAGGGGAGCATGGTTAAAATGGGTTTAACCCCCTTTGAAAACAGAAGCCCAGAACTGGCCTTACAGAGAACCAAGGTCAGGGCAGACCCTGAAGAAAAATATATAGGCCATTGGGAGAAGCCAGTCCAGGCACCTGGGATTGAGGAAATGACCTGATTAAGAAAGTGACTTGTTTACCTTGGGCAGGTATTACCTTTGAGCACCTACTGTGTGGCCTGGGCCCTGTGCTATGGGGATCGCTGTATGGGTAGGGCCCAGCCTCACCTCTACTCCAAAGCACATTGGAGCCATTCAGCACATACTTGAGAAAACAAGACATACATGTTTAAAAAAAAAAAATGGAGAGATTGTGGTAACGGTTCAGATCATTGAAAGCCAATCACAAGATAGTTCATGACTAATTCCATAGGATGCCGGAGATAGCAGCGGGTGGTTTTCTAGGGGCTGGAGAGGCCTGGAAGGCTCTGAAGGGAAAGAAGGAGGGTGGGGGGTGGGGACGAGACTACATTTGATCTGGATGAAGAAGAGTCCATGAAGTGCAAATTGGTACATGGAGGGAAGAGGAGAGCATTTCTAGTGGGTGTAGAGGCCCGGGGAGATGGGAAATGGCTTGGTTTGAAGGTGGGCAGAAGGAGACGAGGCTGGACATGTGAGTTCAGGACAGAGGCAGACAGCCTTCAAAAAGACAGGGAGAGAGAGAGAGAGAGAGAGAGAGTGTGTGTGTGTGTGTGTGTGTGTGTGTGTGTGTGTGGGCGGCAAGCACCCATCTAAGTTCAGAACAGGGATGGGAGGCTGTCCTACTGTAAATCCCAGGGAGAATGAACAAGAAAGGCTCTGGCCGCCATACATCTTGATCTTGGCACCGACAGCCTCTACTCCAGAAACGTCTTCAGGAGCAGAGAAGAAGGCCAAAGGTATGCTAGCCGTTCCCCCACCATTGTTTTGTTTGCACATTTTCTTCTTGGGCTTGTTAAATGTCGATTCACTGAGCAGATATTTATGAGTTCTTATGCTGTGCCAAAAGCTCTTCGAGGTGCTATGGTTGCAGAAAGGGAAAGAAAGGTAAAATCCTTTGCCTCATAGACCTTATGTTCTAGGAGGGGGAGAGAGACCAT
This sequence comes from Enhydra lutris kenyoni, assembly GCF_002288905.1. Lineage (NCBI taxonomy): Eukaryota > Metazoa > Chordata > Mammalia > Carnivora > Mustelidae > Enhydra > Enhydra lutris. The sequence continues at coordinate 2,466,879 of NW_019154152.1, read as the reverse complement.
AAACGATGAGGTTAAACCTATGAGGCCAGGCCATGAGGTGGATCAAGAGCACTAAGCAGGAGAGAAGACAGGATGTTCTGGGTATAGGTGGAGGAAAAGAGTTGTGGAGAAGACTGGAATTTTAGATGGGCTGGTCGGGAAAGACCTTACTGACTTGCCCTGCCTCTGGCACTTAGAAGCCAGCAAAAGAGAGGTCTGGGGCCAGAGGGAAGGAGAGCAGGCCAGATCCTGCAGGGACCTCGAGTCCCCAGTTGATGCTTTTCCCCCTACTGGGGGCTTCACTCTAGGCAGCAGGGAGCCTTTGAGCGTGCTTGAGCAGAAGAGTGCCATGTGTGGTAAGATGGCCCTGGTGACTTTGTAGAGGATGGGATATAGGGGGCTGAAGGCCCAGGTGACCAGGGCCCATAAAATTCCACTAGTTTGATACGTCTGACTTAGGTTCCATGGTACCATGGTACCATGGTGGAGCTGGGGAGCAAGAGCAGTGGGGCAGGGGTGAGGGGGCGAGCAGGTACTGGCAGAAGGGGAACAAAGGCAGAGCTTAGGTTGGAGGGGGAATGACAAGCTTAGAATTTAGGGCTTGGGGTCAGTTCAACATTCTTGCTGTGACTTCTTTATTTTAGAAGAGTATAGTGCTGAAGAATGTGGGCTCTGGGTTTGAGTCCTGCCACAGTGGCCTTGGGAAAGTTACCCACTCTGTGCTTCAAGCCCCAGCCCTTGTAAAATGGGGATGAAGTAGGACTTACCTTATAGGTGCATTTTTGGGAGAATGAAATAAGCTACTGGATATGGAATGCTTAGAACAGTTACTGGTATATAGGGGGTACCCAGGAGATATTAGCTGGTCCAACCATCCTGTCTCTCTCTCCATATACAGGTGTGCATAGGTAAAATTACTGCATTGGGCATACCCTTTCTGTGGTCCTAAAGCTAAGTTAAATGAAGAAAATTATGCTTTTAAAGACTAAATGAGATAATGCATGTGATGGATTTAGCTTAGTGGCAGATGAATATGAGTTAGAAGTATTATCGCCAGATATTATCACACAGAAAATGATTTTCCAGTGGAAATCCTTTGTAAGGTCATTTATTTAACCATTGCTTAGCATGCCTGTGGTGTGCACTAGATGTACCATCTCATTTCATCTTTGTTACACCTGCCTGAGATCAGCATTGTTAACCCCATCTTGCAGATGGGAAAACTGAGGCTCGGAGACACTAAGATTTGCCCAAGGTCACACAGCCAGTAAGTGGCAGAACCAGGATTTGAGAGTTTTCTTTTCTCTGACATCGGACTACCTTTTATAATAACAAATTATTCCATGAGTGATCTGTTATGTAAATGTACGTTGACAATTAGGCTCCATCAGTCTTCTTTGGTATTGGTGCTGACATGGAGCCTTGGGGAATACAGAGCTGTGGCCACCTTCACAAATAGACCAGGCACAGTGTCAGCGGCAGGACCCTGGAGCCAGAGTCAGGGTTACACACGGGTGGGAGATACTGTGGGTAAGTCAGCACCTTCCCGCAGTGACTCATCCCCACGGGCCTTATCAGAGCCTTTTGGCCACAGACAGAGTGTGCCTGAGACCTGTCTTGGTTGACTCAGCCCCTGGTGTGCCAAAGGAGCAGAGTCTGATGGGTGCAGATTTCAGCTCTACCACCTACCTACCTGCCATGTAAGGCCAGGATAGGAATGAATTTCCTTGTGCCTCAGTTTTGTTATCTGCAAACTCACTCATAGAAATTTTATGACAATTAAATCAGGTAAGCCATGCAAATACCCAGAATACCCTGGTACCAGCAAGCCCTGAGAGTTAATGTTATGCTAATAACTATTATATTATGATGTTATAAAAGCCTCCTTTGACCTCTGAGGACAGAATAAAATGTCCCACCCTCTCTGCGTGGGCCCTCCGGTAGCATTTTGTTTTGCCTTATGTAAATGTGGGCACAACTCTTCACCACACTGTGAGCGCTTGGGAATAGGTCTCAGTGTTTGTTTGTTTGTTTTGAAACCCCTGGAGACAAGTGCCTTGTCCTAGAAGATGTGGAAAGAAGTTTGCCAAATGGAATGGGTTCCTAGTTTTCCACTTCGCTAGCAGCTGCGTAGTCTGACCTGCACACCCCCCTTCCCAGGACTATGGAAAATATCTGATGTTTCTAAGGGTGCTTTACAGTTAGCCAAGCACATTCACATTCATGTTTTACTCAGTCTTTACAGCTGTCCCCTGTGGTCATCGGTTCTTATCCCCATTTAATAGGTAAGGAGACCCAGCCTCCACAGGGTTTAGTAATCTGTCCATAGACCCACAGGCAGAAGGTAACAGAATGTGTGGTCCCCTGCCTGTCCCAGGAAGCATGGGTCTGGAGGCTCAGATCCACAGAGCCTCTCTGTCCTTTCCCCTGTGTCCTTCTCTGCCCCAGGAGGGCTGGTGGGAGACCATGGGACCAACAGACCTTTCTACAGTTCTGCTTTCTTCCCTCCCATCCCCTCCAGGTCTTGTTAGTTCCAAAAAAGCACAGCCGGGCCAGGGATGACACTTGCTCAAATCACCTCCATTCCACTCCCATTTCCCTTCTCCGTGGGTCTGAGGCCTGGGCTGGGACTCTGTGCTCTGGGCTTGGGAAGTGGAGACAGTGGGGATAGCCCTGTAGCTTTAAGCATTTAGAGCCAGAGCTGAGCCTGAGCACAGATCCTACTTGGGGGTACCTGCTGTTGGAGGAGGAGGAAGAGGCTGGCACCCATGCTTCTCCTAGGTGGAGGAGCAGGCTCTAGTTTGGGTGCCCAGAACCCTGTCCAGGGTGCAGGGGGGCTCCTGGGGGTGCCAGAGTAGTGACTGCTGGGGGTGGGAGGCACTTCCTTTCTAGGGGCAAAAGAGGCAAGTGATCCCTCCCGCAAAAGCAGGACTAAGCTCAGGGCTCCAGCACAGACTTGAATCCAGACTTCTCAAACTCCAGAGCTGTCGCTTAAGCAGAGGAATCTTCTGTTTAGTTCAGCTTAGCAAGTGTTATTGAGGAAATACCAATAGTGTACTAGCAGGGGTGGGGAAGAGATGTCCAGGGAGATAGGGAGCCAGCCCTAAGAAGATCACGTCCTAGAGCTCTTCTTCCTCCGGGGAACATTGAAGGCTGGGTGGCAGTGCTGATACTTCCGTGCACGTGGCCGTGTTCTGATTCCTGGCATCCCGGAGCTAGAGTTTGGGCCTGGCCAGTGGGCACGGCAGCGAGAGCAAGGAGCTGCTTCTCGTGCTGGGTGCTGGGCCTGCTGTGTGGACAGAGGGGTTATTGAGCCTTTATGGTTGTGATTCTTGTCTCCCTCCAGGATTGTCATATGACCAAAGGAGCAGACAGGAGTGTCGCTGGGGTGTGGGTGAGAAAGCTCCTAGGTGGACGAGCCCCCAAGACAATGGCTAGGGTGGCCCATCCTGCCCTCATGCCAACCCCGCTTCCTCTCCTCCCCCAGTGCGGCCGGTCTCTGCCCACCTGCCTGGCCATCTCCTCCTCCTGCTCCTTGCTTCTGTGTTTCTGGTCTGCAGGGCTTTGCTTCATCCTCTTTGCCTCTCTCCATCTCCAGGGCCTGGATTCAGCCCTGTCTACTCCAGAAAGTCTTCCTAAACCTTCTTGGCCCAAACTCCCCCTCCTTTCTCCATGCACCTCCTGGGTGGAGAGTCAGCAGCCCCCAGCTCGGCATTTACATGTTATATAATGTGTTTCGAGCACCTACCCCACGGCAGGCAACAGAGCAGAGGCGGGGACTTCGGAGTCTGGCTGGCCTGGGTGTGTGTTCTAACTGTGATTGCTGTGAGCTGGGTGACTTTGGGCAGGTGCTTTCATTTCTGAGTCTCTGTTTCCTGTTCTGAACTTAAGGATGTGGTACCTACCTCACAGGGAAGTTGTAAGCTTCTGCTGAAGTAAACCTCACAAGGCACTTAGCCAGCCTGCCATTCCTGGCTCTTGTCAGTGGCTCTCCTGTGGCAGCCGTTACCAGCCTTTGACAGGCACTGCTGTATTTAGTCCACACCCTAGCTTTAAAAGGTAGACCTTGTCCCCCAGAGGGGAACAATTGAGCCTCAGTGCCAAAATGCCATGCCTGCCTGAGCAGGCCATGGCAGGGGTGAGGCTGGCCTCGAGGCCAGGTGTTGGCAGGCCTGGCCACAGCATTCTTCCTTCTACTGCCTCGGCTTCCGGTGTCCCCCTGCTTCCCTTGCTATGGGGTGTTCTTCACAGTATTTGCCAGAACACTCAGCATATTCTCACTGAGTGATTTTTTTCCTGGCTGTTTTCAAGGGAACCAGGCTGGGGGAGGGGTAGGAAATGGGACCCCCTGGAGAGCTTTCCATCCCTTTTCTGATTTCCAGCTGATCCAGCTTGGTCATGGAGTCCCCAGGTAGACTGCGTGCCACCCCAACGCCAGGCCGTGCTGGGTCCTGCTGCCATCACTCCTAGCCCCAGCAGTGCGACCAGGTCATGCCCCAAGGGAAAGTCAGCCTGCTTCTTTTGATTTGCTTCTTTTTAAATCGCAGAGCTATTTAAATAGCATCACTATGAAATGAAAAAAGAAGAGTAAGGGAAATACCTGTCTGGATAGTCCCCTGTGACTGGGATAGCCACTGCCGGAACCCAGCTCCTCCAAAACAAAGAGGAAGCAGGCCACCAGCTGGCAGGAGGCTCAGGCACCATGTGGCACTGTGATGTGGGTGTCTGCGTGGGTCCGTGGGGGAGGCCTCTTAGGAAGGGCTTTGCAAACCTCCTGCACACCCATGGGGACAGCCCGTGTCCTGCCAGGGCTGCTCCGCTTGATCTGAGTGTCGTCCCTACCCCTCCTGTGGCAGCTGAGGCTGTCTGTACCAGCCAAAGTTCACGTCTGCATTGGCCTCCCTCCGCTTATGCACAGACTCCGGTGCGGGGACCCGGCGTGCGGAGGTGTGTGTCTGCCCCCTGGCTGATGCTGTGGGACATGGGGAGGCAATCAGTGGATTTTGCTCCCAGGAGAGGGTTTTGGTTTTTTCTTATTGCTATTTCTCTGGAACTCTTTAAGACATACCTGAAGCTGGAGCTTCTTTTCCTGGAAGGACTTGAGAGGAAGCTGTGGGAGGAACTGGGGGTACAGGAGTAGACTGGCTGGAAGGTGGTGGGAAGATGAGACCCTGTTGAGCACGGTACTATGTCCTGCACTGTAGTTGCACCTGTCAAGTCAGACCTCTTGGGAAAGGTGACTGAGAGTAAAAAAACAGAAAACCAAATCCTGGGAAACTCTGCGTGGGCTCTGAGAGGCATATTCTGGTTAAAACCCATGGATATGGGCCATGCCCATGACATCACACCGTGGTTCTTGGAGATTAAAGTCACTGATGAAGGAAACGTGCCCAGGGACTGCCTCCAGATATCATGATGCTCCCTGTGCTGTTAGCACCCGAAGGCAGCCCCTTCCTCTGGGAAGCTGTGTCTGGGTGGGGCTGGAGGGCAGGTTGTAAGTGAGAGGCAGCAGCATGTGACCATCTCCCCCGGGTGTCTGGCACAGGCCTGGGTGATGAGGAGGCCTCAGGCTCAGGACCCGAGCATGCTGGCATCCATGGCAGCGTCCCTGGTGGGTCGACTGGGCATCGGACACTAGAAGCATGACCTTGATGATTTAGACATGGCACTCTCTGAGCCTCAGTATCCTCCACTGGAAAATGGGTTGGATGAGCATCCAGCTCCTAGGACTGTGCTGCAAGTTCAAGGCGATTGCACCAGGGAAATTATCTCGAATTTAAGGGCTCAGACAAGGTGGTTTCCCTTCTCCAAAGCACTTTCCTTCCTCCTCTGAAAAGAGTTGTCTCAAGCAACTGCCTGGAGTTTTTTCCACACCACTGTGAAGTCCATGCAGATCCGCTTCCTTTCTCTTCTTCATCTTTCAGACATCTCATGGTGGGGTGAGAGGGACCCATGTTAGAGGCTGGGTTCCCAGCCAGGGGTCTCAGTATGGGGCGATTTCCATTTTTAGTTGCAGCATCTTTATCTCTCAGGAAGGGCATGGGGCAGGGGCTTGTAGCAGCCTCCCATTGCTTCGCTTTGCAGAGACCCATTGCTGACCACACTCACTTTTCCCTGGCTAGCTGGGGCTCACTGAGCATGTACAGCTGGCTTTTCTTCCCGGGTGGGATTTGGGAATGAAGCAGCCAGTTGCTGAGTGCTATTGTTAGTTGAGACTCCTTTGGTTTCAAGTGACAGGAACCCAACTTGAATGAGCTTAAGCAAAAATGGGATGCCTTGGAAAGTTCTAGGGGAGACTCGGACTCAAAGGAAATGCTACAGAATCCAGCACCAGGAAAAGAACAGGTGAGCTCTGGCATCCCCTGCTCAGTGGCCCATGGCCTCAGGCAGCTCCCAGCTGACCCCACACAGCTCTCCACCCATTCCAAGAGGACCAGGCCTTCTCCAGGCTTTCAGATTAGAACCTGGCACAACTGAGAACAGGTGCATCATACCCTTTGTACTCAAGATCATGGCCAAGGAGGGAAGATACTCAGAATGAACCTATCCTGAGTCCCATACCTACCTTTTTGGTTGAGGAGTGGGAGGTAGGGTGGACTCTGTTTTGGAACAAAGGGAGAAGGATGCTTGTGATATTAATAATTAAGAATGATACTAACTCCCTGGTCTGGAGTGCTTACTTTGTGCCAGGCATTATTCTAAGGTCTTTACCTACATAACTCATTTAGTCTTTGCAATCAATCCTGTTAACTGTACTGGGGAGCTGAGGCACAAAGAGGTGGAGCAACCTGTCCGAGGTCACACAGCGAGCTAGTAGGAGAGCTGGGCTGACACCCAAGCAGGGGATTCCAAGTGTGTTCTTTACCATCCACTCTAGCTCAGACAGTCACGACCCATGTCCTCTCCGTGAGCTGCATGCACAGGCTGCCTCCTGAACCACATTCTCTCCCCTCCTCTTCAGAACAACAAACCTGCAGAGTAGGTACTAACATTAGTCCCATTTTTACATAAGAAAAGGAAGCTCACAGAAATTATGGTACTTGCCCGGGGCCATCTGACTAATTTCAAGTGGCAAAGCTGAGGTGGGAAGCCAGGTTTGCCTGATTCTGGGGCCTGAGCCCATGGCCACCTCGCTGGGTGGCCTTTATGCTCAGATGCTTCTCTTGCTCTAGCAGCTGCTCACCTGATCCCTGGGTCAGCCTCAGAGGCTTCCTTCTCTGTCTGGGGGGTTGGGGTGTGTGGGCTGGAGACCTTGGCTGCTGAGGGGCCAGCTTTGTGGTTCCAAGCCACTCCTGGGGTGTCTCACCCTAACTTACACCAAAGGATTCTTGAACGAGCCTGAGTGCATCTCACCTCTGGAGTTCTTCAGTCCTTCATTCAGCAAATGCTGACTGAGCAGCTGGTGTGTGCCAGGCCCTGTTCCAAGGGCTCGGGGTCCCTCCGTGAAGACCCTGACTCTGGGGAGCTCGGCCGAGAGTGCAGTGGAGAGAAAGGTTCCCTGAGGTACTCTCATGTTCCTCGAGTTCCTGAAGCGACTCAACCACGCAGGAAATCTTTCCTGAATCACCCAAGTCAGGTGCACAGGGGCCTGGAGACTTGGTGTTTCTTTGCTTGGGAAAGGCAAGATGGCAAGTCTGAGTGGAGACATTGTTTCCTTCTCCTGTTACAAAGGGAAACATTGTGTCAAGGAGCACACACACCGTCGTGGCCTGAGGCCAGCTCCGCTGTGAGTCCCAGGTTCTGTGGCCAAGTGAGACGCTTGCCTGGCCATACCTCAGTCCCCCTGCATCCCCCGCTTCCCCCATCACTGACTGTACCACCTGCCTCCCAAGGTTGCTGGGAGGATCCTCTGAGCTAACCCCCTGCAGTGCCTGGGCTTGGCTTAATCCTTTTAATTCTTCCTTTTAACTTCTGATGAGCTTTGTAGGTGTCTCTTAAAGTCTGAGCCCTTGGAGGGGAGCAGCTAGCAGGGAGTCTTTGGTGAGGAAATCACCAATTAAGTCAAACTTCTCATTTTATAGATAAGGAAACTGAGACCCCCTCAAGGGGAAGGGAGGTGCTGGGCCCTAGGACCTTCTGGTTTAGTGGAGTTAAGGGGAGTCTGAAGTATGTTTAGCTGTTGGTCAGACAAAGTCCTTGTTGGTCCTTGCTGTGGCTGGATTCCAATGTGGCCAGGCCCTATGGGAATTTGACCAATGGTCAGCCCTTGCAGACCAGTCCAGGAATGCCCACCGGTATCCCACTGTGCAGACAGTGCCGTATTCTTCTTTTGAGAAGCAGTGGGGCAGAGAAGTGGAGTCCTCCAACCTCTCTGAGCCTACAGCTCAGGCTGATAGAATGCGGGTGAGGCAGGCCAGCCTGTTTGTCCACTGCCACAGGCCTGAGAGGTGTGGCTTGACAATGATGATCATGATGGCGGTGATTGGAACTTCTCCCCAAGTGGCTGCCTTGGGAGCTCACCAGGCTGCTTGTGGGCTGTGCTGGGACCCCTCTCTCCTCGATGTGGTTGGGAAGCCAGTGAGCACTAGGTCAACCAGCCCTGGGCTTGAATCCTGCTGTGCCATGGAGCTGGGGCAGGGGTCTTCCGCTCTCCAGGCCTCTCTTCCAGTCTGTGAGGAGCCACTGGAACAGAATCTGGTCTACCAGTGTGCCTTCCTTGCTCAGCCAGTGCTCAGTAGATAGCAGCTGCTCTCCCATTCGTAGACTGAGAATTCTGAAAGTGAGTTCAAGTCCCAGGCTCTACACACAGACCCTGGTGTACAGAGAAAATACAAGTGTGACCATGTGGGCAAGTCGGCCCACTGCCCTGTGGAGCAAAGTACGTCTATGTCTGTGGAATATGTGTTACCTCTTGGACATCTCTCATTTCTCCTCTGTGTTGACTTTTGTCCTCTTGAGGCCACCTCTCAGAAATGTGGAGTTGTGAAAGTAAATTCTTAGAAGTGCTTTAGAACACTGGGCTCCATTTCCAAACAGGTGTGGGGGCATTTTTCTGGAGAAGCAGGAGGATATGACCAAACCATCCGGGTGGTCAAGGGAAGCCAAGAGAGTAGGTTGTTTAGGAAACTCTGCCACGACCAGATGGTCTGCTTCTAGAACTTCCTAGTTTATTTAGTGCTTTGGACCCTTTCCGCCTTGGGAAATATGGCAGGCTTCACACTGGTGACTTACTACCAAGTTTTTACACCAGCTTGACTTACTTTCAACATGTCTTCACCTTAGAAATTCTGGCACTTTCTGTTTCTACTAAAGGAGCTACTGAAGTAATCTTTTCCAGACCCCTCTGACTTTCTCTGTAAACCTTTGCCTAGTGATGTAATAAACCCTAGGAGGCCCATACAGCAGACACAGTGGGATTTGTTTAACCACCTAGCAGTTCCTGTCTTCACATGCAAAACTTGGAGCACAGAGAGAAATTCCCTGTGCATTTCCTCTTGTTGAGTAGTGTTGCTATGGGGTAAAGTCCCCAGCCTGTGGGACCTTGTGGCCGGGAGAAGATAGGAGGCTGTAATGTAAGATAATGTAACTGACATTCATTGCCTGGCTCTTGTCTTTAAGGGAACGTGGCAACCTGTGCTTGGCTTGTCCCACGAGGAGATGACTTTAGTCACTCTGATGCCTACGAATCAAGTAAGTCTCTTTAATGCTGCTGAGTTGTACTTGAGGAGCGGGCTTCAGGCTTTGGAAAGTGTAGGGGTGCTTGTGCTCTTTCTTTAAGCCCAAGTGAATGTGACCCAGTTTGGAGAGACACTGGTTGGTGAAGGCCTCCCTTGCCCTCCCTGGCTCTCTGTCTGTCCCACAACTCTCGGTGCTGTCAGAGGAGGGAGGGAGGCAGGGGTTGAATCCGTGGTATGTCTGGGACCTACGTCAGTGGCCTTCAGGTGGGCGGGCTTTCTGACCCTTGTCCCCTTAGTAAGACTGTTCCGACTCCAGTCCCAGACCTGATGGTGTTTCCGTCTCTGGCTGGCTCAGGTGTGGGTCCAGGCAAGAATCTAGCCAGGCAGCTTCTGGAGGGAGTGACTGCAGAGCACTGCAGCGTGCGTCCAAGATTTACAAATGTGATTATGGCCTCTTCCTCTGCTTGGGTTCCCCTAGGAGGAGAGCAGAGCTGTTCAGCTCTGTCTGTAGATTCAGCAAGTCCCCAGAGGCGTAGGTAGGGCAGCCAGGTATGGACAGTGATGGATAATGACTTGTTGGCATAGTCGCCTTCACGGACTCTTATGGGAGCCTCCGCCACTCTCCCCAGCTCCACTGTGTTCCCCTGCTCCATCCTCTAAGGTGCTGCCAGACCTTTCTGGAAGATCGGCTGACCATCACTCCCCTGGTGGCCTTCAGGGCCCCCTCCTATTAGATCTCAACCTCACTTTGTAGCCTCATTTTTCTGCCTCTCTCTCATTGACCCTGGCTTTGGTCTCACAACTCCTGGAACAGATATCCACATTGGGGACATGCCATTCCTTCTAGAAGCTTCTTTCCCTTCTTCAGGCAGAGTTGGCTCCTCTTCCTCCTCTGTACTCCCATAGCTGCTTTGTTCGGATGCCAGCTACATGACTGACTGGCTGAGTTAAGGTTTGTCTGCTTGTTTGTCTCAGTCCCTAGCTGTGGGAACACTGGGGGCATGGACCCATCGTCCAGCCTTCCTGTATGAGGCGGCACCATGCTGGAAGCACAGTATGAGGCATGTGGCAGGGGTCAGCAGCTCTCTGTTGACTGAGGGAATTTGAACCCCAAGATTTCTCCAGGGTTTTGTGGTTCCTGAAGCTCTATGGCCATGTCTGGTGGGGACCCCACTCCCCGGGAGGGGCGGTCCTATTATCCTTACTTCTTTTATAGACCATGGAGACTGAGATCTGGGCAGTCAGCTGGCTCAGCCCCGGCGGCAGCTCCTAAGGAACCGGACACATGTCTCCTATGGCCAGGCTAGTCCGGTTTCTGTAATACCGAAGTTTATAATTAGAGAGAACCTGAGAGATTATTTAGCACAAACCCCTTATTACTAGACAGGGAAACTGAGGCCTGGCCTGAAGATACTTTCTCAAGGTTACCTACGTAATTGGTGCCAAATGGCGAATTGGAATGTGGGCCCTGGACCTCCCGTCTAGCATCCTTCCTTTTTCCCTCTTTCTTCCTCTGCCTCCCTTCTTTATATAGACATCAGAGAACATTTGGGGACCATCGTTCTGCGTTTACAGGATGGTGAAGGACTTACCAGAATGCCCTGAGTCAGAGGGATCATAGAGATGAATAGAACCAGTGTTGCCTGTAGGAGCTTTCCTGAAGTTGTGAGACCAGGGCAGGTCCTGGGGGAGGGGGTAGTGGAGAAGGGGAGGGGAGGGGAGAGCATCAGTGCCCAACCCAGGGCTGGAGCAGAGTGGAGGTCCCCAAGGAGGAGCAGCAGGCAATCAGGACTTGCATTTAGAGGCTGGCCTGGTGGGCACTGAGGATCTATAGGAGGTGAGATCTTGAACAGCAGGCTGCGAAGGGGTTGGCTGGACCTGGGGAAAAGCTACTGCATGAATTCTGATTCTTAGTGTGCAGGCAAAGAGGTCCTGATCTTAGTGTGCAGGCAAAGAGGGCGTCTGCTATGGCCTGAGAACCTTCCTTGTTCCTGGAGAAATGCAGAATACAGAATATGTCCATAGAGGAGGGTCAGGCATTTGTCTGAAATGCATATGGGGAGGGATGTGTGTGCTGGCTCACTCCTGTTGCGCTCTTGTGGAACTTTGTTTTGTTTCTGATTGACCATAGTTCCAGTTGGTCTTTTCCTGTGTCTCAGTCATAAGGCTTTGCTGGGTCTTTCACTCACCCAGGCATGACACAGGGCCAGGCAGGTCCCGGCTACTCTGTTTTTACTCTGCTGTTTTTGCCACTTCTGGGGCTTCCAGACAGAAGGCTGGGACTGACCACAGGCCCCATCTCTACTGGCAGGTTGAAACATAACCTTTGCTCAAATTATAGGGAATGTGATGTTTGCCAAATACGTACCTTGGGTGATTTTCCAAAGATATCCAGGTTATAAACTTCTCGAGGGCAGGAGAAGCAGGCACTGTTGTGTCTTTTGTTGTTTATGCCTTGGGTTTACATGGCAGTTTACATTTTATAAAGATCATTTCAACTTTATAATAAGCAGGTGGATTCCTTCCCATTTCACAGATGAGAAAATTAACTTAAATTTTTACCTTGTGCAGGGTAGCATAGCTGCCTAAGTGCTGAGCTGGGACACAGCGCAGGCCTCCTGTTTATAAACCCCATGATCTTTAGACTCTGCAAAGCCCCAGCCATATGTAAATCCTTGGAGGGCATAGGACTTAAGAGGAGCTCAATAAATATTTGTCGAATGAGTGAACTTTGGCTCTTTGGGGGGGCGGGGGATGGGTGGGAGGCACTCTTAACCATAAATGGATCCTCTTTGGCAGCAGAAGGAATACTACTCTGTGAAGTATTTGCATTTCTTGCCACGATAAGGAGCTGGTAAGTTCTCTTCTCACCTAGCCTCACCTCCGGGAACTGGGTCATAGGTGCTGAATAATTAATTCCTTGAATCTTTTACTCTGAGCGTCCCTCTCCTGATGTTGATGTGATCATTAGTCTTTGAAAGGTTCTGGACAGGGGCAAATCCTACTGTTTGGTGTCAAAAACATTCAGATGACCCATCTAATTGCTCGTGATGACTATTCTTGGCCTGATAAGGTCAGGCCTCCATTGAGTTAGTTCAGTCTGCTACTTTTTTCCACCAACCTCCTTTAGACCAAGGAAGAGAGATCCTTATGGTTATCTTAGATATTCAGAGTTCTGTAGGGACAGGAAGGCCCACCCCTCCCTTCTCACTGACCTCTGAACTCCTCAAGATTTTGCAGCGAGGGCTGGAGAAAGAACAATTAGACATGTCAGCTGGGGAAGGAACGCATGGGGTCAGGAGACAGTTATCAAAGTATCTTCTGGGCCTGCTCTTCCCCTAAGTGGCACTTGGGTCATGTTTCTTAGAGTCTGTAGGGGATCCAGCTGGCCTCATCAGAGTAACCTAACTAGGTCTTGAGGTCAACGGAGTAGAGTGGAGAGAAGAATGGGTTGAAGCCAAAGACCCACATTCTGGTATTGATTGTCAACAAAAGTAGTTGCGTGGCCTTGGGTCTCTCACCGAACTTCACCTGCCCTCTGATTTCTCATTGAGGAAATAGGGGAGGTATAGAGGGCTAGGTATCATTTCAAGGAGCTTACTAAAATTCTGTGACTTTTCAGTGCTCTCTGTCTGTCCTGGCGACCCGCACTGCCTTCTCCGGGTCACCTCCTCCTCATGTAGCTGGAGCTTGCTTCTGTAGGTACTTTTCTCCTGGCCCATGCAGCCTCACCACCTCTCTCTCCCCTACCCAACCCTGGGACATGCCAGAGGACAGAGAAGAACTGCCTGTTGTAGCTCTAGTCTCTTGCCAAGCAGCATGGGGACAGTCTAACGTTTTGCTAGAGAGTTGGGAACCTAGGGGGTGTGGGTGGGATTGGAGGGGAGCGAGGAAAAGCTTTGAGAGAGAAGAAGCCAACCCAGATGACCAGAGGTTGTTGGCATAGCCAAGCTCTCAATGCTGCAAGTTTTCTGGAGTTGAGCTGTTGCGTTGTTTGACCAGAGAGAGTGGCTGTGTTCTGAGTAATATGGCCCCAAGTCTCTCCTCTTCTTGCCCAGCCAGGCTCTGTACTCAGGAGTGACCAGACACTCTGGAGCAGTAAAAGTCATAGTGTTGGTAGAAGTCTGCATGGTGGGAGCTACGAGAGATGAGGGGTCTCACACAAATAACTAACACAGAAGGAGAAAGGGCTAAGAAAGGTGGGTCTGCCTCTAAGATCAATGATCCTAAGGTATTGAGACTGGGAAGAATCTATAGATGATCCAATCCAGTTCTTTGATTTTATGGGTAAAGAAACCAGAGACCTGACTTAACAAGACCCTTGGAGCAAGGTCAGGGTAGAACTGAGGTGAAAGCCAGGTCTCCCGATTCCCCACTGAGGGAGCCCAAAACACCCCTTGAAGTGGCTTCTCCCCCAGCACCATGTTGCATCCTCATGTGGGTCCAGCTACCACACTTCCCACGTTTCTCTTTGACCCTGAGCATGACTGCCTCACATGTTAGCAGGGCCCCACTATTGCCACTTCATTGTTTATTGGGACCTAATAAAACCCGGGTGCAGCCACATGGAGAAGAGGAGGCTTCTTCTCATGTACAGGCCATTGGGCTTGCGCTTAGTGACTTACCATGGCTGAGTTGGCGTTCCTCTGTCATGGTGTGTCTTGGGGTGAAAGGTTAACCAAAGACAAGAAACGAAGGCTCTGATCTCCTAGCCTCAATAAGAGTGGCCTCTTGTGGGTCTGTCATTCAGATAAAAATCACCTTTGTTGCTAAGCAGGCCTCGTTCTGAGAATCCCAAGCTCTGGGTGTGGGATGAATACAGCCTGCACTGTCTCTTACTCCAAGAGAGACCACTTTGGGTGGGAGGTGGCCACATTATCCCGGTGTTAATGGCACATGATGGGAGCCATTAACCTTTTTTTTTTTTTTTTTTTTTTTTTAAACAGGACTCCATTTGGCTTCGCTTTTCCTACTGAGCTCTAGGAAATGAGTAGGCACTAGGTGATCCCTATGACCTTGTCAGTCCCTCACAGCAGCCCACAGAGAGGTGACATTATTCATGATTTTGTAGAGAAGAAAGTTGAGGCAGATACAGGTGAATTAACTCAATGGGGCCGGGGCTCAGAGGTGGGTGTCTGACTCCATTGTCTCTTCTCATTCCACATTTTACATGGCCTCTCTCTCAACACCAAGAATGGTGGGCTGGGGCTAAGTGGGCCAGGCACTGATTGGGGCATCAAACATTTACTAGGCGACTTCTGAGTGCTAGATCCTGGGCTGGGTTGTGGAGACGCAGGGGTGAGTAAGCCCTCATCCCTTTATTCCCCGGGAGCTTGCGTCCTGGGCTGGCAGCCAGATGGATGCGTACAAAGTGACAGCTACTGCTCTAAGCATTGTCGTAAACACATCAAATGCTCTGGAAGCCCTGAAAAGAGAGCCTCACTTAGGAAACACCGCACCAAGTAGGTGCTGGAGGAGTTGGGTTCTGAAGGACGAATAGGAGATCGCCAGGCAGATAAAAAGGCAGAATGTTTCTGAGCAAAAAGATGTGGTGGTATGAAAGCTCTCAATTCGGTGCTTGTGAATAAGGAAGAGTTACGTGCCCGTTTTCTTCTTAGCTGAGGGTGAAAGCAGTGAGACATTCAGTTGAGAGATAAGCTAGGGGAGGAGGAGGGGGTTTGGCACCAGACTTGCTAATTATGTGAGCGTTGTTGAAAGAAACGTCCTTAGGGACCAGCAAAGATTCTCCAGATATGAATTCTCTAGGCATCTGAAGTACCTTTCCCTGCAGAAACATGCATGGGGCTTGTTTTCAGATGGTATGCGTCCATTTTCCGCATCTTATGTCTCACGCGCCTGCAGAGATGTCTGTGGATGGGGTGAAGGCCTCCGGTGGGACCCGCCACCCTGGAAGCTCATGTTCATGTCTCTGATTCCTCTTGCCAAATAAGCTGATAGCAAACACCCTTGTGAGTTCATGGGCAGACTGTCTCTCCAGGGACTGTTCTGCATTCCAGACAGGGCCACACAATCATTCCGCAGGAGCTGGGCTGTGGGGTGAGAAGGCTACTTAAAAATAAAGACCAATGAAAAGATATAGCCTTTTTTAAGGATGATATTTACAAGGCACAAAGATCCAGGAAGTGGATGACTTGCCATGAGAGAGAGCCAGAATCTTTAAAAATATCAGCTCTGTAGAGAGGGAAGAGTCATGGTGGAGAGAGAGAACTCTTTAGCAGTCCTGGACTCTCTCCTTATGGATGAATCCTTGCTGAGATCTGCCCCAGGAAATCAGTTTGGGAAACAGAGCTTTGAGCCTGACTTGTCCTTTGCTGGGAGGAGGTGAGGGAATTTGGAGTCAAAGGCTTCTCAGTCTCACCTCACAGTCTCCTTTGTAGCTCCTGGGTTTTGCTTTCTTTTTATGAAGAAAAAGGGAAGATTCTTTCAGATGGTTGCTGCTTAAAAAAACGGTGAATGCGTTTTTCAGAGCATAAGCCCAAACACCAAGAGAGGAGACCAGCATCTTCATTCGGCCAGCCCAGATTTCTTATGTGGGGATGGGGGGCTACCATCTCCCAAACCTCCACAGCCTCCAGAGAAAATTCACCAGAGTGGTCCCACCTACGGTCCTCTCCCCTGCACTGCTGTCTATTGGGCTGTGGGTCAGTGAGGGACACTTTGACCACTGAATGGGGAGTGGCCAGGGTAGGCTCTGGTCCAGGAGTGCTTATCCCAGCATCTCTGAGCTCATAGGAACATGGCCTTTGCATGTCAGCAGGAGCATGGGGCATCCGTGTCCTCAGAGCTGTGCCGCGCACCCACACAGGTGCACGTTGCCCTCCATGCCAGCCTCGTGACTCCTACTGATGGCATAGGACAACTCGGCAAGCCAGTAATGTCCTCAGAGGTCAGCTCAGCAGCTGAGTGTCTCTTAGGGTCTGGGTCTGCCCTGTCTTAGCAGAGAGGCCTTTCTGTATTTACTGTCTGGAAACTTCATTGGTTTTATGCAGTTTCTGGGAAAAGAGTTCCCAGGAGACCTCAGTTTCTCTGCATAGCGAGGAAGTGGACAAAACTGTCTTTCTCTCTGTCTTCTGCTCAGACACATGAACTGCCTCCCAAGAACAGTGTATTTGACGTGGACAGAGAACCCCCTCAATGGGTCCTGCTGAAAGGCAGACACGCTTTCTAAGAGCTTTTTCATTCTGTTTCTGGCCTGTTCACTTCCCCGAGGTCCCACCCGAGAACTCTTCAGCAGTGTTCATTTGCCTGGCACATGGGCATCAGTGTCTGTGGGGAAGATAGGAACAAATAAATAGCCAGTGAGTAGATCCCATGATTTTCCAGCAGAAGAAAAAGGAAGCGAACAGATCTCAGACTGAGTTGCCCTGAGTGCTCCCCACGATCCAGCATGCACTCCAGGAAAATTCCCTCCAGTCCTTGGTGCAGAGGGATTTCCAGATCTCCCATCCCTAGACTGGACCTAGTGGGGGGCCAGATGATCTTTGAGCCACATCCAGAATGTTCCCCACTCAAGACATGCGTCTGGTTTTCAGGGCTTAAAACAAATAGACAAACAAACCACAATAACAACAACAGACCGCTGGCCACGCTGGGCCCAGGGAAAGCAGAATCTGTCCATTCTGCTGGCTACTCCCACTTGCCCTGCCTGCTCCCACATGGCTGGCTATCCCACACGAGAAACTCCTGCTGGGTGTCCCGGTTTCATCACACAGCTTCTCCGCAGCACAGGGGATCTCACATTTAAATCATAGAGCCTGGCTTCTGGAGCATGTTGACATGTGGGTAGGCTTTGAACAGCCCATGGGGCTTTCTGACTCAGGCAGGGCTGAGCTGCCCAGGCAGGGGCACGCACCTGCTCATAAAAGCTGAATGCAGTTCACAGGCCCCTGTGTGGAGACAGGGTGAGGAGGGTGGCCGGACCAACTCCTAGCTGGGGGGACGGCCTCATGGAAGGAGTGGGCAAGCATCGCCCCTTCCCATGCCCTGGGCACACCCACTGCCGGCTGCTGAGGTCCGGGAAGCTATTACTTAAGCTGCTCATAATGTTCGTGACAGTATAAACAACAAAGTGGTCTAATTACATATCAGGAAATTGATCCTGAGATTAAAGGTCTATCATTCAAATGAAAAATGTTGGAAGTCTTTTAAATGCTAACTCTGAAGGTGGTACAGTATCAACTGTTCTGTTCCTCCCAAAACAGATTTGTACTGGTAGACGTTCATTTACTCGGCAAACATGTACTAGCTGCTTCCTGGGAGTAGACCCCACACTGACGCTGACATTACGAAGCTAAAACAAATAGACAACTCGTTGACGGCTGAATTAGTGAAAAAGGGGCATGATATAAGACGTCTAATTATTTGAATCTTTAATATTGATTGAATGCCAATTGTGTCCTTAGAATGAGCTGAGTACTCTGGAAAATAGGGAAAAACACCAAAAAACCAAAAGACAGTGGCCTTTTCCTTAAGTTTATTTATTAATTGTCCAGACAAGATCAATGCACAAAAAAATGTATTGGGTGCAAGGCTAAATGAAGTACTAGATAGTCCGGCCCGTGCCTCATCCCTGTGTTGTGACTGTTTGTCTACCCCCCACCCCATTCTGCACACCCCCCCCCAGATGGCAATTTCTCGGAAGCTGGGGGACAGAGCTTATTCACCTACGATGCAGGTTCTCAGTAAATATAATGAGTGGAACCGGATGTGGTTAGTGACTCCCAGACCTGGCTTTGGGCCACAGCATTCCCCAGAGAGTTAAAAACATCTTCCCCCTCAGCCCCCTGGCTATATAAGCCCCTTTTGGGAGTGGGCCCAGGAAGCTGTATTTTTGGACCCTTCCTGGTGAATCTGCAGTGCAGATGGGTTTTGTGGCCTCTGGCATGGACTCCAGGGGTGAAAAAAACACACAGGCAAAGAAGGTCAGTAAGTGGTGGGGCAGCTTTGGTGCCGGGACCCTCCAGCTCCTCCCGGTGCCACTCCTTGGAGCTTTGCTGCGGGCTACCGATCACGCCATCGGTCACTCCATCCCGTCTGTGTGTCCACATGGAGGGCCTGGGGAGCCCATGAAGGGAGAGTGGACTTACACAGAAGGGTGCAGGGAGCCTCGAGGGCTTTGGGGATAGGGTAGAGGAGGGTGGTGGCAAGATGGGAAGTAGAGGCTAGGTTGGAGGCCCCTGCAGTCGATTTGGTGGCCAGGAGACAAACGGTAGTCACGATTTTGCCCATAAGCGGTGGCTTTCAGGCATCTATCACCGCCAGAGGCACAAGGGTCAGGCCGTGGGCTGTGCGGCGGAGAGCTCACAGTGCAAGCAGGTGGGCAGCCCTGTGAGCGGATCAAGTGCAGCAGGATGTTGGAAACCATCATGGGAACCTCCACAGGTACGGTGTGGTAAAGGGGTTGAGGGGAAGTCTAGGTAAGACTTCAAAGAACGACAGTGCCGTCTAGAAGACTGCCTAGCCAGCCATCATTGTGTTTCATCCTCATGGAGCCCAGTGGGGTCAGGACTATTATTATCCCCATTTTATGGATGGGGGAACTGAGGTTCAAAGAGGTTCAGTAACTTCAGTAACTCATCCAGGCTCACGCACCTAGACAGTGGTGGGTCATGTTTATCACAAGTCTGCCTGACTCCAGGGTTCCGACTGGGACCCCTGGTACTGTGTGAGCTTCCATGCTCAAGTGCTTGAGCCCACTGGGCCTTCACCAAGGAAACCGACTCTGTGGGCATGCTAGACAGCACAGTGGGAGCGAGGCACAGGCAGGGGGCAGCGGAGGAGTCCGGTTCCTCAGGAGTGGCAGTGGCTCAGTAAGTCAAGAGTACAAGGAAGCGGAAGCAGTTGGGGGCGGGCAAGGGGGGAATCATGAAGGTGGTTTCTGTTTTGCTCCTCTAGGGCATTCGGACTTGTCGAGGAGCTGCTGAAGGATTTGAAACAGGAACAGAACCTGACCAAGTGTGTGTTTTTGGTGTAAAGGTGTCTTCATTGGCTGCTTGAGAAATTGGCTGGTGGGTTGGAGGGAGGTGATCCAGGAGGAGGAAGGGTTTTATGAGGAGATTTTGAGGGTTTAGGTGGGAGCAGAGAGGAAGGCAGGTGCTACTGGATGGGACTGCTGGGCAGGCAGGACTGCGCGATGGACCGCCTGGGAGGCGAGGGAGAGGGGCAGGGAAGGGGGTACTCTAATGGTTTGGCTTGAGAGTCTGGATGTAGCTGGTGCTGTTCACTGAGTTTGAGGGTACAGGGGAGGGACAGGGGAGGTAAGCTGACCACACAGGAGGTCTTTGTACAGGAGTCACTGCGGCTGGTTTATGGGCCCAGAGTGCAGCAGATCCCATGGAAAGACGTAGATACTGATTAAACTATAGGAGTATCTTGGTCCTTGGTGGTGAGAGGAGGGTGAAGATCAGAACCTGGGGACACAGCAAAGTCTCAGGGGCATTTAGAAAGAGATGAGTGTGGGAAGACTGAAAATGAGAGTGACAGTGGGTAAGATAGTGTCCCAGATGCGATAATGCGATTGGTGTGGCAGCCTTGGGCGTGAGGCTTGGACCAGGCTCTGTGCGTGAGTGGAAACCAGACTGTGGTGGACGGAAAGGGAGGCGGAAGTGAGGGAGTGGACATTGCCAGGCAACCTAGCCCAGTAAGGGAAGGCGGGAGAGCGCCAGTTCGTTTTCTCCAGTGGAAGCGATATAGACCTAAGTATGACTGAGTGGGTGCACATTTTCAAGATTGACTTCATGTGGGTAAATTCACATGACAACAACAGCAAAGCCCAGAACTTGTGTCAGGCAATGAAAAAAAATCTTTTTGGCTTGACAAATGTAGTCACTTGGCACAACTCTTTAAAACCTGGGCCTTCAGAAGACAGACGCCGTGAGACATTGCTGGCCTGTGAGCCTTTTTTTTTTTTTTTTTTTAATTTTTTTATTTGACAGACAGAGATCACAGGTAGGCAGAGAGGCAGAGAGAGGGGGAAGCAGGTCCCCTGCCGAGCAGAGAGCCCGACACAGGACTCGATCCCAGGACCCCGGGACCACGACCTGAGCTGAAGGCAGAGGCTCCAACCCACTGAGCCACCCAGGTGTACCTGGCCTGTGAGCGATTCAGGGTCAGGTCTGGTCTATAGTCGTCCCAGGCTCCTGGTTGAGGAGCTGTGTGCAGAGTGAGTGGGCATTGTCGAGAAATCCTTTCCGTGTTCACTTTGCTATGATTTCTGTCTCCTCCCCGGCATCCGTGTCTGTCTCCAGACCAGTTACTGGGTTCCACCCAGTTCCACCTGATTTCACCACATCAGGGGATGTAGTGCCCTCCAGATACAAAGGTTCATCTGGGGAGAGGTCTTAAGGATGTGCTGGGCAAGGACTTGGTGGAAAATACGCTTTTAGCTCTCCCATCCCAGCATAAGTTAGATCGAAAGGAAGGAGCTATCTTTTCCATTTGTGTGAAAATGCACCAGTTTCTGCCTTGGTTTGGTTTTGGCTGCCTTTAGCTTGAGGTGGTAGGAGTCACCCCTCCGCCCCCTGGCAGGTGCCAGAATAATGCTTAGCAGATGCGTGAGTGCGCGTCGTGAGGCATCGCATCTACATTTCACAGACACTCGCTTGTTTATGTTCAAGGGAGTGTTCAGTGGCCCAGAGTCCGTGTAGTTGCCACCACACCACATCAGCTCCCAGGGGATCAGGAGCTTGGGGCTGCGGGAGGTGGGGGTGGTGCATTGAAACCAAGGAAATGACTAGCTTCTCTGTCCTCTTCTCCAGTCCTGATCCATTCTCACTTAGGGAAGGGCTGTGAATTTTCAGTACAGGGTATAGATGTGGGGGGTGGGGTGGGGGAGGGGCTTAAATGGAGAGGTGGGCAGGCTTGCTCTGAGTGTCAAGCAACTTGTCCAGGATATTGAGGTCCCGATGGAAAGTGAGCTATAAAACAGCAGAACTGGTTGTTTTGGAAGTTGACCCCCCACAATAATGGTGGTAGTGAGAGACCCCTCTCATGTGTTTACTCCCACGTGACTGATATGAACTGGGAGAGAAAGCTTTCTGACACAATTCTGGCCCAATTCCCCATGCCTACCACACTGTGGTTTACCTCCTGCGTTACTTAAGGGGATGCTAACTGCCTAGCAGCAAAACCCCCCGGATTCTCGGTCAGTTGTCCTGCCCTTGAAGTTCCTGTGTCACATATGCAAAGTCCAAATGTTCTTGGTCACAGAGGGCTTTCTTGTAGCCAGGCACCTGGGGAATCTGGCTCCTCCCCTCTCATGGCTGGGCCGTCTTCCCCTTGTGGCTTCCAAAGCTGCTGTGCTCCAGCAGAAGCAAATGAGCACGGAGGGCCCCCCCCCCCCCGGGAGGTTCTCACCAGAAGTTGTGTACATCACTTGTGCGCATAGCCCATTACCTAGAACTGGTCATGGGTACTCACAGCTGCAGAGAAGGGCCCAGGAGGAAGGAGCAGTGCATGTAGTGATCAGCTAGCCTGTCTCTGCCATATCCGCCAAAGCCGGAAAGTTAGCTAGCTCTCAGCTGAGTTTCTGCTGGCAGATTAGCCACTGATGGTGCATCGAGATCTCATTACCCAGATCGTAGCATTTTGGAATTTGATGGAAGAAGAGCAGTGCCTGGCCTGGACCAGAGACCACGTCTCTAATGTGGTGTGCAGGGCACTATGTCTATACCTTTCGGATCCATCTACTCTGAGTGGGAACGCTACAGGTGTAGTGGGTAAGGATGCGGGGTCTGAATTCTGGCTATGGGGCTTCACGTTACAGCTTCACCACTTCTGGCCACATGACCTCGGGCCATTGGCTGACTTTCCTAATTCTTGGAAAAATGGGAATAACAATTGTGTCTAACAATAACTTTGTTATAATGATTAACTTCTTTAATACATATGAAGCTTTTAACACATTGTCTGAGACTTCATAGATGCTCATTTAGTGTCAACAATTCCTATGTTCTCAAGGATTGAATACTCATTCATTCATTTAGCACATTCCATATGCAGAGGGTCTTGTGCTAGGAACTGGGAGTAGGGAAGTAAAAAATTCATAGAGGAACCTGCTATAATTGAAGCAAGTACAGGATGCTGTGGGAGGGGTCTGACCCAATTGGGGTTAGGGAGCTAGAGTGTCTGGAGGAGAAGGGCCTGGAAAGAAGTCTAGGAGTTAGTAGGGTTAGGATTTGCTCCCTGCCCTGCTTAAGAACACCAAGTATGCTGTGTGATACATCAGACTTAATGCTTTTTTGAAATGGGGAAGCTTTTCTATCTTACAACAGGGTTCTTCAAAAGGATCCTTGCCCAGGGTCCCTGAAATTGATGTTAGCCAATGAAAAATATGCCCAGCCCTGACTTTGAGGGACAGGAGGCTCATCTAATGGCATGGCCATTGCCTCCACTCATTCGAGCATGATGGCGTGCCCAACAGATCTGAGCTGATCTAGACCTGTTGTCAGGGAGCTTTTAGGGAGTCTGTACGCTGCAGGGAAGAATGTTTCCTGCTTTCACAGAGCTGCGGTCTGCTGGTACCGCTGCCTGGGATGGTCAGAGTGCAGGGGCATTTTCCCCCAGCAGCGTGTGGTGGGCTCGGGGAGCCAAGAATGGGGAGCCGGGTGTTGAAAGAAATTTCACAGGTGTTGAATGTGTGTGTGGGGGCTAGTGGTGGTGGTTGCCTGGGGAGGGCAGAACAAGAGATAAAATTACAGCTTGTCGGGACTGAGCTTCCATAGTCTTTTTGGAGTCAAAGAAGATTTGGAAGGAAGAATGAGAAAAGCCTAGATGACTTTACAAAAAAAAAAAATGTTATAAGTTATTTCACTGAGCAAGATTCTTTCATTAGCCTAATGACTTATTTTGCTTATTATGTTTTAATTCAAATGTATTTTAGAAAATTAACTTCAATATTAATTGGGCCACAAATTCTGTACTCTGGCCTTGGACAGCTTACTATGAGGTGGTGATGATGGGTTTTTTAATGCTTTTTTATTTTTGTGGGAAAATCTACATAGCATAAAACTTAACATTTTAACCATTGTTAAGTGTCGAGCTGCTCAGTGGCATTAAGTATGCTTGTGATGTTGTCTAGCCTTCACCACCGTCCACATGCAGAACTTTTTCATCTTCTCAGATTCAAAGTCTCTACCCCTCAAACACTAACTCCCCACTCTTCTCTTCCTCCAGCCCCTGGCATCCACCTTCCATCTTCTGTCTCTACATTTTCTTATCCTCAGCACCCCCATTAAGTTCTGAGATAGGAGGGCCTCCTGGAAATCAAAATTGAGAGGTCCCAGTGTTCCTGGGCACCCAGCGTGTGATCAGGACGATCTGAGGCACACGCAGAATAGACTAATTTTTTGTTGGTAAGATGAATCCAATGTGTGTGTGTTGAGATACAGGTATAATTTTGTTACCTCTTGGCCAATAGCCAGGTATGCAGATTTCTTCCTTGTGGGTTCCTGGGCAAGGCATCCTGCAAGCTCAGCAGGAGATGGGGGTAAAGGTGTGGCTTCTTGGAAAAAGGCCTGAGGTCCAGAGAACAGAGCCTGGAGGGGTGGGGGGGTTGTGGAGAATTCCGCCTTGGGGCCTCACTTACCTGCTGGAATGCAAGCCCCATTCATCAGGTCAGCATGGTGCCTGGGCTCTCTCTTTTCTGGAGAAAAAGGATGCTGCTGGTGAGGTGGAGGCCTTCCGGGAGGGGTGCTTGCTGGCCTGAGGAAGGTGAGATTCCTGAAACCTGCCTCCTGCTGTCGGGACCCTTGGGCTAGTCAGGGACCAAAGACTCCTGGGCTTGGGATGTGTGTACAGGAGGGCCTTGTACAAGTTGTACACACCCCTGGTAGAACATTTGGGATATGCAGGAAGTATGAAGCTAAAAATAAAAATGACCTGAGAGACCATCTCTCTCTCTTTCTCTTTCTCACACACACACACACACACACTGCTCACATTTGGTTGGTTTTTCCTCTTTAGATATTGCTTTATGGAGTCAGAATCCTATTGAGCATCTAAACTTGTGTTCTTCTCTCCTCACTCTGCATTAGGGCACAAACATTTCCCCATGGATTAAATGTCTTTCTAAATATGATTTTTAAGGGACCACCTAATACTTTATTATTTGGTGGCACTGTGACTTACGAGACCGTGCCCTGTTGTTGACACGTGTAGACAGTCAGAGCCTGGAAGATCTTCAGAGACTCCAGGACTGGACCCATTTGCTGTGCCCAGTGGCTTCGACAAAGGCAGGCCATACCAGTTCCGTTTACATGGTGCTGCTCGGTTGGTGACTAAGTGTGGATTTTGAAGTGAGCTGGAACTGGGCCCCCATCACAGCATCCCTAGGTCCTGCCTGTGGGATACTGAGGAGGTTACTCTGTAGTCTGCCTTTTCTTCTGCCAAACAAGGAGGGGTAAATGAGATCACAGACGTGAGCATCTGGGACAGGAACTGGTGCGCCGCTGGCCGCTGAGCCGCACTGCTTTTGGTGTCCTCCCGAGGTGGTGCAAGGGGCGGACCCAGACTCCTCATGGCCAGACTGGAACGCTGCCCACCTCAGAGGCTTTGCTCCTCCTGGAAGGTCCTTGAACAGCAGCTTAGTGGTCCAAGAGGAGGTGTGGAGAGCTGGCTAGAAATCCTTATCGAGGGACCCCTGGGTGGCTCAGTTGTTAAGCATCTGCCTTCAGCTCAGGGCATGACCTTAGGGTCCTGGGATAGAGCCCTACATGAGGCTCTCTGGTCAGTGGGGAGCCTACTTTTCCCTCTCCAGCTCCCCTGTGCTTGTGTTCCCTCTCTTGCTATCTTTCTCTGTCATAAATAAATAAATCTTTAAAAAAAAATCCTTATTAAAAAATGTTTAAAATAGGGATGTGTGTACTCACACGCATATATACACACGTGGTTTTATACATGCACATACAAACATGTATATACATGCACACACACAATGCACATGCACAAGTGTACACGTGCATACACATATATGCACTTACATATATGTACGCACGTGTATACGCACATGTATATACAGACACACAACAGGAAGCACATACAGCTAACTTATACTTACATTATAGAGAAGCAAGGTGGGCAAACTCTGGGATGACTCCTTGCCCCTTCCCCCACCAAAGCCCTTGTTGCAGAGCAGAAACAGAGGAAAGAAGACCACCCCACCCCACAGACTTGTTGTAAGGGCTCCTTAGGATAATGCTGGTGGAAGACCATGGCCTGCCATGGGTCTCTGGTCCCGTGGGCCTCTTCCTGGCACCATGACTGGTCAGCATACAGGAATCTGTGGCTCCCTGGAGCAGGGAGGGATCTGCTGCTGGGATTCCAGGAAGAAGGGGATGGAGGTGAGGAAGTGGGGCTGTGGGAGGTCTCTTGAAGCCAGACTAATGGAGTCAACTCACTGTTGAAAGAGTAAGGGGAGGGCTGGGGCTGAAAGGGCAGGAGCCCCAGTGGCCTGGGCTATCAGTGGGGGAACCCCGTAGAAGTCAGGACCTGAGCTCCCTGCCTGGGGCAGTGTAGACCGAGAGAAGTATCTAGTCCCTTGTGGCAGGCTGGGAACTTGTTTGGGTTCTCCTAGTGTGTCTCCTGGATGCATTTTCCTGGGCCTTTCCTAGTAGGGCTCCAGAGGGCGCGTGTTAGAAAAGGGCATGTGTGGGTTCAGCCTGCGCGGAAGGAAGGGCTTTGACTTCCTGTGGGTGATCTCTGAGGTTAAAATCAGGAACAGAAAGAAGCTTGTGGACAGATAGGATTGATCTCCCTGGGGAGTGACTAAGGCAAATTAATCTCCTTTCAGAGGAGGCAAGGGTGGATGAAGCAGGCGACCCCAGGAGGCAGTGTGCTCTCCATCTGGGGAGGTGAGCAAGGGAAGGCTGGTGACCTCTGGCTGGAAGGAGATGACAGGGACAAGGGGACCCTTGCAGTCCCTTTCCAACTCTTGGAGATGCCCTCTTGGTTCAGGTTGGTTGCTGTATGCCCTTGTAGTTGGAAAGTCAGGCCTCCTGTGGCCAGAGTGAGAAGATGAGGCCTGCAGGCATCGCCTGTGGTCCTGGGCTCTGTGGAGATGCGGTGTATGTGGAAGGCATTTCCCTGGCTGTCTCTTGCCTCACTCAGGTGTCGGGTCCCAGTTGCTATGAATGAGGGTCTTCTGTGTGTGCGGCTCAGAGCTGGGCCTTCTAGTTCTCCTGACCACCCTGGGAGTGCTTGGAGGGGTGAGCAGCCTTGTTTCATTGTGTAGGAAACTGGCCCTGCCTGGGGGCTCATTGGCGGGATACTTGGAAGAAGGTATGTTTGAATGGGGAGCTTGGCAATGTCTGTGGCAAGGCGGTCTGGTTTTTATTGTCTAGTTCTTATTGGATCTACTTCTTTAATGGAAGTATAAGTTGTCATGATGTATTGGTTTCCAGTGTACATGGTACTGTGACCTTACAAGGTTATTGCAGTATTACCAAATCTGTTCCCTGTGCTGTCCTTTTCATCTCTGTGACTTACTTCATAACTGGAAGTCTGTACCTCCTCATCCCCTTCTCCTGTTTGGCCCACACCCCTCCCCTGACCCCATGGGATTCATCTTCAGATTGTTTACCTTGAGACATACCTTGCCTTTGAACTTTGAGGGTGTTGTTGAGGGCCGAGTTTTTCTCCTGGCCAGACTGCTGCTTTGGGAGAAGGTTCTGCTTGGTGTCCCTCTGGCCCTCAAGTTTTTATAGAACTCTGATTTATCGACCACCTCGTTACCATATTTGATGCCATTTGGCAGGTGAAGAGGCCCAGGGAAAATGGGGAGGGTTCCTAAATGTGAGCACACTGGAAGCTCTTTGGCTAGGAGGAGGTTCCTTCTCTCATTTGAGAGAAGTGCTTAGGGGTTCTGTATCAATCTTGAACTTGTCTCCCAGATGCCCTGGACCAAGCCCATTCCTCATGTTTGGAGGCCCTGAGGTTTTTAATTTGTAGCAGCCTGGGGCAGGGAAAGGGGGTTGCTTCGTGACTCATAAAGTCATACAGGCAGAACCACAAATAAGGGACTCCAGTTGGCAAAAACCAAATTGCTTCAAGGCTATTCTTGGAAACTAAAGCATCACGTCTTGTTTCTTCCCAGAAAATGCAGAAACCTTTCATATTTCTGGGTGGTTTTATTTATATTTCATATCAAACTCTAAAAAGCAACAGCTGGGTGGTGGTTGACAAGGAAAATTTTAACAAGAAGAGCTACTACCCAGGATCCTCTGCTTTAAGTAATCTTTGAGTTTCTTTTGGGGAAGGAGAAGGAGGATCCACTGCAAGAATTCCACTCCAGTCTCCGGAAGAAGGGGCTTGGAGCGCAGATTCAGACTCCCAGAGCCCTTCCAAGTCAGCCTTTCTAGCTCACTAACAGAACTACCTCATACCAAGGACGTTTTCTGTTCGTTCTTGAAACCTCTTTCTTCCTCACTGTACATTTGAGGGAACTGAAATCTCAGAAATTAAGTGAGCTGTCCAAGGGTACACAACTAGGAAGTAGATTTGAACCCACATCTTCTGAGTCGAAAGCCTGTGGCTTCTACTTTTAAAGTCCAGATAATTCCTTGACCTGGGCAGCTGGTCCCTTCCTTGTGCTTTGATGGCGTTTGGGCCATTGGAGGGATAGTAATGACTGCTGGTTAGCGGGTAGCTGTCAGGTGCTAAATACGTCACGTTTGTGAGGGAGTTTATTCCTTCCGGCCCCATGAAGCGAGTGTGATCATCTCGTTTTGCCGATGAGGATACAGGCTGAGATGTGTTAGATAACTTGCCTCCCTGGTGCGTGAGACCAGATTCACACCCTTTCTGGCAGACTCTAAACACTGAGGCTCTTCCGGAGGAAACCTACCCCACATGGGTGTCAGAGTCGTTTTTGAGGTCTTTAACTGCAACTGGATTCAAGCTGATTTTACAGTTGAAACCAGACCCTTCAGACGGGGAGGCAGGTCTGAGCCTGGTACAAGGGGCTGGGATACAGTCCAAGGCAGCTTGTCTGCTGTCCTGCCATCTCTCTCCAGTACAAACCCCCCTCCGCCCCCCCATCTCCCTCTAGATAAGAGCCAGCTCCTGGAGCCCCCATGCCTAGCCAGCCCCCTCCACAGCACCTTTGACTCTCCACTGGAGTAAGATTAAGTCCTTCATTTTCCTTTTGGGGGAGGAGAGGTGGCTGCTGGAGTTGGAAGGAGACAGGTTCTTCCAGTTCGTAAATGATTCTCTGGGTTTGGCTTGATACCTCTAAACAGTTCACCATTTTAGACAAGGAGGAGTTGGCAACTTGAAGAGTTGATTTACAGAAGTATTTCTCAAACCAGTGCATTCCCCAGGCACAAGTCTGCCCCACGTGAGGGATGCAGCACCCATTTTCACCTCTGCCAGAAGCCTCCTGGGGCTGGGCTCTGCCATCACACACCTCTCTCGCCCTTCCCGGCAACCCCACAAGGTGGAGATTATCGCGTCCTTTACAAAAGAAGAAACTGAGGTTCAGAGCGTCTGGACTCGTGTGAGGCCGTGAGGGCAACCAGGGGCCAAACTGAGCTTTGGACTTGGGCTCCAATGGCCCTGAAGCCTGTGGCTTTCTCTGCACCACCGACCCGTCCCCAGAAATGACCGCAGGATAGCCACAGAATTCAAGTAATTGTGGATCTCCGTCAGCAGCTGCATCCTTTGTTCGGTGCTGGGCACACAGTGGTTCCAAAGATAGAGACCGAGGATGGTCCTTTGCTATGAAAAGTGAACGAGTCTTGCTCTCCGTTTATGCTCTCTGGGTGGCAAGTCTTGTACGTGGGGGAGAGCCGAAACAGTAGGAGGCAGTGGTAATGTGAGCGATGCCGAAGTGAGCACTGCAGACATTTAAGGAGCCCAGAGAGCCTCTGGGAGGGAATCCACGGCTCATCAGCACCTAGCAAAGCACAGGCCCAGCTCTCCTCATGTGTTCACTTTGCTGAGTTGCAGGGAACAGAGCTGCCAGGTCAGTGCCCCTGGAGGACAGAGGCCTGGCTAAGAGTGGAACTTGGCTGGAGCAGAGAATGTGCCTTCAGCTGAGCTCAGTGCCAGGCACACTGGAGGCTCATGGGGCAGAGGAGAGGAGGGGAGGGGTCCCATACTGTGGCTGGTGCCCCCTTGGCCAACAGCATCTGGGTGTCTGCCAGCCGCTCCTGCAGGTGATATATCGGGGCGGCCGTCTAGCGTCCCTGTGTGTGTGTGTGCGCGCGCGCGCTGCTCTCTCCCGGGGCTCTCTAAGGGATCTCCTGGGTGGCTCTGTTCACAGCCACCTCCCTCTCCTATGCATCCCGCCCCCTTCTGCCCAGAGATTCCTCTTGGCCCGCTGCTCTGTCTCCTGAACCCCGCAGCCCACAGGAGAAGCCAGATCCCCTCCACAATCTGCCCTGGAAGCACCCATCACCCCTTGTGGTGAGTTTGGAACCTCCAGACGCCTTCAACTTGCTGTCATTCTGCAGCTGTCCTGGCTCTTTCCAGACTCGCACCAGTGTGGCATTTCTTTTGCCTAAGAACTTCTATTCCCCGGTCTCCTAATGAAAGTCACCTTCTTCCTCAAATTGTAGTATTTGAGCATCCCCCCCCTGCCCTGTGGCTCCTCTGGATACCTCTAGGCTCTGTTAGACCCCTCCTTATCTGGCTTCCATGCACCATGTTCATCTTTTTAAAGTGCTTGCCTGTTGTCTTATAATCAACTCTCTATACACCTGTCTTCCTCACAAGGCCCCGTCTCTGCATCCCCAGGACCTAGAGTGATGCATGGCTCTTGCTAGGCTCCAGTAATTGTTGCCGAATGAAGGAGTGAAGGATGAAGGAAGAAAATAAACACCATTGTCTGCTTTTAATATTGTAAGGCCAGCCCACAATCCAAATGCACCCACAATAGTGTTTCTGTCTGGAGAGTGGGAAGCCGCCCAGCCCAAGGGCCTTGCCTCTGTGTTTGCTGACCTCCTCCTGCCAGGCCTCTGTCTGAGGGAGCTTGGTATGCTGTATCGTCTTGTTTACAGACCCTCTCGAGCCGTCCTGACAGCTGGGCGGCCCTAGTTCCTCCAGGCTGGTCTTTTTGCACTAGCTTTGGATTCTGGAAAAATAGCTATTGCTTTGGAAAATCGACCCTAACTTATTTTTGTTCCTTTGAAACTTGAATGACTTTCCTAAGAAATGCCTGAGGTTAGAGTGGTGCAGAGAGACAGGCCGATGGCCAAAACCCAGGCAAGCTATTTTCGTGTTGTGAATGAATACCCATCGCGTTTTTCCTTCCATCGGCCTGAGCACTTGTTCCAAATAGCTTACAGCTTGGGCTCACAAAGCACAGACTCCTTTGGTACATGGGGTGGAGACCCACGTGTGTCTGTGTCTCTCTGTCTGACTGAGATGGATGCTGTGCTTGCAGCAGACATAAGGAATAGAGAGAAGTTTCGAGAAGTTGTCATTTGTCATCTGTATAGGGGAAAGACCTGCCCTCTGGTAACTAATGGAGGAAGACTTCCAAGTTTGGTGTTTAAGGATAGGTGGGAAGGCCACGAAATCTAGGGAGGCACGTGCTTTGAATATTTTGCTCTGTGTGCTGTTACGTGGCTAGATACACTAATATCAGTCAACTCATTTACAACACCATGAATTAAAGGTTTTCAGTGGTGCTCACAGAATCTAGTGTGCTTCTCTGCTTTGTCTCTTGCCCTTTACTAGTTCCTATTTCTTGAACTATATGGCTCATAGTGAGATTGACCAGGTAATGCTGACATCAACCCAGGCATAGCTTTGAGCAATCTGTAGTTCTTTACAGCCCGCGAGAGGAGTAGGGTATTGGAGGGGGAGAAAGACTGCTAGCAAGACAGCATTGCCAGGTCAGAAGGGATGACTGTATATTTTCTGTAGATGGTTTATGTTTAGCATTAAGTATTTATGTTTAGTGTGCTTAATATCCCAAAGGAATTTTAGTTTTCCCTCCCAGCGCCCACCCCCCGCACTCTGCCTGTGTTGCCATGGTGCTCACCTCTGCTTCCACCTACCTTTGCAGGTGTGACGTGTCTCCAGATACTTGATGGTGTTGTCCTCTGACATCTCCATACCACTGCGCCACACAGCTCCTGAAACATGGGGGAAAACGAAGATGAGAAGCAGAGCCAGGCCGGGCAGGTTTTCGAGAACTTTGTCCAGGCTTCCACGTGCAAAGGCACCCTCCAGGCCTTCAACATCCTCACACGACACCTGGACCTAGACCCTCTGGACCACAGGAACTTTTATTCCAAGCTCAAGTCCAAGGTGACCACCTGGAAGGCCAAAGCCCTGTGGTACAAACTGGACAAGCGTGGATCTCACAAGGAGTACAAGCGAGGGAGGTCCTGTATGAACACCAAGGTAAGGGAAAACCCTGGGATTTCTTACCCATGTGGGGTGTGCGGGTTGGCTTGGGAAGTGAGGCAGCTCTTGCCATTCTGCTGATCTGAGGTTCTTAATAGGTGTGGGGGTGTGTGAGCATTTTGCTTGATTAAAGGTTTCCTTTGTTTGTACGAGCACAGCATGTCCTGTGTGGGACCTTCTGCCCTACTGTGGTGGCCTTAGCTACTCTCCCTGTGTCCTCTCCATGGCAGAGAGAAGAAAGGCATGCTCGTCTTTATCCTCCTACTATTACTGCTACTACTTCTAGTAGCTAGTTGCTCTAGTGCACACCGGGCACTTTGTAAGCATGGTCTCAGTGAACACCACCATGGTCCTTTGGGCCATTTGAGAGCTCTGGAAACTGAGAAGTCAGTTATCTTGCCCAAGATCACACACCAAGGAGGCAGCCTTGGTCTGTCTGATTCTAGAGCTTATGCCCTAAATTCTGTTCCCTTGGGAGCCACTATTGTAGAAAGATCCCTTGACTTTTATTGGCTAAGAAATAGGTCTTTGGTCCTTACTGCCTTTTCCTCCCTCTCTCCCCCTTCTTCCCCCCACCCTCTTCCCCAGGGTACATTTCTGTGCTCGGGTCACGCTTGCAGTTAACCCCCCACAGGCTGATTACTCCCCCACCCCCAACTGTTTGACCATAGGCTACTTTGATGAACATGGCCTAAGTAAGCAGCGCATGACATCTCTTCTCTCTCTGCGATGCCCATTGCCTAATGGGCAGCCGGAAGTCAAGACTTTCCTGCTGGCCCCTGGGGGCTGTCAGCCCTGGGCCGTGGTCCAGACTGTATGTTTAGGTTAAAAGTGAGCGTGCTGTATTTAGACCTCACAGGAGGTAGCTCAGCCAGAGCCCTTGGAATTTTAGTTGGTGCCAATCCCAGAGAAGGGGATTGAACTCTCCATGGCGATCAGGACTGTTGTGTTTTTGTTTTGGTGATGAGGAGCTGTTAAGTGTACTGTGGGATACCGTGGGATACAGCCGCTTTCCCTTGCCCCTGGGGGACAGCTGCCAAAGCTCCTCCAAGCCCCGGGGCACGCAGACTTTATGGGGCATAGAAGAGAATTCCACCAGGCCAGAACTTGAGCCTGGAGCTCCAGCCGTCCAGGCAGTGCCTGCCCATAACCTGCCAAGGGGGTTAGCCCTTCAGAGCGGAGACGGAAGTATTAAAGAGAAAGGAGAGAAAGGAGTGTGACCCCCACCTAGCTGCTGTAACTTCCCGGTGGCTGGATCACTGGGAAGCTCTTCAGACTTGGAGAGGGGGTGTGCTGTTTGTTTTCAAAGCACCACCCTCTTCAGTAACAGCATGTGGCGGCTTTCTTTTGAAAAGGTCCCATGGAAGTAGGTGGCCAGGCTGTGAGATGTTTTCTCAGGAAGGTTTTCAGAGACCTTATTCTATGAGGAAGTGCCATGGCTCATGCACGCACAGTATCTGGCTTTTGAGAGGGCTCTCTCTCGGTGATCCAGGGATCCGAAGACAGATCTGCCGAGGGAGTGAGCCCGCGTGGGGGTTGGATGGAGGCTTGAGCACCAGGAAGATGTGCTTTTTTTCAAAAATCACCTGTTGGTCATTTGTCTTGCTTGTCTGGCCACCCTTATTTTACAAGCTTTGATGGAGATAGAAGAGTCCTTGTGGACTCTTGTGGTCAGCACATCACCACTAGTGCCTGAGATACAAAGGGACGGCACTAACATCTGTGGTTAGTGATGCAGAACTGAGAGTGCATCTTGCTCAGGAATTTTATGCCTTGTGGGAGGAGGAACAAAGACCTTTCACATGTGTGGTAGCCCATCTCCTAAAAACTACATAGATCCCGGAGCGTGGAACACATTTGAAAATGTGCTCTAAGTATGGCTTGGACTGTGTAAGATCACTTGAGATGCACACTTCAGAAACCCAGCTCAAAGCTAAACAAAAAAGGGAATCATTAACTTGTGTAAACAGGAAGGTCTGGACAGTCTTTCCCAGCCTGTCTCCTTCCATCTATGTCTTGGACATTTTGCTCTATGTTGGCTCCATTCTTCCCTCCTGTGAACAGATACTCTCCATGTTGGTGGCCTCTAGTTCATATCTTTATAGCTCTGTGACCCAAAGGCTAGACTCACTCTCCTCCTGCTCAATATTGAATTAAAATCTCAGGGAAGGATTCTGATTGGCCAGTCTCTGGACCAATTATTGTGCCCAAACCAGGAGACCTGACTAGTGCCTTTGGCAGCCCTTTCAAGCATCGCATGATTGACATGAGGGAGGAGCAGTTTCCCAAGATCGCAGAGGCGTGAGATGGAGAAATAACAGGTGTCCTCTTTAGGGACTATTTATGTGCACTCTGGTTATCATATAGTCTCTGTCCATATTGGATTCATGTGGATAGTTAATATTTGGCTTGGGGAGCCTAGAGCTTGTAGTCCTTGCTGTGAGTCAAACAAAACACAGAACGTGGCTCCTCCCTCTCTTCTAACATGAACAGACACTGTCTCACTCACACACCTCCTTTAGGTATCCTTGGGTGTAGTAGGTGTTGCTGAGCTTTAGCCAAACAAGAAATGTTGGGTATTAGCATGCACGTGGATGAGCATGAATGCTAAGACCTATAGCATGGTCGGGGGGAATCTGGTCTCAGGCCCATAGCCAAGCCCATGGTTAGCCACAGTTAGAGTAGAAGTAAATGGAATTCAGCCAGAACCCTCATCTTTCCATTGTTGTGGACATCTCAGCACCACCTGAAGTGGAGCTGGGCTTTAGCATTTCACAATCTTTTATCAGTAGCTTTCCATGTGCTGAGCACTGTGCTGCTGTCGTCACACCAGCAGTGAGTGAGTGTGAGTGTGTGTGTATGTATATATGCGTGTATGCAGGTATATTGGCGGTGGTGGTTGGGGGAGATTGACCAGCATCTGTTTGGAGAAGGAAGCCTCTGGCGGGTGCCAGGGAATAGAGGGAGAGACCTGCAGTGTCCCTAGAGCAGTGGCTTAGGTGTTAGCTGCATAATCTAACTTGGGACCATGGTTCATTATTGATTAGTTACGCGGGTTTTGTCAGGCACTTAGTAATTCTTTCCTTGGGTGTGACCTGTTTTGCTAAGGCTAGAGTGAACCGAGAATCAAGCCAAATTAACTCTTTAAGGACTAATATTGGCTCTGTGTCAGGGTAGTACACTGATCAAATGTCCCATCTAATTGTGTAATGTTCCTGGGGGAAAACAGCCCAGAAGAAAAACCAAACAAAACAATACAACATTTGATATGGGAATTGCCATCATCACAAAATCATGAAGCCTTACATTTATTTTATATGTACCTAATGTCAGGAGGAAGTTGGGAGGATGTTGTGTATCATCTTTCCATTTGACAAGTGACATAGAGGGACCCAGGGACCTGAAGCTGTTGATCTGAAGCTAACAGGTGGCTTTGTCAGGATTTGAACTCTATTGATGGGTTTGCTCCAATATTCTTTTGTTCATTCATTCAGCAGGTGTTTCTAGTGCTCTGGGCCTTATTAGGCACCTGACATGAGAAGTGGCTCTGAGCCACTTCTCGGGAGACAGAAACATTATTTCTGTATTTATTAACTTATTTAGCCATTCATGAAGTGAATGGTTATTGAGCAGCTTCTGTGTGCCAGGCACTTGCCTAGGTATCAGTCAGCCACAAACTAACTCTGTGGCCTTGGGCAGGCTACCTAAATCGCTGATCCTCAGTATCTCTGTAAAATGAAGATGGTAATGGTCTCTCTTTCACAGAGTTGCTGTGAGCACTAACTAAGGCAATCTTTGTCACATATTTAGAACACTGCCTGGTACATCATAAGCGATCAGCAAATGCTGAGCCATTGTTTTCATTAATATCCTAAGTGTATGAGATAATTGCATCCTCTGTTCTGCAGAAGTAGAGAAAAGCAATGACTGAGTCTGAATGGAGCAGTCTGGGAATCCTTCCTGGAAGAGAAGGTATGATTTGGAGCTTGGCATATGAGAAGAAGTTTGCCTTGCTGAGCAGAGGGCACACAAGGTGGACAACTATATTCCAGGAAGAGTGTGTTGCTGTGTAAGAGTAATGAAGATGTGGGTGGGGAGAGAGGAGTGGGGAGAGGGTGAGATCCAGGGACAGCAGAATAGAAGTATGCAGGAGGAGACCCGGAAAGAAAAGCCTCCTGGGGCCAGGCTGTGTAGAGAGGGTCTCGTAGTCAAACAGAGGACCTGGGGCCCACTCAGGATGATCAGATTCCCTATCCAGGGTTCTTTCTACCACCCTCCATGGGGTTGCTCAGTGATCGCAGATAACCCAATGAAGACCAGAAGGCATTTGTACATCATAAAAACATGTGTGCAGGAAATGACTCATGGACTCTTGTCACCAGCAGGAATGGGGCCCGCCTCTAACATGTAGACTGTTGGGTTATCTTGGGAGGAGGAAATGTCTGTATTTTTTGCATCCAGCAGGGTCACCGCTTACCTTTTGTTCCTCACCATGACCCTTGCCCACCATGACCTCTGCCTCTGCAGGGGCTCCCCAGCGGGGTCGGGGGTGGGGGGGCGCTAGCATGACGCCAGTGGCTCTGGAGTCCTAAACTCAGCACAGCAGGAGGTAGGGAGGGAGGGAGGGAGGGGCAAGCTGGCAGGCAAGGCTGCTGTCTCCTGGTGTAGATAAGCCTATCTGACATTCCCGACCTCTGAAATCACCCACCACTGCCCTCAGAGCTGGGCTCTCCCGAGCTGCCTGGGGCACGTCAAGTACCACTCTGCCTAATATGGCCAGCAGCAGCTGGGCCAACAGAGCAAGAGGGTAGTCTTGGGGGTCTGCATTCCTGTGGGGGAACTCTGGCTTTGTCTGCTTACCTGCAACGGCCTCCCAGTGCCACTGTGTTGGACAGGCTTTCCAGCCT
This sequence comes from Enhydra lutris kenyoni, assembly GCF_002288905.1. Classification (NCBI taxonomy): domain Eukaryota; kingdom Metazoa; phylum Chordata; class Mammalia; order Carnivora; family Mustelidae; genus Enhydra; species Enhydra lutris. The sequence continues at coordinate 2,430,005 of NW_019154152.1, read as the reverse complement.
AGGTTACGACAGGTTTGTGTTCATTCCTACACTTGTCACCACTGCCCCACATGGAGTTGGTGAGCTCAGCTTGTGAGCATGTGCACTGGGCATTAGCTGCAAGCTCGAGTGAATCCAGGCCCCCACATATTACCCTGAGAAGAGCAGCTCTCTTTTTTGGCTGTCTTCATAAAAAGTGGTTAATTCAGGCTCCCTGGGGTTCGCTTCATAAATACAGTTATAAATAAAAACTTCTTTGTCTTTTTGAGGAAAAAAAACAAAAAACCTAGTTTCCTTTAAAAAAAGAAATGTATGCTTATGATGAAAAAAAAAAAAAAAAATCCAAGCAGGATGAGAACACATACTGTGGTAAGTGTATCATCCCCCCAGGTCCCAGCCTTAGAGGCAATCCTGGGACGTTCCCTATCTGCTTTTCCTAAAAGTCTCTACACGTGTGTGCACGTGGGCACGTGTGTGTGCACCTGGATGTGTGCAACCCCTGCAACTTGTTTTATTGGAAAATGGTTTGTTTACATATTATGCACCTTGCTTTTTTCACTCAGATCTATTTTAGAGATTGTTTTGTGTAAGTATGTGGGACTCTAACCCTTTTATTATTCTCATGGCTTCCCATCTCACAATTTGTTCAACTGCTTATCTCATTCCGAGTCTCTTGCCATTTTAACTACTGCTGCAGCACGTTTTCTCACCCACATTCCGTATACACACGAAAGCCTATCTGTGGGATGGAGAGTTGAGGATTCTGATCCAAAGGGAGTGTGCATCACATTGAAAACATTATGGGCTTTGTGGCGTTCTCCCTGGAGGTTCTTCCAGAGGACACTCCCCACCGACAGTGCAGGAGAGGACCGAGAAGAGTCCTTCTCTGAAAGGGAGCTACCATAGCAGGATTTTGCCTACTGAGATCTCCTTGGCCTTGCTGAGTGGGCACTGGGATGGACACCCCATGAATCCTGGACTCTGGGCTGGGTGGCCTTGGGCAGGGCCACTGAGTGAAAAGCAGTCCAGTAACGATAAGCAGGGATGGCTGCCACCTCTGTAACAATCACAGCCACACCACCAACGACTTCATTACTGCTATTAACATCCAACATCTGCATAGCACTTTATGTTGAAAAATAGTTGCACATACGTGGTTTTCTTCAGAGGTTTGCTTTATCAGTGACGATGAATGTTCTTTAAAAGGGGGAACAAATACAAGTTTATACTTTCCTCTTCAAACGTCATCAGATAACGGGAGCTTTTACAGCCCTAGCCCATGGAGGATGTATATTGCTTGTGCTGAACAGGGGCCCCTTCCTGGCCTAGCTAGCTTGTTCTCTGTGTGATTCAGTTCAAGCAAGCATCACTTCCTCCAGGGAGGCCTCTCTGAGCTCTTCTCCACTCCCTCTTCTCTTATTCCATTCTCAGTCTGGGTTTGGTGCCCTCTGGGGATCCCAGGCTCTGGTTCTATGAGATCTTGCTGATTGGTATCCCTCCTTGATTGTTTTTTGTGTCTTTGTCACTGTGGGCTCTGTGGCAACAGGGACATGCCTGGCTCATCCCCAGGTCTTAAGCACCCAGCTTATTTTTAAACCACATATCAGTAGAAAGATAGTGGCTAGAGGTTCACTGGCTATATTCTCTGATTCTCTAGGCCAGAGCTGTCTAGTAGAAATATAATGCAAGCCACATGTGTAATTTAAAATTTTTTCATAACCACATTTTAAAAGTACCAAAAATGGTGAAATTGATTGTATTAAGTCCTAAAATCCTGTATATATTTTACAGCTCATTTCCATTCAGATTAGCCACATTTCAAATGCTCAATAGTCACACGTGACTGGTAGCTGTTAAATTGTATAGTGCAGCCCTAGGCATTTCATCATACTTGCCATCTTGTAGTAGCAAGATGGCTGCTGTAGCTCCAGCCATCACATCTGCTTCTAAGATGGGAAGAAGGGAGAAAGTACTCCTCTAGCTACAAACATTGCCTAATCATGTAGGCAAAAGTGTTCCCAGAAACCCCATTAAAACCCCATGGGGGCAGAGTTGTTGTCTATACTGGGCTGATTCCCCAGGACTTAGATTAATGTCTGACAAATGGTAGGTATTTGTCATAGGTTAGATCTTCCAAAGCAGATGCTTAGAAGGTATTTGGAGTATAAGGTGTTCCTTAGCAATTAACACCTGTGAAAGGAGTGGGAGAGGAAGCAGGATTGGACAAAAGAAGACTGTGCCCAAGAGAACCAAATGCCTGCAGGTTCAAGCAATTGGTCCTTTCTTACTTTGCCTTTCAGCAAATGAGTTTTGCAGAAGACAAAAGGTGGGAAGCCACAGTTCTCTACATAACAAGTTTCACAGGTAGGGATACAAGCAGTATACTATATTAATGTAGTTATAGGAGCATACAGTAAGTTGTAAATGTAACAGTATAGACATACATTCTTCTGTGCATTCTTTTATATTACATAAAAGCTGTTCACCTTAAACTTCACTGCAGCTTCTTGGGAAGAAAACCCAAATATGTTCTAACTTCAGAGCCTGCTCAGAGCCTCCTGCTGTATGTACCATGTTTTATTGCCACCTGGCATGCTCCCCACCTCCTCTTACGTGTCACAGTCTTAAGAGATATAAATACAGGATAGCAAGCTGTCACCAGACGTTTGTCCATGGGAGTTCAGCAGTGGGAAGATTTTTATTCTCGCAATCTTTCTCTAGGAGAGAGCTGTCTAAGTCTGGGAAACTGCCTTTATGTCCGAATCCAGGAAGCCAGCACGTCAGTCCTTACACCACAGTGGTCTGTTTCTCTCTCTAGCTTTAAGAAAGTGATCTCTTGGGGCGCCTGGGTGGCTCAGTGGGTTAAGCTGCTGCCTTCGCCTCAGGTCATGATCCCAGATCCTGGGTTCGAGCCCCACGTCGGGCTTTCTGCTCAGCAGGGAGCCTGCTTCCTCCTCTCTCTCTGCCTGCCTCTCTGCTTACTTGTGATTTCTCTCTGTCAAATAAATAAATAAAATCTTTAAAAAAAAAAAAAAGAAAGTGATCTCTTGCATTTACTTCTTTCCCCCATTCCTTATGCTTTTTTTTTTTAAGCTGTGGATGTATATGAAATTTGCTATTTTGATTTTGTCATTTTACATGTACAATTCAGTGACATAAATTACATTTACCATATTTCACCGTTTCCATTTCCAAAATTGTTCATCACCCCAGACAGAAACCCTGTACACACCAAATAGTAACTCCCCCCGCCTCCTGCCCCTGGTAACCTCTGATCTACATTCCGTCTCTATAAAACTTCTATTCTAGGTATATCAGATAAGTGGAATCATGTAATATTTGCTGTTTTGCATCTGGTCCTTGTCTCACTTAGCAGTGTTTCAAGGTTTGGCTCTGTGGTAGCAGGTATGAGAATCTGATCTTCTCTTTCTCTGTCTCTTTTTTTTTGGTCAGATTTAATAATTTATTTAACCTGATGTATCAAATATATGATCATTTCAACATGTAATTATTATAAAAGTAATGAATAACTTTTAGGAGTAAAAGTATGAAAGTTAGGAATAAAATAGTTTACATTTTTAAACTTAGCTTTCAAAATGTGTTTTACTCTGAGAGCACATCTCAATTTGTAGGCTAAATTTTAATCAGATTCTTCATCTGTATTCAGATTCCGTAAAGTTTACAGTTGAGAGAGTAGACTCAGACAGGCAAGTTATTGCAACGCCACTTAAAAGTTTTCCAATAGCTGAATTATGGTGAAACGTACATAACATTTACCTTAGTAACTGCTTTTAAGCGTACAGTTCAGTGACATTATGTACATTTACATTGTTATGCAACATCACTCCATCCAGCTCCCCAACTCCCCCCCCCCCCGCTTTTTTTAATCATCCAAACTGAAACATCCTAAACTATACTCATTAACCAAGAGTTCTCCATTCTCTCCCAGCCCAGCCCCTGGCCACCACCATTCTGCTTTCTGCCTTTACGACTCTGACTAATCCAGGGGCCTTATGTAAGTGGAACCCTACAATACCTGTCCTTCTATGACTGGCTTATTTCGCTTTGCATAATGTCCTCAGGGTTCCTCTATGTGGTAACATGGGTCAGAATTCCCTTCCTCCTGAAGGCCGAATAGTTCCACATTGTATGTGTAGAGACCACATTTTGTTTGTTCATTCATCCATCGATGAACACTTGGGTTGTTCCCTCTTCTGGCTGCTGGGAATACTGGCACAGTGAACCTATCGAGCTCCTATTTTTGGTTGTCCGGGGTATCTACCCAGGAGTAGAATTGTTGAGTCATGTAGTAATTCTGCATTCTGCTTTTGAATAACAACCAGACTGTTTACACCTACTCGTTGTTTTTAATTGCCATCCCTGAGTTAAATTTCCCACAATTATTAATACATTAAGGAAATCATTTTGAGTGTCTACTACATGCCAGGTACCAGCGATGCAGCAGTAAAGAGAACAGACAGAATTCCTGCCCTCTTGAAGTTTGCATTCTTCTCAGTAGGAAGCAGAGAGAGAGAGAGTGAGTGAGTGTATGTGTTAGTGATAAGTGCTAGGGAGAAAATTAGAAAAGAAAGCAAGGTGAAGGGATGTGGGTTTCCAAGGAGAGGTGGATTACGGTTTTATGTAAGGATATGCTGGGAAGGCTTCTATGTGACAGTAATATTTGAGCAGAGAACTAAAGAAAACAAGAACATGAGTATGTAGGCTCTTAGAGGGAAAAGAATTCTAGACAAAGGAACAGCAGCAGTCATAGAGGTGCTGACAAGTGAAGGTGCTCAGTATGTTCTGGAAACAACAAGAAGAATGTAGAGGTTGGATGGCACCAGGTAGGGTCCAGGGAGGGGGCTGGGATGTGTGGACCATGAAACCTCTGGGAGGACTTTGCCTTTCACTCTGAGGACACAAAGCCATGGAAGTCTTTTGAGTGGAGAGTCACACGAAACTTCACCGTGGAAGGGATGTGGAATCTGAGTGATACTGGAAGGGAAGGTAGACCGGTCTCTCAACTGTGAGGAGCAGCTGTCTCAGGTGTCAGGAATTTATTGTGTGTGCTTTCACCATAGACCAGCAGATGAGGGAAAGGCTAACACCAGCTTTGCTGCCCAGATTCGGGTAGACCTGGTCATTCTGACTGAAAGTCTTCTTAGAAGGAATGTTCACAGAACTCAACACTCAACAGCACCTAAGAAAAAGTATGTTCATTAATTTACTCCTTTACTCCCTCATTGAGTGACTACTAAGTGCTGGCTCTCTATGCTGGACACCAGAAAGAAGGATGAGGACAGAGAAGACCCCTACATTTGCAGGCTTTTTCGTGTAGTTAGGAGAGAAGAGAAACACACAAAGATAATTTTATCATGTCACCCCAAGAAGGACCTTATGTTGTGGGTGTTGTGCTAGACTGAGGGGGAGGAGTTGATTCTAGACAGGGTGTCAGGGAGGTGTCATTTAAAGCTATGGTCTCTAGGTGAGAAGCAGTCAGCCAGGCAAAGAGAGGGTTGTTCAGAGAGGACAGCAAGTGCAAAGGCCCTGAGGTGGGAAAGCTCTTGGCTAGTTAGAAGAAGCAGCCAAGTCAGGGCTGTGATAAGCAAAGGGGATAGTGGTATGAGGGGAGGCAGGGGGTGGTAGCCAGGAGGCAGATCACTGAAGGGCCTTCCATGTAGTCTGTTGTAACAACATTTGGCTTTATTCTGAGTATTCTCTTTGACTGCTTACTAAGTATTACTGTTTACTAAGATGATGCTAAGAGCCATCATCTGACAGGGCTGAGATGAAATTATATGTGAAATATACTTAAGCACTTAAAGCACTTGTAGCAGTTAGTTTCCTCCTCCTTGAAACTCTCTTGTTGCATATGTGACACAACTTTCTTGATTCATTTTTTGAAAGTCGTCTTCATGCTCTTTCTCCTTTTCCATAGGCATGCGAGGTATCCTCCGGCAGCTTGCGTCTGACTCCTTTTGCTTTTGCTGGGGATGCTTTCTCGGGGAGGGGGGATCTTCCCTACACTCAGCTGTCCCTTCCCATGATGATGACTCTCTGGAGTCACTACCTTCTTGAGCCCCATGACCCCACTTGGGTACCTGAGGCTGTCTTTAGGACGCCCCTTGGGCACCTATAAACCAATTTCACCAGCTTCTTTCTGACACCCGCTTCTCTTCCCATTTCTTCGCTTCCCTTTCCTTGCAGTGTCCTTCATGCCCATCCCCTGCCCTCCATTCCCACCTCCCCCACTTTGGTGGTAGCAGCGATCTCTTACCTAGGTGGTCACAATCGCCAGTCTCTCAACTTCCTTTTGCCTTTCTCTCTTTCCAGCCCAGCTATCCACCCATCTTTCTGTGCCACAGATCTGAGTTTAGCTCTTTGCTCAAATCTGTGGCTCCCTGGTGCCTGCCATCCAGTCCCACTCACAGCTTGGCCTGGTGCCCTGGCTGATCGGCCCACTCCTTCCTCACCAGCCTGGGGTTCCAGAACTCCCTTCCTCTCCTAGCCATGCCATGCTCCTTGCTCCCCACCCCTTCCCCATCCTGCTCTGGCCAGTGTTTCCATATGTCTGATGCCCACCCCCTGGACCCTCTCCGCAGAGGCCCTCCACCTTTGCCGTTCCAGCAGCTGCCACCTTCCACCTCCGCCTCAGCCACCCCTTCCCAGGACCATGCCTAGGAGTTTGCCACCACCCAGAACTGCTCCACCTAAACTTATCTAATAGGCCGCCCTCCCCGGTACTCTCCCCCGGCCCAGGTTCCTGTCCTCAACTGGCTCCTCCTTTGCCTGCCCTGCCATCAGCCTCGCATCTCCTTGCCTTCATTGGCTTGCCTATCCTGGGCCCCGTGTGCTGTCGTTGCAGTCATGTTCAGCAGTATCTCGCTGCCTGGACTGCGGGCTGACCCTGCCCTGGGAGATCTGCCTTGAACTTGCCCCGGTGGAGAAGGTAGCAGAGCAGACAGTCTCTGGACTGACTTAGGATAACTCCTTGCTGAGATACATGATACTCCCAGGACAGACTTTTAAGAAAGCCTCCCCTGGTTGTCTAACTTCCTCACTTTTTTCATCTCCCTCCCCATCCCTCTGCCCTTTCCCTTTAAGCAACAGTCCCTTCTCACAAGACTAATGCCATCAAATCTGTTTCTTCCTCCCTTCTCAACCAAATACTTGGAGAAGTTGATCTCTGGGCTCCTCGCTCCCGTGGCTTTACCTCCCTCCCATTCCAACTTCCTTCCCACCATGCCAGTAGAGATGATTGTTTTCAGAGGCCCTGGGGGCCTCAGAGTTAGCCAAATTATGACAACTGTTGTATCCTTGCCTACTCCGTGACTTTTAGATGTTGGACATGGCAGGTCACTGTCTCCTTGAAACTCGTCTCTGTAGAGAGGAACCTAGGGGAAGTCCAGGAGCCCTGGTCACTGGGGGAGGGGAGAATGCTGGTTATGCTCCCTTGCACAGAGTCGTAAACCTAAGTACCACCAGGTCCCAAATTTTCCAGTGTTTTCATGCCTTCTTGGCAGGAAGGGTTGCCATAAAGAGCACATCATCAGCCTTTCTGCTGCCACTGCTGCTGAACTCAGCAACAGGTGTGGGCAGCGTGGGTTTATGATCCCTGCTAGTGCTGCAGGAGCCTCCTGTATTTCCTCCGCTCAGATTGGCCGCGGTGCTGCAGATCGTCCTGGGTGACTTGTCCTTTATTAGAGTTTAGTGATGTGTCACAATGGGATTAAGTTTCTCTGCTCAGGAAGCAGTTCTGCACCTAGCATCTCACTTGATTCTCCTCTAATTTTGTGAGGTAATAAGGGCTGGTTTTACCATCCCAACTTTGTAGATGTGGAAACGGAGGCTGAACCGGATTAAAGGGCTTGCCTGGAATTTTGTGGGATAAATGGAAGAATGCAAGAAAGTTCAGAGCCAGGGGTCCCAGACTGCAGTGCCCAGTTAACTGGCCTTTGTGTAAGGCCCTCACTTGGAGGCACTGACAGTGTCAGAAATGTGAGATCCATTGTACCTCCAACCGTACTATTTCTTCAACACTTACTATTGAATGTCAAAGATAGGGCATGGGAGAAGCTTGCTCAGACATAATTCTTACCTTTATTTTCAAAAGAAATCCTGTCTGGGGGCGTCTGGTTTCCTCACTCAGTTGACCAATGGGCTGTTGGTTTCAGCTCAGGTCATGATCTCAGGGTCATGGGATTGAGCCCCCATGGGGCCCTGTGCTCAGTTCGGAGTCCACTTAAGATTCTCTCTCTCCCTTTCCCTCTGCTCATCCCTCTGCTTGCATGCACCATAAATAAATAAATAAATAAAGTCTTAAAAAAAAAAAAAAAGAAATCCTGTCAAAGATATTTAAGGTGTTAGTTAATATTAACTTGTATGTACGCATTCATGGTTTTAGAATTTCACATTTGAGTGTTTACTTACTAGATGTTCTCATTTTACCTTCTAGTACCATGAAGCTCTTTTGACAGACGTAGTAGTTTGAAATTTGGGGTTAAAGATGGCATTTGCAGACTTATATCAGCTTTAGCATCCAATTTTTTTGTTTTATTTGCACAAATAAAAAAATAAAGGGTTTCAGGTAAAAGGGTTTTTAACAGCTTGTATTGCAGTCTCTCCGATTACGTTAATCCAGTAACTCAAACATAGAGTATAGGTAGTTCTAACTTTGTTTTAAGATTGAACTTGGAGGGGCGCCTGAGTGACTCAGTGGGTTAAAGCCTCTGTCTTCAGCTCAGGTCATGATCTCAGGGTCCTGGGATCGAGTCCTGCATCGGGCTCTCTGCTCGGTGAGGAGCCTGCTTCCCTCTCACTCTCTCTGCCTGCCTCTCTGACTACTTGTGATCTCTCTCTGTGTGTCAAATAAATAAATTTAAAAAAAACATATTAAAAAAAAAGATTCGAATTGGAAACCCAAATTTTCTGGTCTGTAAAATGAAGGTAATATTATCCCCTTCGAAGAGTTGTTGTAGGAAATGCATCCGCTTGGATGAGCGCCCGCAGTGTTATGAGCATTCAGTAAATGCAAACTTATTATTTTGCCATATGGGTTTGAGGAAAAGGTTTACAGGTGTCCCCTGAGCTGGGGATTCATGGCAGTGCTGCTCTGCTCCATGACGTTTTCGGTTTGTTTTGTTTGTTTTTATTCAGAGCAGCTTTAGCTTCACAGCAAAATTAAGGGGAAGGTACAGAGATCTCCCACATACCCCTTGCCTCCCCCAGGCACAGCCTCCCCCATGGTCCTCAACCCCTACCAGACTGGTAGATTTATAACGACTGACAAGCCTGCACGCACCCACCCTCCTCACCCAAAGTCCATATTTACCTCCGGGTTCATTCTTGGTGTAGTTCATTCTGTGGGTTTAAACGGTGATGTCCCGTGTCCATCATTATGATATCATACAGAATATTTTCATGTCCTCAAAGTCCTCTGTGCTCTGACTGTTCATTCCTCTCCCCACCTTCCCAGCCACTGGCAACCCTGGTCTTTTTAAGCGTCTCCACTGTTTTTTGACATTGTTTTCCAAAGTGTCACATGGTTGGAACCATTATAGTATGTAGCCTTTTCCCATCAACTTCTTCGACTCAGTGATATGCGTTTAAGTCTCCTCCCTGCCTTTTCCTGGCCTTATAGCCCTTTCTTTTGGGGGCTGAGTCATAGTCCATCATCAGAAAGTAGCAGAGTTGATCCATTCACCTACTGAATGGACATTTTGGTTGCTTCCGAGTTTTGGCAATTATGAATAAAGCTGCTGTAAATATCCCTGTGTGGGTCTTTGTATGGACAGAAGTTTTCAGCTTCATTGGGCAAATACCAAGGAGCCCCGATGGCTCATTGGTCATATGGTTAGGGTATGCTTAGTTCTGTAAGAAGCTGTCAGACCGTCACCCGAAGTGGCTGTACCAATTTGCAATTCCTCCAGCAATGAGTGTGGTTCCTGTCTCCAACCTCATCAGCACTTGGTGTTCTGGATTTGGGCCCCTTGAATAGCCACATAGTGGCATCTCATTATGGTTTTGCTAGCATTTAATTTGCATTTCCTTAATGACATGTGATGACGAGTATCTTTTCATGTGTTTACTTGCCACCTGTTATGTTGTGAGGCCTGCTTCATCTTCAGGAGTCTGTGAACTTGGATGGCGGACAATTTTTTATTTTCACTCACCTCTAACTGAAATGTAGCATGGTCCCCAGTCATGAATGTAGGCAGCAGGCCTACATGAGTAGTGCCTGTGACTTGATTACCAATAGAAATCACAGATGTTTCCATTTGTCCTCTTGCTTCTTATGGGCTCCTCAGACTCTCATTTACACTTACTGTTTGGAAATCACGTAAGGTATTAGATCTGTGGGTAGATCATATTATTTAATATATTATTAGATATGTTCAATGTGTTAGCATTTTGTTTTGTGCATTTCAAGATGTTATTCTAAGAAGCTGTCTGTGGGCTTCCCCAGGTTACCAGAGTGACTCATGCATATATATAGGACCCCTGGTCTGATGAAACAGAGCCAGAATCTAGGGGTCAGGAGCTGTGTGGGGTCTGCCAGTGCACAGCAGCAGAGCATGCTGGGAAGACTCAGGTCAGATCTCAGCTCCTTCACTTATTAGTTTGTGACCCTCAGTCTGTCACTTGAGTGGCTTGAGTCCCAGTTTCCTCTTCTCTAAAGCAGCAATGTTAAAACATACCTTACCAGTTTTAGCACCACATAAAGAATCATTGCTAGCACAAAGGAACTCCTCAAAAGCATAAATTTCTCTCTCCCTCCCTACTCTGCTCTGTCTCCTCTTCTGTGATATGCAAGGTTCTAGCAGATGGCCTCTTCAAGACCTCTTCTCGATGTGGTGTAACTCTGTGGCTTTCTTTTAATTAAGGCCAGACCAGGTGGTCCATTGTTCATGTCAGAGCTGGTGTCTTAATGCCCCGTGGGAATGCCAGGCTCCTTTCCTGGAGCAGCAGTGAGAATTACAGGCTCTCAGACCTTTCCTGGCCCTTACTCTGTCCACCTTGGCTTTCTCTGGCTCACCTCCAGGCTGACTCACAGGTTGGGAACGCGTAGGCTGATCTCCCTGGCATGCCTGTGATAGGGCCTTTGGTGTAGCATGTTCTAAGAGCAATGCCTACACTTTGTGTCTGGAACAGCTGATAGCAGGCCTGGGAAACCCATTAATCAGTGTCCTCTGTGGCTCTGGAGACCCTCGGCTGCTCTCACTGCTTCTCTGTCTGTTGTTTCAAGCCAACTGTTCTTAGATGGAAAAATGTAGCCTATTGTTATCTTGGTGATAAGGTGCTAAAGTGACAGAATGCTTCATTATGCAGGAAGTTGGTGGGGGGGGAGAGGTGGCTAGATGCCATCATGACTCCATATCCTCCTTTTTTGTTTTTCTTAATTAAGCACTGAATCAAAAAAGGCTTTGTGGTCACCGAGTTCAGATGACATGTATTGTGGTTTTAATTTCTGTTGTTTAACTGTTCTGGGCTTTGGAACCGTATTCTGTTCTAACTCAATTTGCAGAGTAGGTGAAGATGCATGGCGTGCCTGCTGAACATGGCACTATTTGTTAAAAAGGCTGCGGAGTCTCGGCCTGATGGGCGCCCATTTGGAATACACGAGGGGAAGATCTCAGTCCATACTCTGCATGTCCTGCTCCCTGTTCCAGCCCGAACACAGAGCCATGTGGGAAGAGCAGAGAGCTCTCCAGTGCTTAAAAAGTGGATTTTGAAAAACAAACAAAACCTTGCCCACGCAGGGATGAAGCAGAGGTTAGATATGGTGCCTTTTTTGGCTCAGTTGAATAACAGACTAGAAAGAGCTCTGTAAGCCAGCCTTAGTTCCGTTGATAGAGGTCTGTAAATTTGTCAAGAGGACAATATGCTGTCTGTATTGAGTCAACTTAATAACTATCATTTGTAAATCTTTGCAATTTATAAAGCCCTTTTCACATGTATTCTTTGTGTGTGTGTGTGTGTGTGTGTGTGTGTGTGTGTGTGTACCACATGTAACCTTCCCCTTTAAGGTTATTATATTAACAACACACACTCTTCATTCTGCTTGTTACATAGTGAACACCACACAGGTTGGCTTACAGTCTCTGGGCCTCGGTTTTACCCACCTGCACAGTGAGGATGACATCTCCTGTTAGGGGGAGATAGTGTGAAGGAATGTGCCCCTCCCTGGTTAAGGTGCCTGGTGGGAGCGCGGGGAGCAGGGGCTGCGTTGACAGTTCAGGGGTGCCCAGCACAGCTGGTGGAACTCCAGATGTCAGCTAAGGGGAGGTGCTCTTCTGGAACTATCCACTCAGAGGGTGGGAGGTGCCACTTCCTGGAGGTAGGCAGGCAGAGAGGTGCAGGCTCCAAGTCCTGGTGGGCTTCTGACCTGCCTACCCAGGCCGCCCTCCAGACCTGGTTCTCAAGGATATCTGACGGGACCCCTGGTCCACCATCATGCTAATTCTCATCAAAGAGGGTCTCTGAGTGCTGATCTGTGTTTCTCCCCAAGAGTTTGAAGGGCAGTCCCCAGTCTCTGTGAAGTGGAGGTAGACAGCACTCTCCTGCTCCCGCCTGAGGCCCGGGGCTGGTCGTCCCATCTCCATGAGCTCGGCCATCCCTTCTCTGTGGGGATATGCCTCTCCACTTGTCCCTTTCCGTTTGTCTTCTCTGTGCTCTTCCTGCCACCTTGCCTTTCACGTGCCTTCTTCCCTTCCTCGGTCCATAGAGCTGTTTGCTTTTTAATTGCAAAGGGTTTCCAGTTTCTTGTTCCTTATTTAAAACATCAGTTAGTTAATTGGTTTCATATTCAAGGGAGGACCATCTCTTAGTCTGAACTTGAATTACGTGCTTTAGTTAAGTTTTCTTCTTTAATTGTTAGTGAAGTGTCACAGCCCCAGCCCTTCCCAACAGTGTGATCCTGAATCTCTGTCAGCGCAAGGCGGAGAATGATGCTCCTGTCAGGTTAGCAGTGGCCAGATGGGCGGGTAAAAAGTCCAGACAGTGGCAAGCCCCCAGCCCTACCATTTGAATGACCCCAAGGATGTGTTGATGGTGGCTGAGTGGGCCCCGGCAAGGGCCTCAATTTTCCTGGATCTGGCTCCAGATTGACTAAGACTCTGTGGATTTGAGGGCTTTGTTTCAGTGGTTCCTTGGGCTGAAATCAGCCCTGTGTCAGCCGCTGCTGGTGGAGGGGAGCCTGGGCGTTCCCTGATTGTGGGTGAGTTGTCTGTGTCCGTTTGACTCCCTGACTCTGCCTCACTTGCTGGAGTCTGCGAGTTGCCTCCCTGAAAGCCTCCCTAACTCCTCGTGGTCTGCGTGGGTGGGCCTCCCAGGCCCCCTCCCCCGGCTCCCTCTCTCTGGTTTCCCCTCCGCCCTTCCTTACCAGATACCTTTCTTCGCTCTCTGCTTGCCCCACCCCATCCCGCGGGGTCAGTGGGTTGCTGGTAGGGAGAGGCAGTTCTCCCAGGGGGAAGAAAAACTTCGACTGTCAACATCCCCAGAACTTGTCTATTATACTCTCTGACCATTTCACCATTGCCTTTTGCTCCTCTGTCTACACCCGTTCTTAAGTGTGGGTGAGCTCCCTCTTTTCTCACTAGGTCTGTGTTGTCCAGCATGAGAACCATTACCCTCATGGCTATAGTACTTGAAATGTGGCAAGTCCAAATTGAGCTCTGCTGTCTATATAAAATGCATGCCTCATTTCAATGACTTACAAAGAAAAAAAAAGATGGTACAAGATCTCGTCGGGTGCTTTTTATATTGATTACATGTTGAAATGATAATATTTTGGATGTGTTGAATTAAATACATTTATTAAAATTAATTTTCTCTCTCTTTTCAGTCCCCCCCCCCAAAATGTGACTCCTAGAAAATTAAAAATTACACGTGTGGCTCACATTATATTTCTTAACTGGTGGCAGTGTTGCCCTCCAGGGACATTTGGCAATAGAGATATTTTTCATTGTGCTGCTCTGGGGAGAGGGTCTTGCTATTAACATCTAGTTGGTAGAGGCCAGGCATGCTGCTAAGCATGCAGCTGTTCATAGGCTAGCACCCCACAAAAACAAATGATCCAGCCTCAGATGCCCGTAGTGCCAAAGCTGAGACACCCCGTTCTATTGGATACTCTCACTCTGGATGATGTTGTCCTCTCTTACGGGCAATGACTTCAAGATCAGAGGTCTGAGGGCATCGCAGAAAGAGCATAATGGCCATCACCAGATGCCTGCAACCACGGGCAGGTTCCTTAACACTTCAGAGCCTCCTCTTCATCATCAGTGGAATAGTCAGAATGATGCCTAGTCTGCAGGTTTCTAATAAGTGAATTAAACTGACATATCCCATGCCTGACACATAGTAGACTTCCACTGAATAGAACTGACTGTTCCTGTTAAAAGTCTGAATGTCTTCCTCCATTGGCTCTGTGGATCAATAATGGAGATTTTGACATGGCTTCTAGATTTTTCTTTGAGTACCCGACACTCACACAACAACTTGGAAACTACATCTCTTTATGGGCTACGTGTGTCTTGTGTAACTCTTTTCATTCCCAGCTAGCAAGACCTCTTCGCCCAGCCTGAGAGTGGCTTCCTTCCAGATTTCTGCCCCTGCTCTTTCCAGATCCCTCTATTGTGTGCTTGGTGAACTCCATCTTGTTCAAGAAACTTCATGTTTTCTTTTTTTTTTTTCCCTGTGCTAAAGTGGGAGTACCTGTGGGCAGTACATGCAATGTGTCCATCTCTCTCCAGCACTCAGCAGGGTGCCTAGGAAAAAAAAGTGTTAGTTGAGTGTTCTTTGGATGAACACATGAACGAATAAATGACAAACATCCTTTCCTCTTTGGCTCATGGGTAGGAACAGGTACTTCAGGAGCTAAGATAATGTTTTCCAAATGCCTTATTTTTCCTTTTAATAGCTCAGCAGAGCTGAAACCATATCTTTACCTTCTTCATCACTCCCCCTTTCCTCCCACCTCGTGTTTGCCCTGGGAAAGCAGAGTCTTTGTTCTACCTGGAGGCTTATGGTAATTCTTCCCCTCCGGGGTTATGGCCATGATGCAATACATTTCTTTTTTTTTTTTTTTAATATTTTATTTATTTATTTGACAGATATCACAAGTAGGCAGAGAGGCAGGCAGAGAGAGAGGAGGAAACAGGCTCCCCGTGGAGCAGAGAGCCCGACATGGGACTCTATCCCAGCACCCTGGGATCATGACCCGAGCCAAAGGCAGAGGCTTTAACCCACTGAGCCACCCAGGCGCCCCTTGCAATACATTTCTGAATCCCAAAAGTCCTGCCTTCCATATGTGGACTTCCCCCACCAACCTAGAAGGTGGTGCCCCAGCCATTCCACTGGCCCAGGCAGGGCCCCTTGCAGCGGGTGGGTGCTCTAAACGTCTAAACGCCCAGGCATGCCTTCCTCTTGGTGGCACAAGTAACTCCCCAGCAGCCCCCAGCCAGGCTGCGAGGAGAGGCTCTCCAGAAATGTGCCCTTGAAGATGCTCTGATAAAGAAAACGTGTTCTTGAGCAGGTTGTAATCATGGGCCAGCACGAGGGTGTAGGGTTGGAGTCTCCCGATGTCTAGACACTGATCTGTTCACAGTTTGGAAAACATTTTAATTACAAACCACTCCATAGTGTAAGGTAACCCACTTGGAAGAGCTCCTGGGCAAGTTTGCTCATTTCCTTTGTGGCAGCTGCAAGTGGAGTCAGAACCCCCTTGCCCTGGTGAGAATGGCCCTGAAGGCATGTGTTAGATGCTGCTAGCTGCTGCTAGCTGCTGTTTTCGGCGAGGGGTAAAGCCCTTTCGCTGGGAAAGGAGTCTCTCTGTAAATACACCAGCGGTGTGTCTTGGGAGTTGGCACAGCCAGATCTCGGACTTCCCTATACAGCCTTCTGTGGGTTGGGTATCGCATGTGTCTCCCAACCCCAGGAGGTGGATGGAGATACAATGACCAAATGGATTTTTCTTTGGGCAGTGTCAGGATTTGCTCTCCACTCTAACTGCGTCTGAAGTCGTTTGCCTAACCCAACCCTAACTATTGCACTGGTGGGAGGAGAAAATCCCTGCCTCCTTGTAAGTTTCCTTTCTTTCCTTCTCCCCAAAACCTATGCTTTGAAACACATTGTTTAATAAACATGTTTGCATATCTTAGATAATATCTTCCCTCCATTTTTGAAAAATCCAAAGGCACATCACTACTTATCGGCATTTCTAATCTGCCGCAGATAATCTGTGTACCCACGAAATTGATAAAACCCCAGCAAAATTGCAAAAAAAAAGGAAGACTGGTGGTGAGTAGCTTGGGGCCGTGTTGGACAGACCTGGGTTTGAACTTAGCTGACTCTTAGCAGATAAATGTTTCGAGCAGTGGGACCTTCAGTGTCACCAGAGAGGAGATAAAATAGTTCCTATCTCGTAAGTTAGTTTCTGTCTCATTTAACAAGATAATATGTGCCCAGCCCCCAAGATAGTGTCTCAATAAATATGGACTGTGATATTTTGGTTCATCTCTGCAAGTGTCCCGGTTTTGGGTAAATGTATGGTTTGATTGGGTTCCCGTATTTCCTTGGCAAGGCAGCTCCCGTGCGTCAGGGACTATTCTGGCCTCTGGGGACACAGCATGAATAAGGGAGGCAAGTAACCTGCTTGATGGGAGTTTCCCCTTTGGAGGGAGAGAGAGACACCATGAACTGGTTAACAAACAAAAAGGAGATGGAGGGCTGTGGTAAGCACCACGGGAAAACAAGAAAAGGTGGTAAGAGTAAATGGGGGTGGGGTGGGGAAGATACCTCTGAGGAACGTGATCTTTGAGCTGAGACATGAATGGTGAGAAGCTGCTGCTGTACAAGGTTCCAGGGCAGGCTTCTAGGCAGCGGTGGAGGGCAGCAAGGGAAATCCATCAGAATGCAGGAGATACTGACAAAGACCGCTGGGCTGTCATGAATACCTCTTTGGATCCCTTAAGGTAAAGGGGTCGCTGTGGAAGAAGACATCAGACAGGATGATCTAAGCCAGAAGTTGGAAAGAAGTCTAAAATATTTGCTCTCTGGTCCTCTCCAGAGAAAGTGTGCTGACCCCTGGTCTTGGGCTTCGGCAGTACACACCCCTGTGGGCTTGGGGGGCCTAGAGCAGCTTGCTGGTGGACGGGCCAGTGGCCTGGCAGCCTCCTGGGTGCCCAGACTCCAGGCAGGGCTCATCAGCCAAGTTACAGATACCCTGGGAAAGGCAGTACAGCTGCCCCAGGGAATGCAAAACACTCTCAGCCTCAAAACTGGCCAGACCGCGGCGCGTATGTCTCTGGGTGAACTGGACTGTGAGATCTTCGAGGTGGAAATGCTGCTTTCACTTGGAGAACTTCTGCTCAGGAAGGTGGGGGGCCGGGGGAGGAGAGGAGCTGTCAGTCATGCTACCATTTATGGAATACTTACCACGTGCTCTCCAAGGCGCTTTTAGGAACAGGTCTGCATCTTATTGATTCCACTCCCATCACAACCCTGGTTGGTAGGAGCTACTCTGATTCCTTGTTTGTGGTCAAGGAAATGGAGGTCAGGATCCTGCACTGGAATGAGCCACTGTGTCGAAAGTCACACAGCTGGATAGGGACCTTCCTGCTTCAGAACCCGGATCCCTTACTTTGCAGCCAGGTGAATGGTTCCCTGGTGGGGAGTTGTTACCTGTTCGCATGTCTGAACAAAGCCCTGTTGAGACCCTCAGCCATATTCATCTGGTACCTGCCCAGGAGTGTGGAGACTCTATAGAAGAAAAGGGTGAAGGAAGCCACCATATTCTTAACAGTATGCTCTTATAGCGTATTCTTACGTGCTGTCTCCTCCTTGGGGAATACTCCAGGGCTCTTAGTCGAGTCTTTGTTGGTCCAGATATGGCTGTAGAGTGGCAGGGGTGGCCTTGCATGCCTTGGGCCCTCAGCCCAGCTCCGCACTGGCTGTAGAGACAGCTGCTGGGCTCAGGTAAATAGCCTCTTCTTTGCTGACCTCAGAGCAGGAAGAGTCCATGAACGTGGAAGGAGCGCCTGGCCTTTCCTCGGGAAGACCCATTACCAGGCCCACAGTGGCCTTTCTGTAGAGGTCAGCCTAGGACAAGGCTGCTGTCCACTGATAAGGCCAGCCTTGCTCATCACCCTGTGTGGCCACGGGATGAGGTGGCCTCAGTGGAGGAGTCGGAATACCAGTGAGGGAGAAAGAAATCGGCCAGAAAGGGACAGTGGACCCTAACTCGTGGGAGAAAGGTGTCCGCGAGGGTGAGATAAGAAGAATGAGCCTGATGGTGGTGTCCCGAGGACCCTGCAGTGACTCGAGGCTTTGTGCTTTGCTAGCTGTTTGATCTTCGGCAGGAGTGACACGAGTCTGGCCTTCAGAACTAGAAACCTGGGTTGGAATGCCAGCTCCTCCTTCCTGGGATGCAGCCTTGGGCATTCCATGCTACCATTCTGGGTCCCAGTTTCCTAATTTGGGGCTGCTGTGTGGTTTGCGTGAGTTAACACATATGAAGCCCTTAGCTCAGTGCGTGACACAGAATTCGAGTTCAGTAAATGCCGGCTCTATTCATTCCTGTCACCTGAGTCTCAGGCTCTCAGCTGCACAGTGGGAAAAGCCGCACCACCTTCACAGTGGAGATGAGTTCGTGTACTGGAAGCATCTGCCGCAGGTCGGCTTGTGTAAGGTACTCAGCAGTGCTTCTCCTGACTTCAGGTGGTCCCCAGTCATGGTCCCTGTTGAGTAGAAATGTTGGCCACCGGGTGGCTGTGGCTGGAGTCTCCAGGCTGGGAAGGTGTGGTTCGGTGGGTTCTCAGCTTGGGTTCTGCCTTTCTCGCTGGGTTAAGTTACCACAGTCTCAGCGGAAGGGGTGTCCTGCCATTGCCATAATTTTCCTACTGGATCCTGCCAGCGCTGCTGCTCTCCCTGCCCCCTTACCAGCTTGGCCCCCCAAGGGCGCTGGTCCACCCAGGGCCCAACAACAGGCTCACCTCTCTTTTTTCTAGTCATCGCTGAGCACTAACCCTGTGCAAGGCTAGGTCTTGGGACACAAAGGCAAGCCAGACACATCTCTGCCTTTGGGCAGGTCACACAGAGTTAGAATTCACTGGCACAGAAGAGGGCTGTGTGCATTCCCAGTCTGCTACCTCTCTGCCCCTGTCACCTACAGTGCTCTCCGTGGCCAGTGACCAAAGGCGTGGTCTCCGGCGCCAAGTGCCTGGGGTCTGAGTCTAGGCTTTGCCTCCTACTAGCTACAGCTGTGGCCCTGGTATGCTAGGTTCGGGTGGCTGTGAACGAAGGGCTAAGTGCTGGCTGGTGTCACATAGGCTGGGGACCCCTACCTGACTGATCTCACAGGCTCTCAGAACCTTAGCAAAAAGAGAAAGTGATAAACACGAACTAGTGTATCTATTTCTGGATGCTACATTGTTTGTGTGTCTTAGCTCTGCTTTTTCCCCACATATGGATTAGAACTGGCCTGAGATTTCTTAGCTTTGAATATAATTGGCCTCAGCCCATCTCAGAAGGCTCCTTCCCCCTGTTCCTCCTCAAGGAATGTGAGATTCCTCCACACCCCTTTTTTTGGGGTCTCGGAAGGGCCTGGGACTTCTGTTTTCCTGAGGGAGAAGAGGGAGCCAAGACAGCTGGCTGCTCGGCCCCCGACCCTGCCCCTTGACTAGAAACTTCTGGCTGATAACTGCACACACCAAGTAGACAGCACCAGAGGGGACAGAAACTCTCAGGAAGAAAGACCACTGGTGGGGAGAAACCCATGTTCCAAGAAGCAAAAGTCACCTCAAATGCATATGTTTCCGTTATGTGCATTTCATCATATATGAATTTTATCTTAAAAAAACAAAAAGGGTTTGTACAAATCTTGAACTCCAGTCAATGATATTCATCCTCAAGTATTTGGGAGGAAATGTACTGATTCTGCAATTTAGTTGGAATGCACCAAAAAAATAAGATAAGTTGATGAATGGGTAGAGGGATGGACAGACAAATAAATACGTGATAAGGGAGAGTAAAATGTAATTATAGAATCTAGGTGGTAGGTACTTGGTTGTTCACTAAAATTCTTTCAACTTTTCTGTATATTTGAAAACCTTTGGGAAAATGTTGCAAAGAAAATATCGTAAAGCTACTAGATTACAAAGAGAAAAAAATAGTCCACAGTGGAAAAATATACAAGTAGGCTTGGAAGTACTTACCAACATTTAAAATGCTGTTTGGAAAGCTGAATGTTAACATGAAGGAAAATAAAACTACATCTATCTATTTTCTGTAGTAGATTCCCTTTTTTTTTGTATTAGAAAATAAATATTTTTTATTTTATATAATTTTATATGTTTATTTTATAGATTATGTATATAATTTGGGGGAGAGGATGTTCCATACAGGGGGCAAAACAAATGGAAAAGGCCCTGTGTGTATTTAGTGAGGCCATTATGGCTGAAGTGCAGAGAGGGAGGGAAGTGTGGTTGGAGGAGAAGACAGAAAAAAATTGGAGGGGAGGGTCATGTAGGGCCCAAGGCCATGATAAGGTCTGATTTTGAGCTTTCTGTGCCATGGGAAGATGCTAGAGGTTGTGAGCTAGAGTGAATGATCTGACTTTAGAAGGACCTTTCTGCTCCTTTGGGGGCGGGACATGGGTGGAAGCAGGACTCCCCACTCTCTCCAAACCCTCTTTCTGCCCCAGACCTCAGTGTGCCATTTCTTCTACACCTCGGCCTTGTGAGCCTTCCCCTAGAGAGGTCTTTCTTATCACATAGAGTCTCCAATCTGTCTCTCCAGCAAGCTGTTGTTAGTCGTCACTGGTAATCCTCAAACAATCCAGCTCTCATGGTCTCTGTTGTACTTTTTCCCTGGTCCCAGCCAGCCAGTCTCTGAGGCTTGGGAACACCAGCCCTCTCTTGCATCCCCATAATCCTACAGGGTGTTCAGGAGTCCTTACATGTCCTAGTGGAGGAGACATCTTAATCCTCTGCCACCTAGCACCCCCTGGGCCCCAGATGAGTGAATATATAGGCTCATGATTTCAAGCAGGGGCTCTGGGGTCACTGATTAACTCCTACCCTAGTTCTGTGACCCTGGACAAGTCCTTTGAGCTTCCCAAACTCCAGTTTTCTCAGCTGCCAGACAGCGATGAGTATGATGAGTATGCCTAAGTCAGGATTTCTGTAGAAGCGAAATGAGATGCATTTCTTACACACAGAGGGCTCAGCACAGACCTGCACGTTGTAAGCAGGCAGTAAGCACGGGCTCTGATTTTTATTCCCACTGTTACCAATGCTCTGAGTTGGTCACTATTGCTCTTCCCATTACAGAAGGTACAGGCACCAACAAAGGCCAGATGGGGCGCAGTTGGTGCTATTGAGGAGTCCTGGGCTCTGCTGCTGGTGGGGGGTTGGGCAGGGACTGACACGTCTGCCCAACTTCAGGGGACTCACGCCCAGGTGGGGAGATCCCATGAGGTATCCACAGCACCTAGAGGCAGAAAGCACAGCCTTGAGGGTTGTACTTAGAGCTTCAGACCTGCGGTCTGGTACCAGCGAACTCACAAGGCCGAGGGCAGAACATGTCAAAGGAAACTGTCCCCGAAAACCCAGCCCCTGTGGCCAGCGGGTATGATTGCTCCTTGGAGCCCAGGCTCAAGCTGGAAGGGAAGGACAGGGAGGAGTGGAATACTTCTTAGAGGGATTTGTATTATTTATTTGAGAGCAGCCAGGGAGAACAGGAAATCTTTTTCCTTTTCCTTTCTGTAAATTTCTGAAGTCAGTAAGCAGTGTTAATTGTTACTCAGGAATAACTGGGTGTGACCCAGATACAGAGAGTCCGGAGTGGGGCAGAGCCCTGTCCAGTCCAGGGAGATTTTGCTCCCTGCCTGGAGTGGCCCTTGAAATCCCTAGCCACCCAGCCTGCAGAGACTCCTGCCAGCTAGAAGCTTCAGTGGCTGCATCACTCCCCTTAGTGCAGCCCCGTGGGATGGGGACATGAGGCCAGCCTCTGACATTCTGCCTCCCCCACTAGCACCTATGATTGGAAAATGCTCTGTCCCATCCTGTCCCGTGATTCTGAGATGGGCTGTTTGCACTCGTGGGAACCCACTAGCAGTCACGGCCTTCCCGCCTGGCTTCAGATGAGCAGCTGGTCTGAAGAGCCAGTGAAGCGGGGAAACCACCCCGGGGACTAGAGTGCCACCCTGGAGAGCTAGCCTATCACTCAGCACAGTAGCTGGGAGATGGCACCGTGCACGACCTCACACGGCTTAGCTCACCACCCGGGGCCGCCTGTGCCCCAGAGGCACGCAGGAGGCTTGCATGGCCCAGGGCCGAACCCTCACGTCCATGGCACCTGCTGAAGCGGCCTCCTGGACTTGCACGAGCCCTAGCTCCATCCACTCCAGGGCAGCAGAGGAGGCTCGGCCCGGACCCGAGCTTAGGCCCTCTGTGCGGCGGCCCTGGACGCCCGGTCTGCAGCCCAGCTCCGTTCAGTCCCCTCGCTTCATCCCGCTTCATCCCGCTTCATCCCGACAGCACCCCTGAAGTCTGCTTCCCCATCCATCAGACATGCGGTTCAGAGCACATGCCTGGGACCCACACTGCTTCCATTTGTATCCAGACTTGACCATTTCCCCCTCCTGCGGCTGGACTTACTCTCTTTTGGCCCTGTCTCTTTGCTCCAAAATGGGGATAATAAGGGCACCTGGAGTAAGCAGCTGAACTTCTGGTCCTCATCTCACTCATTTACAAAGCGGAGGTGATGCTGACGCTGACCATGGAGGGCCGTGCGCAGGACGCCATACATGAAGGGACTGGGACGGCGCCTGGCCCCCAGAAGGTTCTGGGCTTGATACCTTTTTATTTTTTTTTTAAGATTTTATGTATTTATTTGACAGACAGAGATCACAAGCAAGCAGAGAGGCAGGCAGAGAGATTGGGGGAAGCAGGCTCCCTGCTGAGCAGAGAGCCCGATGCAGGGCTCAATCCCAGGACCCTGAGATCATGACCTGAGCTGAAGGCAGAGGCTTAACCCACTGAGCCACCCAGGCGCCCCTGGGCATGATACCTTTTACAAACTGTAATCCTCCTCTTCAGCGAGGTCGGCCCGCTCCCGGACGGCTGGCCCCGGTCTGCCTGCGGGTGCTGGCTCTCTGAGCCCGGGTACGTCTGCACACACAGCTCCCCAGGAAATTGGAGGCAGAGCTGAGGATCGGAAATGCAGTCTCCAGAGCGGCTAACCCCTGGCTTAGCCCCTGGTCCCCTTGGGGCTTCCCTCTGGGGACTGAATACATTTCGCACTCTTGGCACAGCCCCAGGACACCCACCCACTTGTGGATTGGAAGCTGCATGTCATCAAGCAGTGGGGAGTGCTTGTGGGGCTCCTCCAGGATGGCGTGAGAGCCCTGCGTGACCGAGGCTGCCCCAGCCACGGACGTGATGCACCCGCGTGTGCCTTTGACTGTGGGCTAGTCCCCTCGTCCCCTCTTCCCACCCCTTGATAAATAAGAGCTGTTTTTTCCATGTGGTGTTTGTCTCTGCACAAACGCAGAGGCCTGAGCACCACGAAGCTTATCTATGCAATGGACTTCCTGCTGGTGTTGGATCTGCCCCACTCCCCTCCGGGTCATAAATTTATGTCGCCTGAGCACACTGATCTGCTGAAGTCCATGATGCTGGTGGCCTTGGCAGACCCCAGCTCCCCCTGCCTGGGTGGGAAATGCAGACGCAAACCCGGGATGACATGAGCTGAACATCCCAGTGACTGACGGACAGCCAGAACTGGGTGGGCGGGGCGGGTGTGAGAAGTTCATTCTTTCATCAGCTGTTTATTGAAGCCTCCTGTGTGCCAGGCCGGGTACTGGGCCCTGAGGAGGACGTGGGGACAGCTTTGGAGGAGTATTCCCGCTGGCCTGGGAGACAGATGTGGGTAATTATAACACGCAGAGCTGAGTTCTGGGGTAGCATTAAGGACAGAACCTGTGGACGGAATGTACAGTGTAATTTGGGACTCAAGAAAGGCCTCGAGGCTGAGTTTTAATGAAAAGTCTTCTCTCCTTGGCAACAAATCCTCAGCAGTGAGAGCCCAGACGGGGGTGGGAAATGTGGGGAGTTTTTTCAGCTTGAGTTATCACAACCCTTTGCATCTGTGGTCTGTTTGCCCCAAGTCTACCATCCAGAGCATCACCTGTGGGCACACTGGGGGCAGCTGCCTTCTCTCCTATTCTCTGACCAGGCCCCTTGGTGGCTGCAGTTTTCCGTCCCTGCTCAGAATTCTGAGTTCCCATGTTAATCATAACAAGTGTCCTCTGAGAGGAGCTGCGGGGCCCCTGCCAGCAAGCCTTCTCGCCTGTTTTGATAACATCTGCACTGAATTTTCTCCCTTTGTATAATTAGGTATTTGCTTTGTCTTGAGATTACAGTGTGACTGGTGTCTCTGAAATTTCAGGCCCGAAGTATGTGCTGGGGCCCAGAGTGGTGGGAAAACGAAGCTTTCGCCCGTGGGGTTTCAGGTTCAGTTGGGAGGGTGGGCAACAGTACGCTGGCTGCTGTTGGCATGAAATCTGCCCAGTAGCCCCCCGACGGGTGGGAAAGGGAGCTCCTGCCTTGCTCCGGGAGCAGTGTGGGGTCAGGCCTGGTGGACAGAAGGACGCAGGACGGCAAGATGGCTCCCTCTCATTCTCTTCCTGCCCTTCTTCCCCCCACATCCTCCCACCCCTGCAGCATCCCTGGCCCCGGAGTGACAGGACTCAGCAAACAGGAAAAGATGCACTAACTGCTAAGAAATGCAGTGAATCCAGGCTTAACCCCAACGGCAACCTCAGAGTGTCAGGGCTTGGAATCTTCCTTTACAGTGCCCGTCATGGTCTGGCTATGTCAAGCCAGAGGAGCTGTTTCGGGTGTGAGATAAGGAGTGGTTCTCTCTTGTCTGCTCCAACCAGAAAGGAAGCAAAAAGATTTGCATACCCGCTCCGCGACATCTCTGAGTGAGCTGTATCTCAGCAGTGACTTCATTTCCCCTAACGGGGTTTCCACAAACCCCCTGGAAGGTTCCATCCAGCAAGCCACACTGATTGTGGTGTGGGAGTTTCTGATAGGCTTGTTTGTACTTTCCCTTGGAGACCCCAGAGACCCCAGGGGAGTGATAACTGGATGATGGAATATTTGCTAGTGGAAGGGAAATGCATTTTTAAAAGATAATGTTTGATCCTGAGCAGAGGGGAAGTTCCCAGATGCCTCTGTAATGTTGAGCAGTGAGGTGTCCGCATAGGTCTCCTTCCCTGTGGCCTTGCTGGAGTGGCCTCAGGGCTCCCACCCCAGGGGGATTCTGCCTCTTGAAGGTGCTTCAGGGGCTTCCCCGGGGGTTGGATGGGTATGGCCCTACCACACCCATGGGGACCTCTGACTCTCTCAGCTGGAATACAGCTGTTTCCCTCTGTCCTTACACAGTACTGGTGACTTTGTTTAAGTAGAAGGGCTTTGCCCCGGACAAAAGGTTAGGTCATTCCATGTTGTTCCTTCTCTCCTAATAGGGCTGTAGCTTCCTTGAGGAAGACCCTGATCTTGCTCAACACTGCAGTGTCCACTGAGACCTAGTTGGGACCTGTGTAGAATCTGGTTCTGTCAGCCTCCGCTCGCATGGCCCCAGTGTCTGCGGGGTCAAGGTCATACTCCCTCACTTGGTGTTTAGGACCTTTAGCATCTGGCTGCGGACTGACCCTCATCTCTTTCCTCTCCCTCCTCTCCCTCTCCCAAAGTCTCCTCCTCTCCATCCACCTGGAACTTCTTTCTCTTGGAATGGGTGACCCCTCTGCAGAAGTGTTCTTCCTTCTCTTTATTCCTGGCGGAAGTAGGACAGAAGTAATAGTTGCAGCATGATGGGCTCTGGAGTGAGACCACCCAGGTCTGCCTCCTGCTTCTGTCGCTCTGGATCTGGGAAACCAGGGCCCATTACCTAGGTGTGTCGTGCCTCAGTTTTCTCATCTGTGAAATGAGGATAATAATAGTTTCTCCTTCTCCAATGTGTTGGGGGTACTAACTGCTAAAACACATGACGCGTGTGAACTGAGTATCTGGCACGTAGTAAATGTTCAACACATGCAGGCTCTGGTGACGGTGACGGTGAGGATGGTGGTGACGGTGATCATTGTTAAAGACCTTCTTTGCGAAGTCTTTTCTAGCTCATCAGGCAGAGTCAGCATCTCCTCTTCTGGGCCCCCAGTAGAACCAACCACAAAGCGTTCTGGTTTCTTACCCCACAAGCCTGAGTTTGCCACTAGATGGAGAGTCCCTACAAGACAGGGACTGGGTTTCAGTGATAAGAGCGAGAGTGTCTACCCTAGTGTGTACCAAACTCCGGAATATGAGCTTTTTCTTATCCTGTAAGTACTTTATGAAGATCTAATTCACATACCATATCATTCTCCCTTTTAATGTGTGTAAATCAATGGTTTTAATATATTCACAAAACCACCACAATGACTGAATCCTAAAATATCACCCTAAAAAGAAACTGCACAGCAGTGAGCAGTCCTTCCCCACTGCCCTCCCCCCGCCCTGTCAACCACTAATCTCCCTTTGGTCTCCATGAATTTGCCTATTCTGGACATTTTCTGTAAATGGAATCATACCGTCTCTGTCCCTTTGTGTTTGGTTGCTTTCATTTAGCATGACGTTTTCAAGGTTCATCTCTAGCTCAGTAATTCGTTCATTTTTGGAGTTGAATCATCCCTTGTATGGACATACCACATTTTGTGTCTTCATCAACTAGTGAACTTTTCAGTTGTTTCTGTTCTTTGGCTATAATGAATAACGCTGCCATGAACATTCACGTGCCCATCTCTGTGTGGATGTATGTTTTCATGTCTCTCGGGCTGATGCACAGGAATACAGTTGCTGGCTTGTCTGGCAACTCTGTTTAACTTTTTGAGGAACCGCCAAATTGTTCCAAAGCATCTGTACAATCCTCATGCCTGCCGGTGACGAGTGTGGGTTCCAGTTTCTCCACATCTTTGCCAACACTTATTTTTGTCTGTCTTTTTGATGATAGTCACCCTAGTGGGTATGAAGCAGAATCTCATTGTGGCTTTGATTTGCATTTCCTTGATGGCTAATGACTCTGAGCATCTTTCCCAGTGCTTATTGGCCACTTGTTTGTCTTCTTGGAAAAAATTTCTATGGGGATTATCTGCCTGCTCTTTAATTGGGTCGTCTTTTTTTTTTTTTTAAATTATTAAGTTGGTAAATTCTTTACGTATTTTGGCTACTAGTCCCTTATCACATTTATGATTTGCAACTATTTCCTCCCATCTGTGGGCTGTCTCTTTGCTTTCTTATGGTGGGCCTTTCAAGCATAAAAGGTTTTAGGAATGAAGTCCAATTTATCTCTTCCTTCTTGCATTGCTGGCGTGAGGGTTATCACATCTAAGAAACCATTGCCTCATCTGAGGTCACAGTGATGCACCAGAGCTTTTTAAAAGCAGTCTTATTTTTGATAACTCTGTGAGGAAAGAGTAGTGTACCCATTCCCAGATGAGGAAGCTAAGAGGTCAAATGCCAGAGCTGAGCTTTAAGCTCAGGTTAGTCTGACTCAGAACCTCAGTTGTACCTTTCTGTGCCTCCCCACCAAGTCCCTGGACTTCTGTGTCTTTCCCAGGGTTTGGTACGGGGACTGGTTAGGCCCATAGGTGAGGTACGTTGGGTGGATGAATGGCAGGTCCTAACTGGTGCTTTGTTTACTACTTGCTGGTTCATTTGAGTGGACCCGTTAGCTGTTGGCAAGGGGTTTGTGTCCACAGTGCTAGAGGTCACCGAACGTCTCTTTCCTCTCTTACCTCTGCAGTGTCTCATCATTGGGGGAGGACCATGTGGTTTGCGCACTGCCATTGAACTTGCCTACCTAGGGGCCAAAGTGGTTGTGGTGGAGAAGAGGGACACCTTCTCCAGGAACAACGTGCTGCATCTGTGGCCTTTCACCATCCATGACCTGCGGGGCCTGGGAGCCAAGAAGTTCTATGGGAAGTTCTGCGCTGGCTCCATTGACCACATCAGTGAGTAGAGCCCATGGGGCCAACCCTGGGTGGGGCACATCTCTCCACACTGAGTCTCCAGGATGTTCCAGCTTACACGTCCATAAGCTGAACGTATGGGGGTCCGTACATTCAACCGGCAGACATTTCATGAAGGGCCTGCTCTGCGCCTTATGCTAGTTCTGAGCTGCGTCTGCCCCACCGAGCTGTAGGCACCATGAAGTTGGGGCCTGTGGTGTGCCCCGCTCACTGGAGTGTCTCAGGGCATAAAGGGGTGCTTGACATATAGTAGATGCTCAGTCAACTTCTGCTGAGTGAATGGATGAAATATGGGGAACAGAGTCAGAGGTGGGTAACACGGTCTGACTCACAGAGAGCTCACCGAGATCTTGTCAGGGATTAACTGCACGTTAACAGACCCATCAGACTTGCTAGGGGGTTCAGATGATGGAGGCACACAAAACCATGAAACGGGCCAGGGTGTCGAGCGCTACGTGGATGTTGTGCTGCTGGTTCTGGGGAAAACCGTGGCAGGTTTTAGAAGAGGAATGACACAGTTGACAGCACCGGACTAAGTTTCCTTGCATTTTAAAAGGAGGGAGGACATCATGACAGGGGTTCACCCAGTCAAGGAGGGGGAAGTAGGAAACACGGGTTTCAGGCCCTGGGCCAGCCCTGCAGCCGAGCACGCTCAGGGGAACATCCAAGCCCTTCTGCTCTGTGTTATTCCAGCGTGGGTCCCTTGAGGCAAGTTCTGTGCAGAGAGGCTGTGGCGGAACAGACTTCCCTCTCGTGCTGAGCAGGGAGGAGGCCTTTAGCCATTTCATATATAAAACTGTGTCCTATAAATGTCAGGGAGGTTAACGCTGTGGGGAGAGTTCAAGGGCTTAGATCCAGGCTCCAAATCTATCTTGCCCATTTGCTGTGGGACTTGGGTCAAATTCCTTACCTTCTGCAAGTCCCAAGTTTTGTCTCCCTCACATGTGATGAATGCCTGCCTCCCAGGACCACTGAGAGGATCGGGTAGGTGAGGTCAAGTTTGTGATGTGCTTACCACTGTGCCTGCCCGGTAGTAGGGACTCGGAGAATGCTTTGCCTCCATTGGTGTACAGCAAGCAAGAGGAAGAGACAGCTGGGGTCCCCAGCTTCAGGTTCCAGAGCTGCCTTCTTTCAACCCGTGGGGGACAGGAGAGCCCTGAGAGCCATGTTCTCATGAGGACGGGAACTGACAGGAAAGGGTGTGGGGCTCAGAAGAATGACTGAAGACAGTGGTCAGCCACATAGGGTGTAGTTTAGTCACGGGTATATGGGAACCTATCAGCAGTAGCCCCAGACTGTATTCCCACTCTGGGATGAGAAAATTCCAGGAGTCCGTTGGAAAGAGATTTGGGTTTGCCCAGAAGGCTGCAGTGTCAGCTTTCGGGAATATTCTCTACCACCCACAGAAGAATGTATGTTGGTGCCCAATTCAGAACTACGGCATTGAGCACCACTTTCCCACTGAGCTCTCCTGAGAGGCAGAGCTGGGCACCAGGGGACCTTGGGAGCGCCCCCTCTGTTGAGCTGCCTTCCCTGCTGGTTGGGAGCCCCTCTCTGCCCCATTGATGGGGCTCCCATTTAATCCCTAGTTCTCAGAAAATTCCCCATGTTCAGAAACCCTGGCAAGACTCCGGATCTGAGATTCTGACATTTGGGGCACTCATTGTTAAGATCGGTTCCATTGGCTGTGAGAAGGGAGGCAGGGAGAATTTGCTGAACACCTACTGTGTGTTAGAACAAGCTAGATTAGGAGCCTTGAAATGAAGAGGAGAGGCCAGGCCACTGCCTAGGCCTGTTTCCAGGCAGGAGGGGAATCGGATTCTTTAAGCCCCAGCTGACTGGCTTCCTTTCAGACCGATGCTGGTCTCCAGCCCCAGCTGCGCCCCAGCCCCCAGCACGCCTCAGCAGTTCCCAACTGTCCTGTGTCAGCACCCTCCTCCCCTTCCCATGTGCTCGCTCCAAAACTCCTTCTGAGCAAATGGCCTTCCTCCTCTGCTCTGGGGCAGAGAAGCCACTGGCGGGCACTCCCAGCGCCAGCCCCTCTCCGTCCACCTGCACTGGCCTCCACCTGAGTTCCCCTTCCTGCCCTCCCTGCCATGTCTGAGGCTGAGCAGGCTGCTCAGCTCCGCTCTGCTCTCTCTTGGTTTCCTGCCCCTTACCTCACTGTCCCTCTCCCCTCTCTTATTACCTTAATTTTTTTCTATTTCAAAACATTTACTGTAGAAAGAGGGGATATCGACTTTGTCTTTGCGTCCCACCCATGACTCCTTCCATTGAGATCTGACTTCTTCCCCACCTCCTGTGAAGGAGATTTTCGCTGAGATTTCCATTCCTAGAAGCCTCCTAACTCCCAAGTGCCCTGGCCTCTTGCAGCCGTCATAATCCCTAATCTGTCTGTGGGATTTGGTACTCTATTGGCTTCCTGGACTGCAACTCCGGCCCTGTTCTGCCACTCCCCTACACCGCCCCCGCCCCCTGACCACGGTGGCCTGCCCTCACCTGTCCACTTGTGTTTCCTCCACTAGAGTGGGTTCTGTGTCTCTATGCCTACCATGGCACCTGGCCCACTGTAGATGCTCAATAAATGTTAAGTGAACAAAGCCCACAAAATACAGAGAGTTTCGCACTCTACAGTAGAATATTCAGAGACAGACCCATGTGTGCGGAATGACCAGGGATGAGTTAGTGACACTCATCGGGGGAGTTGGGGCAATGGGTACGAGGTGACTTACCATGAGTCCAGCTCTGTGGAGAGAAATCCCCCTTCATGCTGACCCTGGATGGCTAAGGGCTTAGGCCCAGTCCCCCACAAAATGAGCCATTTCGTCACTGACTTTACTTGTGGCCATTACTCTCCAGGTCTACTCCTCTTTCCATCTTTGCCTCGTCAGACCTCTGGCCCCTCTCAGGGAGGAGGCAGGAAAGGGAGAGCCTCCATCATGAGAGCATTTTCTAAAAGCTAGAGCGCAGTCTTGGAACCAGACAGATCTGGGTCCATGTTCTAGTTTGCTGCTGTATGACCTTGAGCAAGTCACTTCACCTCGCTGAGCCTCAGTTTCTCATCTATAAGATGGGAATAATTATCCCACAGTAAGGGTTAAATGTGAAAATGCTGAGTGGCCGGTGCATAACTAGTTCTCAGTCACGATCATCATTGGTCTGTTGCTCTGCTCAGAGATCAGTGAGGAGCGATTATAGAGTACCCTGAATACAGGAGGCACTCAAGCATGGCTGCTGACACCTCTTCTCTTTCCCCCTTCCTACCTAACAGGCATTCGTCAGCTGCAGCTCATCCTATTCAAGGTGGCCCTGATGCTGGGAGTTGAAATCCACGTGAACGTGGAGTTTGTGAAGGTTCTAGAGCCTCCTGAAGATCAAGAAAATCAAAGTACAGTACAATCTTCCTCTTATGTCTACAAGTCAGATATTGGCAAGTGGAGATCACATTTGCAGCTCTCAGAGAATGTTCCCATAAGAGTTACTCTTGTTGGGAGCTATTGGGCATAATCCCATCAAAGGACGTTTTACCTTTTCTGCCCAACGTGGCCACCTTAGGTTTGCTCTTCTCCTCCCAGGGCAGTTATTAAGCCACTAAACCTATCATTTGGTTACCATGTCAGTGGGAGGTGGTACTTTGACAAACGAAGTACTAGGTAATTAGGATAGAAGATCTAGATTCGGTTGTTTGTTGAAGTTCATTCCTAATTCTTCAGGCCACGTGAGAACACACATGGACGTGTGGCTGCACTTGTGCCCACGTGATATTTTAAAATCCAGTAAAGAAAAAAAAAAAGTGCAGCTTCTTTAACAAACATGAAATAAGGGCCCATGATATTATTTGGTATGTAATTATTTTAAAGCCTTTCTGAAGCATAGTTTACCAACCACGGAAGTCACCTGTGGTGGGTAATGTCTTATTTAGCCATGTTGCTCTTTTTTCTTATACTATATGTTCACATAGGTGCTGATCTCATGCACACTGCGGTCTGAGAGTTTGTTCATGATGCCTCTGCAGTTTATCTCTTACCAAAAGCCGCTGCTGCCTGGGTAGGGCTTGTGGTTTGGGTAGCTTCGTGTCGGAGACCTCAGAGTCTCATGGGCTCATTAGGGCTCTGACCTCTCCTGTCCTCCATTCAAAACATTCCAAAGTGTAGGAGAGGTGTTCAGTGGCCTTTGTAGCAGGACAGCATCTTTTAGGGACTTTCCAGAGATACGTGTGCCCTTAGCCTCTCCCAGACCCAATTCTGGATGACCAGCAAGGTTTCACCTGGAAGTGTTCCCATCAAAGGCTCTGTGCTGCCCAACAGAACATTTTGAGTATAATGAAGTGGGAATTCGAACTGGTTTCTGGACATCCTGCACATCCATCATTTGGGTCTGGTCAGTAATGAGAGGACAAGGAGGATTGTATGGGAGTATGAAGAGAATGTGGTAGAGTGCACTGAGACAAAGAGGGTTCAAGTGGGACTGGCCTGAGGACCATTGATAGACTCCCAGCCTTTATAGAAACCGGTTAAATCAGGCATGGAGTTGGTGCTGCTGGTTTACCTTCTCCTGGATTGAATGGATACTGAAGCCAGAAGGTCTCCAGATGTAAGTGTGAATCAGGAGAACTCTGGGTCTTTCCCTGGAAGATCTACCTGGGGTTCCTCTACCTAGAGATATCCCCTTTCCCCTGGCCAACACTGCAGGGACCCTCCCACCTTGCTTTGCCAACTCAAACCATTTTTCTGTTTTGGTAGAAATCGGCTGGCGGGCGGAATTTCTCCCTGCGGACCACTGTCTGTCGGACTTTGAGTTCGATGTCATCATTGGTGCCGACGGCCGCAGGAACACACTGGAAGGTGAAGACTCCTTTTTCCTGGAGCTGAGGATGGGGGCCTCGGGACTGGGAGGGGGCTGCAGAATGGCGGCCTTGACAGAAGGGCAGACTGTCCTGCCAGGCCTGAGGCTGAGCACCGAGAGGGCAGGCGTTCATGGCCTCTGAACCATCAGGCTTCCCACCTGTAAAATGAAGATAAAAGAATCTTGTCATGAGGGCTATGAAAGGACTCATATGTAAAAACGCTTTATAAAGGTAAAGTGCCATGGCAATTGCGAGTCAGCATGCATTTATGGAGCCCCTGTCAGTGAGTCCATGGTACCGAGCACTCCTACACTTACTTCATCCAGCTAAGACAACCATTCTTAGACTCTCAGTGGCCTTCTTCTTCTGTCACGTGTAATACCCCAGCAAGAAGGGCCCGTCTCTTCTGTAACTTGTATGCACAGTCATTGCTGGGCAGTAAGATGAGCTTTTCCCCAGACTGTCAGGGCGTAGAACCATGCTTCTCTGAATTCTGGAGTTGGAAGCATAACATGTTTTCTTGGAGTAAGATCTGGTCAGGTTGGGAGAAGAGCTCCACCACCAGAAATGTCTTCAATCCCCTAGCCCCTTCCCCAAAGAGTAATTGACGCTGAGATTGTACTAATTGGCACTAACTGTATGAACAAGAGACCGCAGATGGCGGACGGAGGGGTCCCACATGGCCTCTCAGGCTGGCGGCTAGATCTGCTCTTCAAGCTTGCCCTACTCGAGGGCTGCAGACTGCCGGTTTCTGATGGAGAGGGCACGTCCTCCAAGGACAGAACACACTCCTGGAAAGAAGGCTGATGCCGGAGGTTTTGGGAGGTGTGAGTTGCCTAGCTGGGTCCTACCCATCAGCTGTGCCCACCAGGACCCTTTTCCCACTCCTTTGCCTCTCTCTTTGCCTCCATCCCTATACTTGCCAGACCCCTGCAATCAGTAACCCATATCTGACAAAGATTTTTTAAGCTGTTAACCTGGATGTTGTGCTGCTAGAATTTTGGGGGCCATTTTGATGTTTGGGTACAACTGCAAGTCTGAATATTTGTAAATCCAAAATCCACACTTTGCCTGAGTATAGTTAGGCATTTCATGGACAGGAAAAGAAGGGTAAGAAGAAGGAGAGCCATTTAGGCAGCTTAGCACCAAATAAGTAGACTAGAGTGTGAGTTTCTCTCTGTTGGTCCTACTGACATATGAGGCCAGATCATTCTTTGTCCTGCTCCCAGTAGGAAGCTTAGCGGCATCCCTGGCCTCTCCAGGCCAGACTCCAGTAGCACAACTGCCTCCCCTAACCGCCATGCCCCGTGCCAAGTTGTAGCAACCAGAAATGTCTCCACACATTGCCAAGATGCCCCTGGGGGCCAAGGTCACTCCCAGTTAAGAAATACTAGACTAGACAATAATGGCCATTTTTGACCATTTCAATAAAAGTTTAATGAAGATGGACTTAAAGAGGAGGTATTGAGAAAAAAACCCCAAGGTTTCTAGTCAAAGGGAGTATTGACAAAGAAGTTTGGGAATCATCATGAGGTCTGAGTATGCGGTGAGCAAATGGAGGGAGAGTCCCCGGAGGAGGCTGAAGACAAAGGCATGTCCAGAGAGCCTGCCCTTGTGATGAGAGCCTTTAGTTAAGCAGAGTAAATAGTAGTGTCTGGGGCAGAGGGGAGATCAGGACTGTGAGATAGCCAGATGCTAGAAAGAAAAAGGGGATGGGCAGAAGGTGTTTCAGTGAAGTGTGACTCCTGCTTGGGATCCTCTGTGTCACCACCATTAAAAATCAAAGTTAATGTAAGCCATCAACAAGTAGAGGAACCCCAAGAATCACTGTATTAAATCAATTACAAGTTAGACTTCTGTCTCCTCATTAGATATTTACTGAGTGTGGGCTAAGCACCAACCACTGGAGACTAGAAATAGAAAATTTGTTAAAATCCCCATCCTACAGGAATTCAGTCTCATAATCCTACTTTTCAAAGGGGGGAAAACACGAAAAACACTAACAACCTAGTTTTAATCGTAAAAGTTCAAAATGCATGTATCGTGGGTATACCTAGCCACTGTGCCTAGCAAGCCTTTAGCACGATGAGCCTGCTGGGAAAATCACTTGAGCCTTTTGACTGTAGAAGCCTCACCAGAATAATTGGTCCTATAGATTTTAGGAAGGGGGAAATTCCCCTTGACTGAAGCCTCTGGGGATGGGTTTCTTCTTGGGGTACAAAACTTGGCCTGTCCACCTGCTCCATTCTCCAGGCAGAACTCTGGGTTCACTAGCCTGTGAGGCATCTGAGGACAGCTTCCTCCATAATCTTTCTCAGTTTT
This sequence comes from Enhydra lutris kenyoni, assembly GCF_002288905.1. Classification (NCBI taxonomy): domain Eukaryota; kingdom Metazoa; phylum Chordata; class Mammalia; order Carnivora; family Mustelidae; genus Enhydra; species Enhydra lutris. Next base: position 2,394,792 of record NW_019154152.1, on the reverse strand, counting down.
CACACCAAATGCAGAAGAAAGACTCCCTTTTCCCCTTTTTCTTCATGCAGGGTTCAGAAGGAAAGAATTCCGTGGGAAGTTGGCTATTGCCATCACCGCCAACTTCATAAACAGAAACAGCACGGCTGAGGCCAAGGTGGAAGAGATTAGTGGCGTGGCTTTCATCTTCAACCAGAAATTTTTTCAGGACCTTAAAGAAGAAACAGGTGGGACCTTCACCTTTCTCCAAACCAAACCATTGTCTGTGCCGGGCATTCCCAGTCTTGGGATTGGGAGACTCAACTCTGATTAAGTGGAAGCAGGGACTTCTCCTTAGGATAGAATAATGGGCAGGATTCCTTCAAGGACAAGAGAGATTCTCGAGGGAGAGTCTTGGATGTTGTACGTGAAAATGGATAAAGATATATTTACCCAGCATTTACTCAACGTGCCCGTTCAGTGCTGGTATTCAGTATCACGGGATACAAAGTTGAGGTTGGCATGGTCCGCTCCCCAAGTAGCTCCTTGTCTAGTGATGGACACCCAGGGAAACCACCCTGATGTGGAGATTGGTCTGTGCCTGAGGCAGCGTGAGTTTCAGGGAGCCTTCTGAGGAGGGAGCCAGCAACCTGGGTGGGTTCTTGAAGAAGTGTAGGTGCTTTGGTTCAGAGTGCCAGCTGTCCTTCACCATGAAGAACATCCAGAGATACCCAGGGAATGTGTACCCCCCCCCACCCTAGGTATCAGTTGTCCCCTAGCTATGGGCCCTGATATCTTTCCAAGATACTCATTTACTCAACAGATACTTGTTGATTGCCTGCTTGGGGCCAGATGCTGTTCAAGGGCCTAAGAAAGAGCAGTGGGCAAAACAAGACCCCTCTCTTGGGAGGGTCAGTAAACAAACAATGACGGTGGAGAGAAGGAAAGCATGGCAAGGAGAAAGAGGGATGAAACCTGCTGCCAATTAAGTAAATTCCAGATTTTTTCTTCTAACCTGATTTAAAAATCTATATCTCTCCTTGAAAGGCAGTGTGACGACAGAGTTAAATAAATTTTTAAAAAAATTTTATTTATTTTGAGAGAGAAAGAGTGTGAGTCAGGGGAGACACAGAGGGGGAGGGAGGCGCCGAGGAAGAGGGAGAAAGAATCCTCAGGCAGACTCCCCACTGAGCAGGGAGCCTGACGTGGGGTTCGATCCCATGACCCTGAGATCGTGACCTGGCTTGAAACCAAGAGTCAGACACTTAACCGACTAAGCCAACCAGGTGCCCCTAAAATTTTTATGCTAGAAATAAATCATCCACACTCAGCATCACCTAGCACAGAAATAGTCCTCATTGCCATATACTGCTTTTCAGTAACCGTCCACTTGCACCCTCCCTTTCCACGTGGCTCCAGCTCTTAGCAGAATGTCAGTACTCTTTGTGATTCTGGTTTTCTCATGCGGCATCGCATTGTGAATATTGTCCATGTCACAGCCACGTCCCCCCGATGGTCACTTTTGCAGGCTGCAGAATGGCTCGTGAAGGGGCTGTACATCTCTGCCCGAGCATCCAAGTGGGAGGCCTGGCAAACTGTGCTTGGCCACGTGGGTCCATATTCTCCTCAAGCTAAGAACGGTCTCAATAGTTTGGAACGGCCGAAGAGAAAGCAAAAGAGTATTTTGTGGCAAATCGACAATTGTCTGGAACTCAGGTTTCCAGGTCCCTAAATAAAAGCTTCTTAGAGCACCGTCACCCCTGGTCACGCATGTCGCTGCGCATGGCGGCTCCCTCATGAATGGTTGTGGGCCCGATGGCTCGCGAAGCCTGAAATGCTCACTGCCTGGCCCTTTGTGGCAGACGCGCGCTGGCCCCTGATTTAGGCCTTTCGGCTGTTGACCGTTACAGAGCACACTGCTCCTGCTGGACTCCTTCCAGTGGGGTTTTCTGGAATGGAATTCCATATCAAGCAGACCGTGCCGCTCCCTGGCCACGAGGATGTGTGCTCGTTGTCCCACCCTCTGACTTTCACCACGTGGCACGATTTGATTGAATCTTTTCTTCTAGCATATTGTGTTCTTCTGCACGATTTAAGAATGAGCCCAACCCTCCCTTCCTCTCAAAAACTAAGAAGATAAATACTTCAACAAACCACCAAATATGGATTCTGACAGGACATTGAGTGTACTTTTCCAAATGTTTCAATGAGTTTCCTTTGAATTTCGCTGTGGTAGTCACCTTTGGCCATTGTTTCACAGTGCCCCTTGCACAGTGACAACGATGAATTTCCTCCGATTCTCTGGGGGGCCCTCTGCATTGATGGCTATTTCCTTCTTAACGGTAATAAAGGGGTTCCTATGGTTACCCAGCACACCTGTGTCAACCTCTGATAAGTTTTGAGTCTCTTCCTTTCTCTCTCTTTGGGGAAGCTAAGCCAGTGGTTCTCAAATTGGCATGTGCATCAGAATCACCTTGTGGGGCTTGTCAAAGTGCTGATTGCTGGCCCCACGCTCCCTTTCTTGGTGTACTAGATCCAGGGCACGGTCCTGATCCTTAGCATTTCTAGCTTCTCAGGTAATGCTGATGGTGCCAGCCAGGGGGACCCCACTTTGAGAACCACTGAGCTAAGCTCTCACAGCATTTTTTTTTTTTTTTAATGCAGAAACCTAGTCTATGAAAGTATTTTGGCAATTGCTGGAAAGTACAAAGCTATCCAACCCAGGCCTCTAAACTGAATTGTTCCTGCCAGGTATCTGGGTTCCCCCCCATACAAGGGGGATAGTAGAAACGTCACTTAGCACAGTCTTGAAAGAATTCACCCAGCTCTTTGAATCTCTGGCCACATACATGGCATGGTGGATGGGACTTGGAATCAGACTGGCTGGGGTTCAAGTCCCAGCTCTGTTGTTGCTTGGCTGCCATGCCCCAGACCTCTCTTGGCCCTGCTATAGCACTTTGCTCTAGTCTGGAAATACGGGTCCTCAGCCCTTGAGGGCATTGAGGTTTTCTTTTTTTAAAGTGTTTTCATCATGTTGCAATATATAAATATATCAAATTAACATTTTTACACCTTAAACTGACACCGTGTTATATATCAATTACATCTTAATTTTTAAAAAACATATAGTGTCAAAAAAAATACAGGATAATGAAAAGCTTAAAGATTTATATTTTATGTCTATATATAGTATTTAAACTCCAAAGAGAAATGATGATCATTAAATGTCAGAACAATGAATCTGAACTTTCAGACTATTTTGATGCAGTGCACTGATATGTCTAAACTACTACACAAACATTTGTTACACGCTACCTCCTATATCGCTGAGGTAGAACTGTCTAAAGAAATCCCAGGGAGTTAGAATAGAAAGGATTCTGACTGACTTCTCTCTCTTTTTCTTCATCCATATTATTTTTATAATATAAGTAATGTAGCACATATTTGTTGTTAAAACTGAAATAAAGAGATATGCAAATTAAAAAAAAAAAAAAACATATAGTGTCTTTGGAATACCTGGGTGGCTCATTTGGTGAAACAGCCGACTGTAGAGTCTGGACCCTGATCTCAGGGTCCTGGGATCAAGCCCCGTGTCAGACTCCTAGCTCACAGAGGACTCAACCTGAGGATTACCTCTCTCCCTTTGCCCCTCCCCCTGCTCCCATGCGCACGTGCTCTCTCTCTCTCCCTCTCTCTAAAATAAATCTTAAAAAAACAACAACCCCAAGACAGTGTCTTAGTGGTACGCTAAAAGCTAGCTGTGTGGAGATGGGTAAATTCTAGCCCCCAGTGTTATCTTATCCAGGCTTGTATGTTTTAAAAACTTGCCTAACGTAAATACAGGCAGGTAAGTAATGACACCTGTGCTGGGGCGAGGCCCTGCGGGAGTCATACTGAGTCCATGCACGCTTCTCTTCACAGGGATTGATCTTGAGAACATTGTTTACTATAAGGACTGCACCCACTATTTTGTCATGACTGCCAAGAAGCAGAGCCTGCTTGACAAAGGGGTCATCGTTAATGTACGTATCTCTTGGCTGCCATGTCCTTTCTTTCCCTTTGCGACCCAGCATGTGCAAGAGCAAGGGGTGGGGAGGTGGGAAGGAACCACCGCTCACCGCTCTCCTCCTCCGTGCTGTTGTGTGCGCGTTGGACGAAGGAGCCCACAGCACTATGGGCAGATGTGTTTCTGCAGAGAGCCTGGGCTGGACTGAGACCCGCACCCAGGCGTTTGTGTAAGCCTCTGCCCCCAAGAGATCGGTGGGATCTTTTCCTTCCCCATGTCTCATTCAACCCTGCCCCTGTTTCAGAGAGGTGCAATGTCATTTGGAGTCCAATGGGGGCTCCTTGTCCTACTGGGGCACTGAGAATGCATGTGCTTGTGAATTTCCCTTGGTGGCCCTCTTGTCATGGGGGTGGCGGGGAGCTGTCTCTTCTCGCGGTCAGAAAGGCTCCACTTGAATCTTGGCTCTGTGGCGGATTAACTCGGGACTGTGACTAAGCTGCTCAGTTTTCTGAACTTCAGCCTCCTTCTCTGGAGACTCGGAATAATGGTTTCTGTCTGAAAGGGTTGTTTGCAAGAGTAAATGAGAGAATGTACAGAGTAGCTGTCCCAGTGCCCAGCCCATCTAGGGGGAGTTATGGATTCCCTGTGTAACTTCTGTCTGGTTTGGACACCTACTTTTTTGTCCTGCTGGCTTCCTGGCCTCTGTGTCCTGCCTTTGCATCTTCAAAAGAGCACCGGGTTGGAAGAAAGCACTTGGAGTTGGGGGCCCTGAACTGGAAGCTTCTTTGGGCAGGTTTATAACCCTTCCAGAGCCTCTGTTCCTGCCCCAGCTGCTGCCTGGTGCCTCAAGATAAGGATCCTGCCCTCTGAAGTCAGCCTGCTCTACGGGTGTCAGCCAGCAGCCTGGGCAGCATGGTGACCATTCACTGTTGCTTGTCGGAGAAGATTGTCCTCTTGCCACGTTGTGCTGGCTGCCGGCCGGGTGCCATGAGTAACCCAGCCATCCCCTGGGCCGCCTCCTTGCTGAGAGCCTGAGTTGCAGACAGGAGGCTGTGAATGGTGGGACGGGGGGTGCAGGAGGCTGACTGGGCACAGCTAGTAGATGTGTGAGTGATGGGTTTCAACGTCTGGTACTCCCTGGCTGACCCGGTCTGGGGGAGGTGAGGTGGGGTCCCCTTCTTCCCTCTGCTCCACCAGCATCCCTCCCAAAGTTGCTTTGTCCATCGGGAGGCCTGTGGCAGATAGTGAAGGACTGTTTGGTGTCCAAGGCTATAAGCATGGTGGGCATCTCTGCAAAGGAGGGACAGAGGAGGCCTTTGTTGGCCTCCCACGCCAACCTTAGGGCGTCAGGCAGAGTTTGACATGGGTTTCCTATTTCACTGGCTGAGTACTCCAGCCTCTGGGATACTAAGGTTCCCTCAGGGCATCCCGGGGCATTTGTCCAGACCACGACACGTTGCTCACAGTGACTCAACTCTTTGGCAGTTGTTGTAGCCCCTTCATACTCCCCTCTCTCCGTCACGGCACAGGTGGGCCAGCATGACTCAGTGTGAACCCATCATGACTGTGGAGGACCTGGGAGCAGATCCCAGGCTCGTGGGTGTCCTCACCAAGGCTTCTCTTCTCCTCACAGACTCCGGGGGCATCTTCCAAGCCGGTGCTGCGGGGCCCCCTAGGTATAAGACAGGAATTCTTGGCTAGAAATTACAGGCCCCAGGCCGGACATGAGAAAGCTGGATGGCCATTTGGTTCAGGAGCTCTGGCCTTGAGTCTCCCCGTGTCCAGCCAAGCTCTGTGGCATTTGCATAGCTGGGAGCTGGTCCATCTACCCTGAGCCACTCAAATTAACATTCTTGTCATGCTCCCAGAGGAATGGCAAGTCCTCTCTCACTTTCTCTCCCTGCACGGGTCAGCATCTTCCTAGAGGCACACAGAGGTGCTGAGTAAATGTGTATCGACTGACTGACCTGCTTCCCCATCTATTCCTGCTGATCTCTGGGCTTCCCATGGCTCCTGAAGGGAGAGTGAAGTTTCTCCTCAGGAAACCATGTCTCCGGGCTCCCAGCTCTGTCCTTCTTGCTCTCTGTCATGACGAGGGTGGACCATTGCCGGGCCCTGCCTCTGCTGGGCTGTATACATACAGGCTAGGGCTCCCGGATGCAGCAGGCTTGTTCTTGCCACTGTGTGAGGGAGCGCTGTTGCCAATGGGCAAGGTGAGCACACATCAGAGCTGGTCTCCAAATGCTGAACCCACTCTCGTTGGAAGCCATTGCCTGACCTCTTCTGGTCTCCAGCATTCTTTTCAGCTTAGTATGTGGGGCGACTGTTCTGTCAGATTCCCCACCTGGGCCATTCTTGATGCTTCTCCCTCTACTGGCCCTCCTCTCTGCCTAGGACACAGCCTCTCTTCCGTACCTGTGCCTGTGGAAAATGGGACCCACCCTCATTCTCCTGCCTCTGTCTTAATTTAAAACGCCTTCTCCAGGCCTGCCCACTTTCCATAGGGCCCCATCCCCACCTTTCTCTCCCTTGTACTAGTTCTTACCCCCTCCCCGTGGTCCTGCTCCTGTATCCATCCACTCTCCTGGAACTTCCTGCCCAACAAGGTCCCGTGGCTCCACCCAGCAGTCCTGGCCCAGGTGGGCTCCCAGGCCAACACATGCTCCTCTCCGGGCCACCAGCACGAGCGACCTTCACTGTGCAGTGCTCACACTCACTGGTCAGCCCGCCTACCGACAGCATGCTCTGAAGAGGGATATTTTCAAGACCTTTCCATCCCCGTCTCCTCTCCACACCTTTAAGGGAGGGGATTGGTCATGTGACTGTAGGAACAGGTGTGAGAAAGGACACGTGAACCGCGAGACCTCCAGCCTGAATGCCACAACCTGACACAGGGCTCCCAGGCCAGTGCTGGGTACGATCTGGGTGACGTAGTTTGGTGTGAGCGTGTTAAAATTTCTGGAACAAGGTATTTGAAATCGTGGTTATTAGGAAAACTGACACAGTGGGTCACTGTATTTCTTGACGTGGCTGTGCCTTCTAAATGCTCTTGTCAGTGTGTGGTTGAGGAATGGTCCAGGAGCATACTTCACCATACGTTTATGTTTTGTGCCATGATGAATTATAGGGGACAGAAATTCCCATTCACTGAGCACTTACCATGTGCCAGGCGTCAGGTTGGGGATTTTATGTCTATGATTTCCTTCGGTCCACACTGTGTGAAGTAGATTTTGTTATTCCCAGAATGAGAAATGAGAAAATGGAAACCCAGAGAAGTTCAGTAATTTGCCCACATTTGCTCAGTGAAAAGCAAAGGTGGAATCTGACCTCGGGCTCTGGATAACCCCGAGGCCTGTGTTAGTCTTACATACTGGTTCCCGCCCACGCCCCTGCCCCGCCTTGGGATCTGCACTTTCTGTGTCACCTTTTGGGAGGAAAGCCTTCTAGTTTCTTAGTCATATGATGAGCAGATTAGACTCTGGGGGATGTCTTGCAGGTCACTGCCAGCATCTGTCAGGAATGGATCTCCTGCCCCCTCTAAGCCAGGGCCCTCCTCCTTCTAGCAGGGAGTGTGACAGTTTACATTTTAAGAGCAAAGCAGAGCCCTGAGCGGCCCTAGCCTCTCAAGAAAAGAGAGAGCTGATTCTGGAGGGAAGGTGTGAGAGCTCTGTCAAGCATTCATGCCTTTTCTGGTCTTGTTTGACCACCAAATGTAGCATGTCTGGATCATATCAGCTTAGCTTAGTCTGCTATGAAATCATTATTTCTTATTTGCTCTCTCATCTTTTAATTGTACTGAAAGTTATCGCAAGAACCAGCCATGTAAAATATACTTCTGTATTTACCACAAGTCCATTATTGAGTAAGCTGGTTATTACGACACTATGTTCTCTATCAAAATTCCGACGTGAGATAGTTCTTTTAGAATTTAGTGCCAGGAAAAAAATTTCCTCCCCTAGGAATGTCTATGCTTCCTTCTTTCTGATAAGGAAAGCGCTGCCATAGATCACATTTCCCTTTTGCCTTGGATGCCAGGAAGCTCAAAGCCAAGTGTGAGGCGTAATCACAGCTCTGTCAACCCTGACAGATGACTGACTTCGTTCCTCTTGATTCCTTTGGCCCTGAGTTTCTGTTTTGCTTAGCTTTGCTGTACAAAACCATTCCAAGTTCTTTTGCAAAGATGTGGGTGTGAACGCTTGCCCGTTACGGGGGTGGATTCCCACACTGCAATCTCGTTCTCTCCCCAGGACTACATTGACACAGAGATGCTGCTGTGCGCAGAGAACGTGAACCAGGACAACCTGCTTTCCTACGCCCGTGAGGCCGCAGATTTCGCCACCAATTACCAGTTGCCATCGCTAGACTTCGCTCTGAACCACTACGGGCAGCCTGACGTGGCCATGTTTGACTTCACCTCCATGTACGCCTCAGAGAACGCGGCCTTGGTGCGCGAGCGCCAGTCCCACCAGCTCCTCGTGGCCCTGGTGGGCGACAGCTTACTTGAGGTAGCATCTGTGTTTGGAACCCCCCTGTTCCCGGTAGAAGACAGATCCCTGCATTTCTGGTGTGGCCAGTGGCATCTGCTCTCCCACAACCAGGGGAAGGACGGGTTCCCTGCCAGTGGGCCGGACTTGGCCAGGCCCGTCCTGGCCTCCAGCTTGTACCTGGCCTGCCCTTTCACCAGACCCAGAGGAGCTCATGGTGTCTTCTTCTCCGCACTTCTGGGCTCTTCACGCTGGCCTCTTTGTCAAAGTAGGAAACTAGTCAGCCCTGCTCTGGCCTGCATGGGCAGGTCTCTTCAGAACATGTACCCCCTCAGCTGGGCCACAACTTATTCCTCGCAAGGGGAGATCTCTGGGGCCTTGCAACAGGGAGATCATGGAGGGGACAAAAAGACATGTGGGCCCCAAAGTCCGGTTTCCCTCCATGGCCTCCAGCTCAGAATGCTGCCCAGAGCATCGGCAACTATAAGCATCCTTAGCTTGAACCAACTTTTTCAGCAGGGTTACATTTTTATCTTTAAAGTAAGCAGTAACCAAAAAATGTTTATTTATCCCAAGTAAGAGTCAAATTCCAAACCATGCTTTGGGTGCCCAGGGGACAGTTAAGTCAGAACTTAGCTTGGCGGACCAGCCCTCATTTACCATGGTGTGTGGGCTGTGATCGGCACCCCCCCAACCCCACCGTCTTCCTTCTCAGCATTCCCTCCTGTTACTCTGCTCCATTCCTCCACCAGGCCTTTGCCCATGCTGCTGCTCTTGAATAGATCAAGATTAGAAGCCTACCCGTTCTTTAAAATCAGCATAAATGCAACTCTTTTGTGAAGCCTTCCCGATTTCCATCTCCCTGGGTTGAGGGGGCATTTGTCTGTGCCTTGTTTGAGCCTCCCCCCCCCCCCCGCTCCGCAGCAGTTTTTCCATTCCTGGGACACAGCCCCTTTTATGTGTGACTTGCTGCTATAGCTGAACGTGTTCGTACTGAAACCTAGGGGGCTGTCCTGTCGCCCCGCATTCCCTTCCGTGCCTCCCACGGGCTGGGCAAGCACTGAGTGCTGGAGAGAATGGGATAGCAGCCTGGGGGGTGGGGTGGGAGGCATGAGAACCCACTGGAGTTTTGCATGTTTTCTTCTCTAGCCATTTTGGCCCATGGGCACAGGTTGTGCCCGGGGCTTCCTGGCAGCCTTTGACACAGCCTGGATGGTGAAAAACTGGGATCAGGGCACCCCTCCCCTGGAGCTGCTTGCTGAAAGGTGAGTACCGCTGCCCGGCTTCCAGCTGGGCCTGGGGGTGGGTAGGGGCAGGGCGTGCTGGTTCCACAGCTTGGACAGGAAAGGAGCAGGGCTGGCCATCAGGCGGCTCCTGGATGAACCTGAAGCCTCTGTGCTCTTTCATGTCCTTCTCACATGTGGCCTGATTTGATCATCGGGATCCCAGGGAGACTTTCTGTGTTAGGTTCTACCTCCTCCAGTGACTTCTCTTGGAGCCAGGACCTTAGGACCTGAATGCAAAAGAGAAATCCTGATCTGGAGTGTTCCCAAAGTTGGGGTTCCCAGCATAGCCAGGTCGCTGTGAGATGGAAGAGGTTGAGGGGAAGTCTCAGCTGCCTGGGCTTCTGATCTCTCAGGCCTCTTCTGCTGTTGCTGAGACCTTGGGCTCCCTCCCAGACCCCTGCTGCTGGCCACGTGGCTGTAACAGCTGGTGGACTGGAAGACATCAAGACTGGCAGGTGGGGCGGGGGAGGGGGACTGGCCTCTGCAGGTCTTGGGTGTGGAGGCCTGTGGTCACAGGGGACAGGAGGCCACAGGAGGCAGCATGGCTGAATGGAGGTTCTAGCAAAACCACAGGTCCCTCGGCTGCCAGCTCTGGTGTCCCTGCCCTCTGCTTGGGGAAGGAGGCCAACATCACTGCTGCTGGACCCCGTCCCACCCTCTCTCCCTAGTCCTTCGACTGTCCCCCACTTTGTGAGTCTCAGGAACCACGGGGGCCAGGCATTGCAGGGAAGAAGTACACAAACACATCTAAACCTTTAAGAGTGGGGGAAGGAGTTTGGGGGGATGAAGGCATGCGGCTGCCAGAGCAGTCCCTGACCCCCAGGCTCTGCCTCATCCTAGAGAGAGTCTTTACCGGCTGTTACCTCAGACCACTCCGGAGAACATCAACAAGAACTTTGAGCAGTACACACTGGACCCAGGGACACGGTACCCAAATCTTAACTCCAGCTGTGTCCGGCCCCATCAGGTAAGTCCTCCCCTGGGCCCCGTCTGGGTCACCCTGCCCTGACCGGTGGTTGGGAGGCCATGGAAAATCTGGCCCCATCCCTAGGGCTGAGGCTGCCACTAACTCCTGGCTCAGCTGTGGGACCAGTTCCTCTCTCTAGGAGAGCCACGAGAGACAAGAGAGTCAGCATCTCTCTAGCCTGCAGGAAAGAACTTGAATACAGGCAGCATCTGTCCTCATCTGTGCACACGCTGACGTGTTTCCTGTCACCATGAGTAGGGGTTGCTAATCACGCCTCTCTGCAGAGTCTGCTCTGCCAACTGTCAGGTCCTTTCAGTTCCCCGTCCTGCAGTCCCATTTCCTCCCGTTGACTCAGGAACCCGCAGCCACCAACTTCGGGCAACAGCGCAAAGAACGGTGTGATGTTTGTAAAATCAGCCAATCACGTATTTTTACACTTGAGTACCCCCGCGTTTGGGTGGACAGCTGAGATCTGTTGCTTAGCATCTCATGTTCCCCAGGACCTCTTGCCCGAAGTCATGCCCTCCAGCGACAGAGGGGTGGTAGACGCAGAGTCGAGGCAGGGCTGGCCCCGAGACCAGCTTTGGGGAGATACTGGTGGGCAGCTGTGTGGTCTCTTTGGCTTGTAGGTGAAGCATTTGTATATCACTAAGGAGCTGCACCCATGCGCTCTCGAGAGGCTGAGCTCGGTGAGGAGATCCATGAGTCTCTCCAGGAGGGGTAAGCCACCGCCCGGGGTCCTCGGCCAGCTTGCAGGGGTATAGGGTTGGGGAACGCTTTGCAGGGACCAGGCCTGCTGGGTGGCTTTGGGGGCCCAGGCCCGGCAGCCCACTCGGCTCTGCCGCTATGACCCATGTGACCTTGGCCAGGCACTTCTCCTCTGTCCTTCCGTTTCCTCATCTGTAAAACCGGAACAAGGACAACCCCAACCGCAGGTTGGTTGTAAAGGCGTGAATATGTGTCAAGCACTTAGGACATGAAAGTGAACTGTGGAATTGATTCACTGGGCCTTGCTTTTCCTTCCCTGTTGTTTCCAGTATGGAGATCTTGTCTCCCCCGCCAGATAACAGGCTGCATGTGCTGCACTCTTTTCCTAGTGGAGGGAAGGGATGGTTAAATGAATGACTCTCCAACATCGGTCTGGCCTTGCTCGGGTCACCATCCTGCTGAGAGGCCTTTCTGGCTTCTGTTGCCTGCCCAGACACCGGCTCCTCCCCACCGCTGGGTACCCAGCCTTCTCAGCCTACCCTCCCTTCCCCTCCCACATGAACCACCGCTGCCGCCTCTGTTGTGCACAGCCTTCCAGGCCTTTCTAGATTTTTCCCATGGCACGGCCCTTTTCTGTTTTCCTGGAGTGCCGCCTTCTGTCTGATGAATCCCTCGACGTTCCTCAAGAAGCAGCTCTGACGCATCTGCTCCAGGACTCTCTCCACCACTGTCTGTCTCCCCCTGCTGCAGAGCTAGACATCCGGCCCAGCAAGCTCTTAACCTGGTGCCAGCAGCAAACTGAGGGTTACCAGCACGTCGAGGTCACTGACCTGACCACATCCTGGCGCAGTGGCCTGGCCCTGTGTGCCATCATCCACCGCTTCCGGCCTGAGCTGATGTGAGTCGGGGGTGCAGGCTGTACCTACTGAGCCCTCCATGGCCCGGGAGGACCCTGGAGACAAGGGCAATCAGGGGTTCTGCTGGAGGCAGAATCTTGGCTCAAAATACATCTTTGGATTGAGTTTTTCTTGTTTGTTCTTTTCTGTTTGCACTGATCACTGTCAGCAGTTGACCTGTGTTCCGAACACACCAGGAACAGAAGCAGCCCCGGCTCCATGCTCACACTTGTCCCCACATCCCCGCCATCACTGCGCTGGGGAAATCGAGCATTCACACCTGGCACTCTCCCCATCAGAGAGAAATTACGGGCAAGACCTCATTCTGGGGACCAGTTTGAGGATTTTACAGCCAAGGGAATTAGTTCTGAGATGCAGACCAGTTAGCTGTGTGGAACGGGCAGGTCACTTAGCTTCTCTGAATTTGTTTCTTTGTAAATTGGGAATGATGGCAGCGTCGATAGGAAGATCGGGCACACTTTATGATGTTGAAGGCCCCATACATGTATTAATGTTGGATTCAGACCAGCTGCAGAGTAACCACAGCCACGAGCACGTTCACGCAGAAGGCTGAAAGGAAACTCACCGGAGGGTTGTCAGTTGGCACCTTTAGGGGTGAGGCTGCCTCGAGAAGGGGATGGGGTGCTCGCTTGTTACTTTGTATGTTGTAGATCTCTTGATTCTTTTTTTTTATACAAGATATCCATATACTTTTATAATTAAAAGCACAAGCACATAAAGGAACTATGTAAAAGTAAAATCGCTGATAAGTTTTCCAAAGACATAAATTATTTTCTGATTATTTCAGCCCAGGCAGCAAAGACATTGACATGGCCTAAGTCTGATTTGGTCCCCACCCCAAGTGAGAAGGAGCCTCCCTGGGCAGTTGTGGGTGGGGGGAGCAGAGGGGTAGTGCAGGGAGGGCAGCAGGGGGTGGGGAGGTCACAGAGATTTGGGGAGATCTGGGGGGATTTGGGGTCACAGCCCCTTCACCCCTCCCCACCTGCTGAGATCCAGCAGAACATTGCCCACAGGGTTTCTTACCAGGAAGTTGGTTCAGCTCTTCACACTTCTGTCTCCTGTGCCTGAACTTTACCTCGTTTTGATTCTCCAGCAACTTTGACTCTCTGAACGAAGATGACGCTGTGGAGAACAACCAGCTGGCATTTGACGTGGCCGAGCGTGAGTTTGGCATACCCCCGGTGACCACGGGCAAGGAGATGGCGTCAGCCCAGGAGCCCGACAAGCTCAGCATGGTCATGTACCTCTCCAAGTTCTACGAGCTCTTCCAGGCCACCCCGCTGAGGCCTGTGGGTAAGGCCCTTCTGTGGGGCAGGCTTTGCTGTGCCCTTGGGCCATCTCCACCCTGTGCCCATGTCTGGCTGCTCTCCACACCTGTGTCTAATGTTCTCAGGCCGGCCCCTGCCTTCCCTCTCACTTGGAGGCCAAACCGGGGTGGCCTCCACTCACCCAGGCCTGTGTGTGTGAGTGGGCATGTGGGGCAGGGGCCACATGAGGCCGAAGGTCTGCCCCTGTGACTGGGAGGTCACTGTTGAGAGCTGCATCAGCCTCCTACCCAACCTTGAGGGTGAGGGAATTACTTGGAGGGATCTTGTAGCAGTGACACCCCCTGAGCCCTGGGGTAGTGGTGGCAGGGTCTGATCGCCGTCCCATTTTTATTTCCTAACAGATTCTTGGGGCAAAAACTATGGAGAAAATGCTGACCTCAGTTTGGCCAAATCCTCCATTTCTCATAACTATCTCAACCTCACATTTCCGAGAAAGAGGACGCCACGGGTAAGTTTCGGCCTGGTTTTTGTTGGATTTCTCTTTGCCCATGGATGGGGCCAGGGGAAGGGAGAAGGTCATGTGCTCAGTCTGTTAATGCTGATAAAGGACACAGATCGAGAGCCCATGGGAGATATGAGTAAGGCGCGGTTTAGTGACCCTGTGCTGTTGGAAGTCCCCCTGGCACCGTGTCGCTGGCTTCAGTGACATACACTGGTTCTAGGAGGGGCATGGCTCAGATCTGAGAGGTCATGCAGCTGAGTATTTTTTTAAGTAAATCAGATGAGTCCTGCCTCCTAAGAGGAAGGGGAGACGATCTCTTCCCTAAGAGGAAGGGGAGACAATCTCTTCCCTAAGACGAAGGGGAGACGATCTCTCACTTATTCAGCAATTTTGATCAGTTATACCACACCTGTCGGTGACAGAGTATATGGTAAGGCTACATTTATACATTCTGATCTGTTAATTTCCTTCCTTCTTCCTGCTCTTCCTCCTTCCGTCCCTCTCTCCTTCCTTCCACAAATGTTGCCAACTTTAGGGCTGAATATTTTGGTTTGTTTTTCTAATTTTTTTTTTTTAAGAGAGATAGCAGGAGAGGAGGGATAGAGGGAAGGAGAGAGAAAATGCCAAGCAGGCTCCACGCTGAGTATGGAACCCGACGCGGGGCTTGATCTTACCACCCGGAGATTATGACCTGAGCCAAAATCAACAATCGGATGCTTAACTGACTGAGCCACCCGATCACCCATTTTTTGTTTGTTTTTTATGAGAGTAGCAAATACACAGAGGTAAATAAGGCACACCTTTGAGGAGCTCAGAGCTGAAAGAGGTTCCAGAACTTTCTTAACGGCACCCTTAGTGTCTCAGTGATTTTTATCGCAGTGCCCCTAGATTGAAAGAAAGTTCTGTTTACTAAGTAGTTAAGTCCAAATGACTTGGTACAGGTATTTTACAAGATGTATAACAGACTTCACCACGTTTCCCTAGAAAATTTAAAGCATCCTATGGTTCCTCCACAAGCTCATGGTGGGGCCATGGGGTGCCTTGGAACACAGTTTGGGAACCATGAGGCTAGTGATTTTATAATTTCATTTGAATGATGGTATGTCTGTGGTAGGTATGATACAAGTTACTTTATGTGATGTGTTCATTTTATACATCCAAAAACGAAGGACCAGAGATGTTAGGTGGCAAGTGCTCCTACAAAGCTTGCCTCTCTCCACGGGGCCCCAGAGGGCTGCAGACCTCTGTGTGTGTCTGACTTTCTAGGTTGCCGACAGGCTCCTACTTGTGGTCAGTCATGCCTGGTCCTGCCCGCCCCTCCACCCAGGGTGGGGCTGGGGCCACGTAGTCTCCTCTCTTTGCCTTGGCTCTGGGAGCAGTGGTCACTTTTTCCACTGAGGTCTGTACTCCCTGCAACGTTGTAGCCTTTGGGCTAACTCCAGGAGCCGGCACGCCCTATCTATAGGAGGGAATGGGCTAGCAAGGCCAGGGCTGGGGAGGGAAGGTGTGCCGGTCCGCTGGGGTTTCCAGCAGAGCAGCCAAAGGGCCGAACTGCCCCTGGCGGCTCTGTGGCCCCTGCTCCCCAGGCTGCCCCGTTCAGAGGCTCTGTGTGAGGGCTGTGTGGCCTACCACATGTCCCATTGAGTGAAAGTCGTCTTCTGGATACTGGTCATAGGTTCATTCCCTCTAAGCCTCCCCACTTCAGGCTTCCCCAACCAAGCAAGCCAGGGCAGCCTTTCTGGGAACTGTGTGAGCCCAACACTGAAGGCCTCTCTCCATCCACCTGCTTTCTCCACCACTTAGCCCACAACTGGAAGCAGCAGGGGGAACTGGAGAGGAATGTTGAAACCTTTCACTCGCCACACCTCTGTTTACAGAATGACGGAATTCTAACAGCCTGGCCAGCCCTGGGTCACATGGGGAATGGTCAGCAAGGCCAGCCAGCCCCTCGGAGGCCTGAGAGGTGCTCACCCCACTTCCCACTGGCTCTGCTAGAAAATGCAGAGGGCATGGGCAGGCTCTGTCTGGCCCAGCCCTGGCCGAGGTTCAACCATGTCCATTTGCCCCTGAAGGGCTGCCCAGGGTCTGCCCATCCTGAGAGGGGTCCAGTCCCCCTCCACAGCTTCATTTATGTCTCAGATTTGCCCTGCTGTTGGATAGGTAGAAAGATTAGGTCATTAAAGTAAGTGCTGGGGTGGGCATGATTTTTGATTGAATGCTTCCTCTGAGTGGGCTGGCGAGTTAGAAAGGCCCCTGGATCACATTCTGCCATAGTCATCACCGCAGTACCCCAGACACTGTCGACCACTCAGTGTCCGTGCACTGATCAGACCGCACACACGGAGTACCTCCTCCCCATCGACTGTGGGTCTTCCTGTATCTGGATACTTTTTGGTTTGGGGAACCTATTTGCGATGCTCTTTGGTCTTGACATGTCTCACAAGCAGAGAGAACTAAGTCCACAGCAGCATCCCCCAGGATGGGCATGGAGGATGTCTGCCTGGGACACTACAAAAACTGCACGCACATCGAGGCTCCACTATGGTTATACCCAGAACATGGCCATGCAGTTAGGCACACAGCCCCCCGCACCCTTGTCCATGTGCCCTGATAGACCAGAGACGCAGGCCCGCCCATGGCCCCATGAGTGCGTGCGCGCTAGCACACACACATACCATCAGGACACACAGATGGGTCTGCTTCCAACCTCATCCCCCTTTCCTCAGCCCTCTCCGACCCTCCCTATGTCCTCCTAAACTCTCAGAGGAGCGTCTCGATGCAGGAATTGAACAGCCCATGTTTGTTCACAATACGTCATCTTGATCTGGAGAGGGTCTGTTTTTCTTTACTGAGCCAGCCTTAAAAATCTCTTCCTCTTCCTGGTTTTCACGGTTGGTGTCAAATCATTGTCTCATCCCTAACCCCAGATAGCATCCAAATCCCAAGAAAACCGATCAGCTTCAGGCAAGAGAGAAGACTTCTCCTCTACCGAGGGCCTTATTTATTTTCAGAAAATGTAACTTTCCCATCGATCTGCCCAGAGAGTTGTCCCTCCGGTGAGTGGCAAACCTCTGAGGTCGATGGGTGAGCTGCAAATGTCGCAGGGCCAGGCCTGGCGAAGGGAGAGCTTGGGGATTCCATGTTTCCCTTCAGAAGCCCTTGGTTCGTTCCTGAAGATCTATCTCTGATCCTAAATGCACCCGCACAAAAGCCTGGGACCTGGGAAAATTGCTGGGGACTCCGGATCTCCTGTTACCATGGACCTCAGGCGGTATCTGAGCATACCCACCCTCCCGCATGTCCCCTCCTAGGCCTACGGCATGTGGGTCATGCCTGAACTTAGGGCCATTGCAGTCATCACACATGTGAGAGTATGTACACACTCAGGACACTTGATGTCGGTTTCCCCATTCGGAGCCCACTCCTTTCGAGACAACATAACACAGAGGTGTCACTTGTTCATGAAAAGCTCATCCCAGAGGCCAGGGTGGTGGCCGCAGGGTGTTTATCCTCTCAGCCGGCCGATGGTGACATAGTCTCCCCTCCAGCACTGTTCCCAGGACAGTGGAGTTCACAGAGCCTGGCTGGTGTGGGTGTCTGGTCCCAGCAGTTAGGGTGCCAGCCCAGCTCTCCTCTCCTCACCCCTCCCACACAGACACTTCCCAAAGAGCCAGGCCCGTGAAGTAAGGAAGCGTTTCCTCCATCCAGACCAACCTGGTGCCTCTTTGATGCTGGGTTCTCTTCTCAGCACTCCTGGTGCTGGGGGTAGAGCCAAGAACAAGACAAGCAAGGACTCTGCCCAAGGACGCTGCCCTTCTAGGGGGAATGTCTCAATTCCTCTCCCCTTCCCCAGCTGCTCTCACAGAACCCCCACCCAGCAGCCAGAGCTCTCCTCTAAGTTTCTAGTGCTTCTCAACTCTGAGACTTGGGGAAAGTCCCAGAGGGCCAAAAGCACAGGTGCCGGGCAGCTGGGCTGAGCTAGCACAGGGCCTTTGAGCTGCCCCTCGGGCCCCCACGATTTGCAGGCCAGTCACTCTTCTGTCCTCTGTGCCACACAGCCAGGTGTTCTGAGTGGCTCACAGAGTGAGAGAGTACGTTAGAAGCCAGGCAGACAAACACGTATTTAGGTCTTCCGGGGATTTGGCACATGCTTGAACCTCTCCGAAGGTTCCTTTGCTTGTCTGCGGACTGATTCTGATCAGGTCAGCCCTGCATTGCATCACAGGAATTGCGTCATGGGAAGACCGGGTGCACAGACGTGTGCTGTGGTTCAGAGCCCCTGCCCAGCCAAGTGGGAAGGCTGTCCCTTAGGAGTACTGAAACAAGGCAGATGCCTGTTTCCTGAGAAAATGAGTCAAGCTAGCATGACCAGACCCTCAGTTCAGCACCGCAGCCATGATCGCGGGACACCTTATGGCGTGCAAAGCAGTCTCATATGTATCTCATTTGTTCCTTGTGTTCTCTCTGGAGGAAGACGGGGAGTGTATTCTCAGCCCAGTGTTAGAGAAGGGGAGTCTTGCCTGTGGGGACATTAAATCGCGATGTCCTGCCTGTAGGTAGTAAAAGTCAAAGTGGACCTGGAATTCAGGTTTTCTCATTTGTTAACTGGTATTAATCTAAATAACAGTGCGTAAGAGGTATACAGTGCCTTATAAGAAGTGTTTTATGTACAGGACTTTGTGAGCTGGATAGTATATCCAGGCAAGGAAATAATAGACAAGGAAATGGCAGTCGGAGAAGTTAGGTGATTTTCCTAAGGTCACAGAGCTGGGAAGTAAGTCATGTCAGAACTCAAACTCATGAGTCCTTACTAGTCTGTTACTGAAGGAGAGAAGAGTTTCCTGCCAGTATCATTGGCCTAAATATCCCTGCTGCCTCCCTACTTAACCAGGACATTGCCTGCAATGGCCAATCTTTCTTCCTATGCCCCATATCTAAATTTCTCCAGAGTTAGGTTATACTAGCTAGTAAAATATAAAGGTTGTTTCCTTTGGACTAAGATCACATGGAGTTGGGCTTTTGGGGGACATGGTTATCTTGTACCGATCAAATAAATAATCAGAATAGCAAATACATATTTTTTTTTTTTAAGTGGAGATACCAATTAGTTTAATCAATGCCCTCTGGTGCATGGACTCTTTCAGGTCATTGGGAAATCATGGTAAGAAAGTGTTCTTGGGGGTAAGGCAGGAAAAAATTAATAGCAAAAGAAAGTGAACTGTTTGTGTATGGCTGGGCACCATAAGTGTTTTCTTCCTCCTTGTACCCCATTCTTTGTAGAGCAAAATAGAGTCCAAGGAGATGGGGGTACTGAGGTGACATTGGCTTGCAGATAGAGATATACAGATAAGAAAATACTAGGTAAATCCCTAGGTGTGAGTTTTCTCCACCTTTCTGTTTTAACCTCGCTCTTTAGTTGAGAATCAGTGCTTCCATGAGAAATCCGTAAGGAAAAGTACAGACCGTTAGGGTATGTGTGTTGCCAGCCTTTTCATATGGACTGCGTTTTGTTGTCCTATGGGTCAGGATGAATCAGAGGAGTGGAGGTTGCCCCACAGGCTTCTTTTATTTCCCCTGAAGGATCTGGGGTCTTCTCAGGTGCTGGGCACACTCCCTCCCAGAAGCATTTCTTGTGAGCCTGTGGCTAGCCTACTGGGTTTGGTTCTCCTTGGCTCTGGTGTTGGAACTTTCAAGCCTGGAGCTGCTGAATGCAAAAGAGAGAGTAAGAGGTGTTGCTCTTCGAGAGAAAAGCCAAGTCTTCATTTAAGGTGGAAACAACACAACAACAAAACAAGAGAAAACCCTAAGATTATCGCATGCAGTGTTCTTGTTGGGTAGGACGCCCTGTACTTTTTCAGGCCCCTGTCTCGGCCAGCAAGCCATTCATAGGCGGTGGAACTGGGGGCCCAGATGGCCTGTGCCTCTAAGACCCAACATTGTTATGAATAAAGTCATTTGTTTCTCTTGGTGTTTGCCCAAGCGTTTGGGTTGAAATCATTTCCATTCACAGAATAATGATTTATTAGAAGCTGAGAAAAATGTTAGAGGGAAGGCAGGGCCCTCTGATCTGTTGTTTTGTGCTCCCTGAACAAGGGAAGGGTCAAATTTTTGAACAAATATCAATGCCTAAACTGTGGTAGATCTTGTCTTTGAAAATATTAAAGGTGCTGCTAAATGTGGGGAGGGGGCAGGGGTGATGGGACTACAGAAGCTGGGGAAGCAGGTGCTTTCTGCTGGGAGCAAGTGGGCACACAGTCATGTGTGCTGGGGGCTCCGAGCTCTTAGAGCAGAATAGGCAAGAAGTAAAAAAAAAAACCTTCCCGTGGTGCAGCAAGGGCAGGAGAGGTGAGGCAGATTGGGCCGTACTGGGTTCGAGGGGAGAGAATGGCCAGCAGGCCTTCCCCCTGCCTGCCCAGTGGAACAAAGGCTGGGATGTAAGCTGGCCTTCTCTGGAGGGCCCAAGTGCGTAGGAGCCTTGGGGGTGGGGATTCCATGGCCCTCAGGGGGCTGGCTGTATGGAGAAGGGCCCCTGTTGGAGACCGGTGGTCGCAGGGTCTGGGTCGTCTCACGGTAAACATCTTTGCTGCAAGCATTTTGCTTTGTAACTAATCAGCTGTAAGGCAGCTGTACTGCAAACGAGAAAAAGCACAAGAAACAAAAAATGGGCATTCATTAAAAAGGACATAATGAAACACAAGAAACAAATAACAAAATTAAAAGGACTTCGTTGTGAAATACAAAAGATTTGACTCCTTCAGAACATGTAGTGTGGATTCATGGCAACACCGTGCGAACAGCTGGTTTCATTTCGCAGATCGTACCTAAGCACTTGTCTTCGTGGTCTTTCGTTCATGCTGGTATGTGTTCTTTGCTTACTGATCCGTCTCCATGTTCGACATTACACGTTTTCTCTTTTCACTAAACGTTCTTCCTTAAGAGAGGTGTCCCGGGGCGCCTGGGGCACTCCGTCCGTTAAAGCATCTGACTCCTGATTTCTGCTCAGATCATGATCTCAGAGTCTTGAGATTAAGCCCTGCTTTGGGCTCCGGGCTAGGCGTGGAGCCTTATTAAGATTCTCTCTTCCCCTCCTTATGCCCCTACTCTCTCTCTCTCTTAAAAAAAAAAAAAAAAAAAGAGGGTGTATCCATTTCCAAATACAAGGATGCATATTTGTGACTAAGCGTTATGTTGCCTTGTGAGCACCTGTTCCCCCTGTTGTTTGTGCTTGGCCTTTTGTCACGAGTCCAGCAGAAGACCTACCAAAGTTCTGTGGGAAATGCGGGTTCAAAACTCTGCACCACCATATAGACCATCATGAGGGCTAAGATTTATGTAATATAAAAACAAGAGTACTGTGCGGGGGGAGAAATGAAGCCAGGCTGTCCATCAGCCAATGAAATCGAACTGTCAGCCCATTATCTCTGTATCTGTTACAGCAAAATTGCTTTATACCCAATGAGTTACGTGGTAAAACTGCTTGTGGCAAAAGTGCTTGAGGCCAAGCTGTCTGTAGCAGAGATACTCGTGGCAGAAATACCAGATGTGGGTAGATAGACAGGTCTAACCCAGGGTCAGGATAGACTCGCCTGGCAGGGTACAGAGGAGGCTCTGAGTCCAGCCCCCAGTTCCCAGCCCAGCCCACAGCCTCACTCTGTCTGTGCAGCCCACTCACCCCCCCATAGGAGATAAGACTGACAATGCGTGTGCCCTTTGGTGGCCCTTGCAGGGTCACAGCAGTGGCCTTGTGCAGAGTGGGGGTTCTCCAGATTTCAGTGTTCAGATTCAGGCAGCAGAAAGTGGGCTGGAAAGTCTTACGAGTAAGGCATCCATGTGATTTATTGTCTAACCAGGATACTTTCGAGAATGAAAGCGGACACGCTAAATAATTTTGCTGGGGAAACAATAAATCAAAACGGTCTGGGCACACAGAGCTGTGTGATCACTAGAGTTTTCAGACCTTATCTCATGTCCCCTTGAGTTGATAAAATGCAGTTTATTGGCATTTGCAACGGTGGCCAAATGGCGGGCATAATTTGCCATTAAATTATGCAGAGCAGCCAGATAGCTGCTCTGAGCCCCAAGAATCCCTGCCTGTGGGGTGAGCATTGGCACCTGGTTGCAGGAGGGAGGGGGTGTCCTTATGGCAGCATGCTATGCCAAGGGACATCAGCAGGCCTGTCTGTGACTGCTCAGAGCCCAGGGTCACACTGACCCCAGAGATGGTCCCTGCCCCGCCCGTGTCACAGGGATTCTTTATGTTTTGGGATGTTTCAGAATGATTTTGGGGGATGTGATTCCCACCCCTCTGACGCACACACCGGTTCAGTAAGTCTCCCTCCTCTGAACAGAAATCTGCATCTGTCCCAGAACAGGGTGACCTGTGTCCGTGTGTCTCCTGGGCCAGCAGCTGTTTGCAGGCGGGTGGCATCCTCAGGGCTAGTGCCAGGCCCGCCCTAGGGCCTCAGGGCAGTTGGTGGAACCACAGACTTCGCAGACCCTGAGCTCATGACGCTTTCTTGACCACTGCAGGTGGACACCCAGACTGAAGACAGCGACATGAACAAACGGAGGCGGAAAGGCTTCAACAACCTGGATGAGGTTCGTGCCCACAGTGTCCATTCAAGCAAAGGCTAGTTGCCTGGCAGCCAGTGGCCCCAGCGCTGGCCCTTCCCTTTCCTCTTTCGTGAGCCACTCGGTTCCAAGCTTGGCTTGATGGAGACACCTTCGGGCTCTGGTCCCCCCTCTACTGTTTCCTCGCTTTGTCAGCTGGAGAAACAGAGCCTCCCAGGCTGTGCCTCACGTCTGTGAAAGGCAGATGATACAATGGAAATGTAGGCAACTTATTGCAGGATTTTTAAAGACTAAAAACGAAGGGGAATATAATGTGCCGAGCATGCTGTCTGGCACCTGTGCTAATCAACACAGCATCACTATTAGCAGGGGGACTAGTAACCAGGCACCGGGAGCCCTTCGTTATGGCTCCTTGAGCCATAACTTCTGCCTTTTGTTTTCTGCTCTGGTCTTCAAGGCAAATGTCCCGGTGCCCACAAGTGCCACCTTCTGGTGAAAGCCAGAAATTACAGGCTACTTTGTCAAAATAAAGCACCTAATCTCTCTCCAGACATGGGCTCTCAAAACAGTGACTCTTATGACAAAGGGAGCTACAAGGCCCAGTCTAGGGGGTGGGGGGAAGCCGCCCGTTGCTTACCCCATTTTCTGGGAGGGACAAGGGGGCACTCTGATAATGGAGCCCTAGAGTTCAGTTCATGTCTTAAAATGCGCACAAACACATTTTATCCAATGGGTTCAAATCACGCTTGTCCAATCCTGTTCTAGACAACTTGATCCTTTCAAGAGCAGTTGCTTCTCCATTTCTTGGTGCTGGTGTGATCAGGAACCTAGTGAATATTCCTAGTGAACCTGAATAGATAGTGGAAAGGAGGAAGCAGAAGCTGATGAACAGGGTGGGGGGAACTTCCCACTTTCCTGGTTATGGGGTGTTGGCTCTTACTTGAAGTGCCTGTGATTTGCCCCTGCCTCCTCCCTAGAAGTTTCCCTGTGATGCATGATGTCTTAGGCGGAAAGCTGCTCCTGCCCTTCATCCGTGGCTTCTTTGAGGGAGTGTTTTTGCTCTCTCTGTTGCTGGCAGCCCAGAAGTCAGAGTGTGGGAAGAAATTGGTTGCACCTGCCCTTCTGAGTTGTTTCTGGGCTGATCTGAATCAGCTATTGTACTAAAGTCAGGCTTCACTAAGCAGTATTCTTTCCAAATTCTTGCTACTCAAAGTGTGGGCCAGGAACCAGCAGCATCAGCCTCACCTAGCAGCTGCTTAGAGGTGCCTGTCAGGGCCCACCCCAGACTACAGACTCATCTGAATCTGCATTTCAAAGAACCCTGCAGTGATTTGTATCTGAGCAGTGCTAGTCTGCATGACCCACTGTCCTGGCCGACTTTGGCCTTATGCCAACAGTGACGCTCCACTAAACCTACGGTCTTCCACTCAAGACTACAGCGATATGCAGAGTTCCGTTCTGCACTTTGAAGTGGAGAGTGACTCTTTGGTCCGTGTTTATTCAACACTTCAAAGTGGCTATGCATATAAGGTTTCACCTGGGGCTGGTCCTCTTAGGGAATCTTTAAGAAAAAAAAAAAATCAATTGACCTTAGCTTGCCTCTTCCCATGACCTTTCTAAGTGAACATATCTCTGTTGTCTTGAGAACATCTGTTCCTTTGAGGGAGAGGCCCTGCCTCCCTGGGAAGGCGGACGGCTTACCTGATTCCATGGTGGCATTTGCTGCTGAGGCCTGTGGAAGCAGGTCCTTCGGCAAGGAGAGCAGACATTGAACCAGCGAACGCTGGTAATTTTCCAAGTTTTATGTTTTAGCAGATGAGCTCAGGAAGGCTCTCATGGAACTCCATTTTATAAAACAGCACAGCCAAGTGACCATAGCCAGCACCTCACCAGTCAACACTCACGTTGGTATCAGGGACACAAGCAGTTCTGGTCTTTGAGGCATCTTCTCCAGAACCCATAACCCTAGTCTGACCATGAGAAAACATCAGACCAACCCAGCCTGAGGGACTCTGTACAAAATAGCTGACCAGTGTCCTTCAAAATTGTCAAGGTCATGAAAGGCAAAGAAAGATGGAGGAACTCTTACGGAGGAGGGAGATTGAGGAGACGTGGCTAAATGCCATGTGGGACCTGGGCTTGTGTCCTGAACCCAAAGGACATCGCTGGGAAGCTGAGGTAGCCCAAATCAGGTCTCTAGCTTCGTTAACAGAACCGTGCCGGTGTTCATTGCTTCATTTTGGTAACAGTACCACGATTATTCTAGATGCTAACATTGGGTGCTTCTGGATAAAGGGTATGCGGGAACTCTCTGTGCTGTCTGTGTAACTTTTCTGTAGGTCTGACATTATTTGCAGATGAAAAGGTTTTTTTAAAGATAGGGACCACAGAGCAGGGCTGGTTGACGTTGGGAGTGGGGCGCAGAGGAGAGGGGAGAAGGGAGCCCAAAGCCTGTGCCTTGCCTGACTGACACCCCCTCTTGCTTCCTTCATCCCCCCTACTCTTCACCTCTCGCTGCCACACAGGGTAATTGGAAAACGGTTTTACTGGTCACTTCCTTATTATATGTGGCCCTCTCTGCAACAACCAGGTGAAGTGCGCCGGGCTCCCGTTTTACAGATGAGGGAGCTCCAGAGAAATGAAGTAAATTGCCAAGGTGCCTGGGCAGGGAGGTGAAAGAGGCTGTTTTCAGACCTTGTGTGGCTCCCAGGTGGGTGTGCCTGTCCCTCGGGAAGATGTGAACATCATCTCAGTGGGTGTCACCAGCCGCTCCTGCCGTGCTTCCTCGGACCCTGGCGTCCTTCTTCAGGAAACTGGTCTGGTGTCCTGTGTCCCCGGGCCGCTGTCTGATATCTGGGTTCTGGAATCCAATAACCGATGTGCTCCTTTGGCGTTTGCAGCCTTCAGCCTATCCCAGCCGCGGCCTGCGCTCCAGTCCAGAGGGCAGCAGCGGGAGAGAAGTGGGAAGCCAGAACAAAGTCAAGTCCATGGCAAGTCAGCTGCTGGCCAAGTTCGAAGAGAATTCTCGGAACCCCTCGCTCCTGAGGCAGGTGAGTCCCGTCAGATGCTCACTGGACCTGCCTTCCCGGCGACCAGCACCTGCTGAGAAGCCAGCAGAAACGTGCAGGCCTAGTGGGGGATTTCAGGCACGCCAGCCAGGCCTGGCTCAGGTGAGATGGGGGCTCCTTCTGGATCAGCGGTCCCAGGAGGGACCAGACAGCACATTTAGGCCAGAGCAAAGGTTTGAGGCCTTCGGAGCCTTCCATCTCTCTACAGCTACTGTCTCTGCCATTGTAGCCTGAAAGCGGCCATGGGCGGTACTGAAGCAAATTGCATAGCTGTGCGCCAGCAAAACTAATTTACAGAAACAGGCAGCAGGCCGGCTTCAGCCTGAGGACCATAGTTGGCTGATGCCTATTCTGCCCTGGAGAAGAAATCCAGAGTTTGGTTTTGCCTTGTAACCACAACCTGATTTGCAGCCAGCTTTGAGATAGTACAGCATAAGGGAGGTTTAGAGACACTGGCTGCCTGGAAGTCTAAGTCCAGAGGGAGGAGACCTGTGCACCCCAGGGGAAACGAAGTCATAGCTCTCAGCTCCATGGGAACCAATCCCCGCCAAGTGTTCTCTGACGTCCCCTCCTCCATGTTCCCTCGGGTCAGGCCGGCAGGGCTGTGGAGTCAGACCAGGGCACCTGGGAGGCTGAAGGAGGCAGACTACCATGGGGCAGGCTGCACACCAAGCCGATTGTTCTCAGACTCTGACTCCATGGTCTGTTCTGCATGGTTCATTCCTCTGAATTGCTCTGGGATGCCATCATCAAATTACAAAATCTTGGGACATGGGGTTTGGTTCTTTTTTGGAGAACACCTGTTGTACAACAGAATTAGGCTCCTCTCAGGAGAAGGACAGACTCTAGATTAATCAGGCTTACAGGCGATCATAAATGTCTCCCTGGTCTTGACGGTGGGCCCTGCCCCTCTGGACAAACTGGCCTTCCCCAAGAAGCCAAGTTTTGTTCAAAGGGGACCATTTTCCTGAGACTTGTGATTATTTTCCTCAATTGCCCCTTCTAGAGGTTTGGCCCTTAGAGGTCCCCAAGTGTCAGTCGAGGGTTCTCTTCCATTGGAAGGAATGTACTGTCCCTGTCATCTCGTGTGCAGGAGATTTGGCCATTTCTAGGAGGACACCAGGGCTGGCCACCTGGGCTCGGCATAGGCTCTGGCAGTGCAGGCCCAGTGGCCCAGGTCTGAGCCAAGAGCGAGGCCTCCCTGGGATTTACACATTGTTCAAGAGAAGGGGACTCCAGGACTTGCTGTTCACATGGACAGAGAACCAGGGTTCAAGTTTCCCTGCTGGGCCTGGCTCGTGGGAGCTCAGCCCAGGGCTGTCTTTGCACTTGCAAACTCTCTCTGCCTGCCTCTCTTCCTCTCCTGCCTCCAAGTGTCTGACTCTCCTTTTCCTTTGTGTTTCCTGTGGCTGCTTTGTCGGACTCACCTTCCTCCTCCCAGGAATGCCGTGTCTCAGGGATAGGTAAGCCTGTCCTGCACACTTCCTCTGACCCACCTATTAACCCTCGCTGCTCCAGGCCAGAGGAGCCCACACCCAGCCCACCACCTCCTCTGAAAAGGCAGGTAGGGCTCCTTCCAGTGGACCCTGTCTTGGTGAAGTCAGAGGGACTTTGGTCCAGAGGGGTGGGGTCAGTGTCTCTCTGTGTGCCCCAGGTAGGGCTGACGGTAGCTTCTCTGGGAAGGCAGACAGAACTTGAGGTACAGTCCATATAGGTAAGAATAACCAGGTCTACAGCTTCTGGAAATACGTGCCAGCCCTGAATGTCGTCTGCCCAGCTGCTGTGTTCCTGATGCTTTATCTGCTTGGAGGGGGGGAGCAGACCACATCTATGGGGTATTTGGGGTATTTGGGGGGATGCTCCAGGACTCTTAGCTTTGTTTACAGGCCAATTGAATAGGAGATTTCTAAGTAGATGGACAAGTGACAGGGATGGTGAGATAACCTTGGTGGGGGAGGCCAGTTGGCTTCACACCACTGAAAGGGTAAGGCCGGGGTGTGGAGAAGACCTCCCCTGGTGCTGGTCAGATAAGCAGATGAGGACCCACCCCCCGGGGCCAGGGAGGCCGCTGGCAACCGTGGCCAGAGGCTCTGTCCAGCCTGCATCTCTGGGTTTGGGGTTTAAACAGAATCCCTGTTCTTTTCTTTTTTTTTTTTTTAAAGATTTTATTTATTTGACAGACAGATCACAAGTAGGCAGAGAGGCAGGCAGAGAGAGAGGGGGAAGCAGGCTCCCTGCAGAGCAGAGAGCCCGACGCGGGGCTCGATCCCAGGAACTTGGGATCACGACCTGAGCCGAAGGCAGAGGCCTTAACCCACTGAGCCACCCAGGCGCCCCAGAATCCCTGTTCTTGAGTGCAGTGTTCAGAAATGTCTTGCCTGCAGCAGGAGGTTGGTGTTGCTCCCATGGTGGAGGCTGGGCGG
This sequence comes from Enhydra lutris kenyoni, assembly GCF_002288905.1. Taxonomy (NCBI): domain Eukaryota; kingdom Metazoa; phylum Chordata; class Mammalia; order Carnivora; family Mustelidae; genus Enhydra; species Enhydra lutris. The sequence continues at coordinate 2,366,634 of NW_019154152.1, read as the reverse complement.
GGTCAATGAGGATACATGGCAGTGATGTTAGGCCTGTGTGCACAGAGGAATCACCTAGAGGGCTTTTTGAAGAGTATTGCCAGCTGCTACCCACCCCCAGGCCAGTTAAACCAGACTGTCCGGGGGTTGGGCCCAAGCTCAGGTGGCTTTTTCTAAGCACCCTAAGTGACTTTGTGGGCAGCGAGAACTGAGATTGGGCTCGTGGTGGTTTTGATCTGGTGGGTCTGGGTTGAGGCGAGACGGGGTGTCGCTAACGAGGATGGCAGGTGAAGGAAAGTCAGTACCTGAGGTTAGCGGGGAATCCGACTCCCAGTGGCCTCTTCTATGCCTTGGTCCCCGGTCCTTGTGGGGAGGGCTCATGGCGGGGGTGTATGAATGGGCCACAGTCGGGAAGGAAGCTTGACTTTCCTTCTCTCCCAGTTCCCCTCCGTGGTTGTGACGGGGCATGTGCTCCGAGAACTAAACCAAGTGTCTGCTGGCGGCGGGTGCCCAAACAGGCCCTGGAGGGCCAGAGCCAAGTCGGACCTGCAGCTAGGTGGGCCCGAAGCTCCCGCTGGCCTGCCTCCCAGCTGCCAGGGAGCGCTGGCTCTTTCTGGGGTGCTGCGGCGGCTGCAGCAAGTGGAGGACAAGATTCTTCAGGTGAAAGCCCTGCCCATGGCCCTTCCTCTGCCTCTGTCTGGGGCGCCTTCCTTCCCTCCTCTGTCCCCTCGGCACTGGGTGGGCTCCTTCTCGTGCTGTTCACGCCCCGTCTCCTGTCTCATCCCGCCGCTCTCCACTCTCCGGGAGGCAGCCACCATCGTCTCTGTCACTGTCTCTTTCTCTTTCCCCTCTCTCACCTTGCCTGCAGAAGAGGGCTCAGAACTTGGCCAACAGGGAATTTCACAAAAAGAACATTAAGGAGAAGGCGGCTCACCTTGCTTCCATGTTTGGACACGCGGATTTCCCGCAGGTAAACATGGGACTTTCAGAGCCCCCCAGGAAGCTTGATGCTGCACATCCGGCAAAGTGGCCATGAGTCCATCTCTGGAGCTTCATTTACTCCCCCTTCCTCCTCTCGCAGGAGGAAGAGATTGGGCTCATGGTGGTTTTGACCTGGTGGGTCTGGTTGAGGCTCGAGATGGGGTGTCACTAACAAGGATGGCAGGTGGAGGAAAATCAGTACCTAAGGTACTGATTTTCAGGTCACTAAGGAATTCAGGCTAGCGTCTAAAAAAGACACGGATGAGCTGATGCAAAAACACTAGATCAGTCATGACAAAGGGAAGACCAAGGTAGCAACGTAGACTCAGGTCAAAGGAAAATGTGACGAGCAGAAACATATGCTGTTAGATCCTAGACAGGCCTGAGTAGGCGCTGAGCTTCCTAGGAGGAAATACAAAGAAGGAAAGCTGGTCAGTTGCAGGCATCCCATCCCAGTGGCTTAAATTGAGGCACAATGGAGAAATCTCCCCATGGTCCTGACCGGCGAAATTCCGAATGATGAGCCAACTCTAGGCTCTAACCTGTGCTCTGCTTTTCCAAAAGGCAGCATCAGGCAAGCAGAATGGCTTTGCCTCAGGGAGGTAAGCACAGCCCTCTCCATGCCAGGTACTGACCTAGAACCTTGCTGAAAAGAAGAGGGAGTGTGTGGCAAGGAGAGGGAAGAGTTGCTAATGCAATGCCGCCAGGCATGTGTGTGTCAGGGGCCCCCTTGCTTGCAGAGAGCTGCTTTCCTTTGGTCTCCTCCAGACCTATGTCCTCTGCCACCAGGCAGAGTCACTGTCGTGGGAAGGAAGTTTTGCATCTAGTTTGTTTCTGGGTCCCAGGGGCTGTAGAGATGCTTGCTGTGGCCATCTGCCCCATAGTGGCCCCAGGGTTCTCCTCTCCTAAGTTGGCAGCGGCTCCTTCACACCAGGCTGCAGAGTGAGAGCACTGGGAGTTCGCTGTGGCATCCTGTCACAGACAGACACACACACAGGATGGGTCTGCTCCCGCTACTTTGCTGTGATGAGGAAGCCAGGTTGGTTATAGCAGAATGCAGTGTATCCGGGAGTCAGACGGTCCTGCTGGGCTCCCAAGACAGAGGCTTCTCTTCCGTCCTGAGACCCAGCCCTGGATTTCCTTTTCCCTCCCTGAATGTGTAGGCATGGGGCTACACGGTGGAGGCTACATTGCTGCGCGCTGCCCGGGGACAATCACCATTTGCTCTGTTTCTGTTCTGTGCAGAATAAACTACTTTCTAAAGGCCTGTCTCTCACTCACCCTCCGGCTTCTTCCTCCTGCCTTCCGTCTCCCGATCCAGCTGCTGCTTCCTCTCTGTCGACTGTTGACTCTGTTTCTCCTGCCAGAAAGGTAGCCGTCCTGAACAATTAGCTTCCCCGACTCCCTGCATGTTCTGAGATACTCTCCTGCTCTGCTTGACCTGCGCAGACAAGCATCGGGAACTTGCTTGGCTTGGCCGCAATGAAAATGCGTAAGATCCTTTCCAGCGGTCCCAGATTTGGTGGTTTCTGTGTTGGAGCAAGCAACAAATCGGGAGAGGCAGCACACGAAAACGTGTTTCGCTGTGCTGCTCATCCAGCAAGCATTAACCGGGGCCCCGTCCTAGGCCACCGCATGCCAGATGCTGGCACGAGGAGGACGGGCAGAGCTGTCTTTCTCCAGTTTTGAAGACAAACAGTGCTTTAGGCAAGAAATAGGCGATTGCCAGTCTGTGGCTGTTTCTGACCCAACAAAACGCAATCTCACATAACGAACCTGCCGCTTTTCAGTACTGTCCCTTAGTTCTGGGGGATATAAAAGGCAAGTTTATAGGAACCCAGAGGGGAGAAGCCTGGAAGGGATTCACAGAGGAGGCAATATGGGAACCAAGTGTCAAAGGTTCCATGGAAAGAGAGAGGCAAAGGTTCTAGAAAGGTCTAGCCTGTGCAAAGGAAGGTATTCAGGGTTTGTGTGAACAGAAAGAAGATTCTGGTGCAACTTGCTTTGGGAATAAAAGTATGGAAGTGTGGAGATTGAGGGTGGAAGTCAGCCCACTCTTCATGTTAAGGAGTTTCATTCTGCCCTCTTAGAGCCATTGATGCCATGGCTCCATGTTCTAGAAGGAGGACTCAAGTAGAAGGGCAGAGGTTGGCTCAGAGGAGGGGAGGAGGTGGGAAGCTAACTTCAAGTAAGTAGGTCATGAACTGCAACCCTAGAATAATTTTTAAACTGGGGTTCTGGAGCACTTTTCATGGTTTCCATTGTCCTCCTCTTACCAAGTAAGCTGAGAACTCTAGCGAGCTGGGGCAGCAGAGGGATGGTTTCCAGGAAGCTTGGCCCTGGGCTGGATGAGCCTGAAAATGGATGTGAAGCCCGCTTCTTCAGCTGTCGCTCGGGAAGTGGGTCTTGGTCTCTTCCTTGCAAACTGTGCTCCTCCAAACACACCTGGTCTGTCTCGCTCCCCCAGGCTCACTTTGGTGCAGAAGGCTAGCTGTCCCCATCAGAGTCACGGCTTGTTTGCTTCCATGCTGTTAGGCTGAAGCACAAACCAGCCATCTGCTATTGCCTGAGTGGAAAATTAGGAGCTGCCTCTTGATTTGTAGCTGAGACCCCCACTGCTGTGGGGAGAAGGGTACAGGTAGGGTCTCTAAGAAAGGAGCAGGGGATATTATCAGCCCCACCCCCTCCAGTATCCCCAGTGAGGCTATGGAGCATCCCCGGCAGGGCAGCAGGAGGTGGCCTAGGGCGGCACAAACACCTCTGACCTGCAGCTCCTCCAAAGACCGCCTTGGCCAGGATGCCTGGCGTCTTCCTCCAGGTCAGCGCTGCTCAGCTGTTTGGCCTCAGGGCTCCTGACCTGTCTGGGATTTTCTGTGTTTTCTCATCAGCAAGAGGCAATTCCTGGCTCATGTGATAGCAAGCTGTCTGGGTGGGGACTGACATTTTTGTCGTCATCCTCACCAAAATTCCAGAGCAGCCCTTTTGCCCAGCTTGGGAGAGGAGCCTCCCCTGGCCATTGGGGGCGGGGGTGCTTCCTGTTATGGCGCCCTTCATGAGACAGGAAGGGACGAGGGTGCCTGGGCACAGAAAGGCAGCAGCTGGTGCTCCTGGCTGGGTAGCTGGGCCCACGCCGTGCTTCTTTCCAGCCCCCCACCTCTGGCTGGCCCTGGTCGGTGTCTCCTCTAGCCTCTGCCTTTCTTTCATGCTCAGGGTGGCCTGGCTTAAGGGCAGAGCTGGGGCCAGAAAAGCCTCCACATGTCCCAAGTTCCCTGACTTGGTTTCCTGTAGTCATTGGAGCTCTAGTTGCAGGCAAGAGGCAATCCCCCAGGCATACGCGGGGCCACCCGCATGTCTGATGGAGACACTTCTCATTGGGAGGCATTGCTCCATCGTCGTCATGCTTCAGTGAGGCCCTCGGATGCTCCTCCACGGGGCTCCTCAAGCAGCTTTTAACCAACGTCACTCATGAAGCGAGCCAGCAAGTGAACATTCAGTCATTCAGCCAACATTTACTAAACCACAGACAACTCGGTGTCAGGCCCTTTGGGCTCTCGGGATGAGCATCAGTGATCTGGAGTTACCTTCCTTCCCTGATGCGGCTTGTATCCCAGTGGGTGGAAATCAACAATCAGTGACAATGTAATATATAGGTAAAGACTAGATAGTACTTCCTCTGGAAAAATTATAGCAGGTAGCAGGGAGCTGGTGTGCTGGGGAAAGGTAAGCTGTTGTGTGGTGGGGAGGGTGGGGGGTTCTTCCTGGGAAGGAGAACTGATCAGGAGTAGAGCCACAGCTGAGAACACAAAGGTGCAAGGAGGAGACTAGATCCCAGGCCTCCTGTCCCTGGCGCAGTGTTTTTTGTACCAGTGGCCGAGCACGAGTGGGAGACCTCGTCAGATGCCCCAGCTCAGAGGCCATAGACACAAAGAGCTCCGCGCCCAGGTGCGCTGAGAGCTGCAAATGGGGTGGGCTTTGGGCTAACCAGTCCCAGGCCCTCTGCTCCAGGTATTGCCATGGGCTCTGCAGTCTCCCCATCCCCCACCACCAGTTTCCCTCCCTCTCCTGGACCCCATCCCACCCTGAGTCAACACTGGGTTTCGTGCATGTGGAACCTGGCAAGTGAGCCTCCTCCAAAGAGAGAACTGGCTGCCCCTTAAAGTCAGTGACGACGTGGTGATAAACTTCATTCAGTCCAAAGGAGCTCTGGGAGCCTCCCTGCTGGAGAGAGCCTGAGGCCACAGTGCTTCCTCCAAGCCCCTGCTCTCATTACCCAGACGCCAAGCCTCCATTCAGGGAAGCCCGAGGAAGGAAAATTCACTTGGAAACTGATACTTAGTCCTTGGCAACCCTGAGGCAGGCAGCGTGTCTCTGTTCCTGCCCTAGAGCCCTACACTCCAATTCTGAGGGTGCAGAGATACTCCCCTGCCTGTGGGAACAGACCCAGCCAACCTCAAATGGGGTCACGTGTTACCGGGATGCAGACTTGGGTCACCAGTTCCAAGAGATGTGGCCAGGCTATGCCTTCAGACAGCCCTCTCAACTGGACGTTTGCTTTAAGATTCAGTAATGCTGCTGGCAGCTTGGCCTGAATGGTCACAGGGCGTATTGAAGTCCTCTCATTTAGGATCTAGATCGTGACCAGAGTCTTGTCTTTTGAAGACCCGACCAGGGATCATGTCCACTTGTATGTCTCCAGCACTCATTCGACTCATCCATCCCATCAAACCAGCCCTCCTGTAGTGTTATCGACCCCCCAGCAACCATCCGTTAACTCCTTTTTTCAAGCAAGGAGGCCACTGCCGATTTAGCACCGGCATGGCTGCTAGCCATTTGCTCGGGCTGGGGAGCTCTTGCAGGAACAAGATGGTGGTCAAGTGTTTGTGCCAAGGAGCAAGAGGGGGCTGTGCTTTCAGTCCTCCTGGGTCAGAAGAGCAATGTGCATTACAAAAGGAGCTTTCTCTACCTGGGGGTGGGGGGTGTTTGTTTTAAAACTGGATTTGCAGGGTTTCCTGGAGAGATTTGCACAGTAGAGGAAATTAGGGGAGTCTTGGCTGGGTACTATGCCTTCCTTTCATTTGATACAAGGATAGATCTCAAGGCTACCCCCAACCTCCTCATCCTTCTCTTTGTTCCTGGGATAGTACCGCCTTTGGAGGTGTCCTGTGTGCATCCCCTCTCAGGGGGATTTTAATTCGCAGAGTGCTGGTGTGTGTCAGGGAAGCAGGGTGCTCTAGGGAGAAGAACATGGGCTTAGAGTCAGAGCGCCGGGCACTCACCACATGACCTTGGAGGAGTCGGTGGACTTCTCAGCACCCCAGTCCCCCAGTTGTAGACTGGAGGTGATGGCAGCTAACCCTGGTAGTGCCAGGAATGATGCAGTGAGCTGGCAAAGGTAGAATGCCTGTAGTGTCCAGTAAATGTGCTCTTTCCCCAGTGGAGGAGACTTCCCAAAGAAATCTCACTTACCTGAAATGCGTGTTGATTCCTCTCTTTCTAAAGGCAAAGAAGTCACCTTCAGGTTCCCATTTCCATCCCAACCACTTAACAACAGTGCGGCCTCAGGTGAGTTAGAGCCTCTCTGAACCTCAGCTGCCTCATCTGCGAAGGGGGATTATGAGACCCACCTCGCAAGGCTCTGAGGGCCACACATGTATGATCACAGCACAGTGCCTGGTGCCAGGGGACATAGGTGCAGACATGGGTGCCCAGTGGAGGTCACAGCCCCAAAGGCCTGCCCGAGTCTCAACTCTGAGCATGTCATTTCCGGACCCCCTCGAAGGAGGTGGTCTCTATTCTTGGCCTCTCTTGCTCTTGCCCTGAGCATATCCCTGGGCACCCAGGCCCCCAGCCTGTCCTATGATATTTCTCCCCTAGGGACTCATCAGAGGGGAATGTCAGCCCCAGTGGGCCCAGGAGACCTCTTCTGGCCCTTCTCCCCTTCCTGTGAGCCCTCGCCTTTGAGGCCCTAGAACCTCTGCCCTTACCCTGCCTGAGCTGTGTGGGCTTCATGATGTTCACAGCAGGCCAGGTGGCCTTGGGTGGCCCAGCTCCGTGGGGAAGCACGGCCTGGACACCTAGTATCCATAGCTGAGTTCCAGGCCCGAGGCGGGTAGTTAGCATTGTTCGGACACAAAGCGGCCCAGGAACCTGCTTCCTCCTTCATTCAGAACAAAGGCCTTGTGCCAGGAGTGTAGAGATGAGTAAGACACAGTCATGACATCAGGGAGTTCAGACCAGCAGGGAGGTGGGCCAACTCAGAGCTGGTAAGAAAGGCTCCAATATGCAGCCAGGGACTGATGGTCACATTCTAAGCTCAGTGCCAGGATTGCCTCCAACATGCCTCCTTGTGGGGCGCAGCTGTCTTCAGCCTTTGGGAATGATGCTGAGGACATCAGCATATGCCATACATATGCCACGTGTTTGAATCTGGGTTGACCCATTGAAGAGAAGTCCGTGTGCTCATTTTGGGTAGGCCACATCATTCTTCCTCACGCAGAGGAGGGCACCCAAGTGACCTAGAGTTTCCCAGAGTGAAGGCCATCTAAGAAAAGAAAAAAGAAGTTCTAGAACATAAAAATGTAAAAACCATGCAAGTGGCGGTATTTTGGACTCATTAACTCTCCACAAAGTGCTTCTTGGGGGCCTCACACCGTTTGAGGTATGGCCTGAATTCTGTGGTGACCCTTTTTTGCAGGGATGGCAGTGGTCTCCCCATTTTACAGCTGAGGAAGCTGAGGCTCACAGAAGGGAAATGGTATATGTGAGGTTAATCTAATGTAATGTGAGATAATGGCCCACCAGAAATGTCCAGCCATTCCAGCTTGTTCTAATTAATGAAAAAATAATTAGAATTCAAAAGGGGGTGGAGGATAGTAAATACTCCAGTTCTTTAAAATTACAAGAATATTGAAAGCTATATTAAGGTTTGCAAAAACAGCCCCATGGCCCTCCGGAATAATCAATTCTTTAAAAACTAGTTACCGGGATGTGATCATTTCTGGCCACATCTTTTTGTTGGAACAAATTCCCAAATTATAAATTCTCCTCTTGACCAGCCTGCCTTTTAGTGCACGAATCTCCTTGCTGAGAATGCCTGGATCTCACTCTGAGGTCAATACCAGGACTGCCTTTTCTGGAAACTTGTCTGGAAGTTTCTCCACAAATTGATCTCTGTCTCAGGATCCTAAGAGCTTAATCGGCTCAAGCAGTGCTACTCAGGGTGTGGTTCATGGGCAAGTACTGGTCTGTGACCCAGTGAGCACAGCGAGTGAGAGTGAGCATTAGACCTTGTAGAGCAATCTGACATTGGCTCACATCCAAGTGTGTGATCCTGTTTCCAGTAATTCACATTTACTATATCCGGAAATACTAGGTCACAACAGACTCTAGATTTTTTTTTTTTTTTAACCAAAACCTGGTCATTTGCCACTTATTGTTTGAGGAGCAATGAACTAGCATTCGTCTAGCTGGTCATGTCCTCACTCTACTGGAGCCAATAAGTCATCCTGTTGACAAGAAACAGAAGAGAACCTCTAGCCCTCAACGCAGTGTCTGCCTCCACACTGGTCTCTGGGGTGGGCTTCCGGGGGGCTTCCCCTCACCTCTTGAGATGAGTTCCCATCACCGGGTCTCGCTGTGGCCTCTCCAGAAAGTCTGGTCCACCACTTGGTATTGGCCAGTGGTGACTCTGGGTTGGTTTCCATCAGGTTGGGAAGGGCATGTGGGAGATCCAGTGCTGCTCTCCTTAAGGGTGCTTTCGTTATTCTTAGGAAAGCTATGGCAATGGCCTGGGGCTGTGATTGCAACTGGGAGAAGGGAGCCTTTTTGGCCCATACTGGAAGACCAGGTCTTGTCTTTATCCTAGATCACCTGGCTGGGTGACCTGGAGAGTATCCAGTCTTGGCAGAGCAACTGATCTAGTCCATGAGCGCATAGATGGGTCTGGTGACATCTGCCAGCTACCTTCCAGCCCTCGACATGCTTCTGTAATTGCTCCTTAAGCCAGGGTTGCACAAAAGCTAAGCAGCACAGAGTGCTTATTAGCTAAGTGGTTAATAAGGTCCCATTAGGGATTTGTATTTAAAGCCTCAGAAAGTACTGCCTCAACCCCTTCTAACTCAGGGGAGGCGATAATTGCGCGTGGGTATCACGGCATCACCGTGGAGTGTTTCTGGGAGAGCGCCTCGGAGTCAGTTCACACACCGGGCCTCGGGAGACAGCCACACAAGGGCAGTGTGGGCAGGGAGGTAAATCTGACCTCCTCTGTCTTCCCCCCTCTTTGATTTGATATAAACCCAAGAAGTATTTAGTATTCTTCAACCCCTTTCTGAGGGGCCTGGTCCGAGAGGGGGGGTCCCAGTGGGGTTCCCGGTGGGGGTCCCGGTGAGGGATGGAATGTCAGGCAAACAATGGCTTGTTGGACAACAAGCAGGGCACCTGAACCTTTCTTAGAAACAGGAGCCAGGTTTCTTGGCATTCGTGACAGCCTGTGGATGGCAGAGAGTGTGCTTGGAAGCAGAAGGCTGATCTCCTCCAGGTTGGGGCAGCTCGGGAGGTGAAGTAGGTCTGGGGTAACTGGCCTGGCTGCTGTGCTCCCAGGAAAGGACAGGCTTCGTAAAGTCTGAGAGGCTCCCGTCTGAGCCATGGGCTCAGACCCCCTACCTAGCAGGCCCATGGCCTGCTACAATCCCCAGGAGCCCCACATGTGGTCCAAGGGCTCCAAAGGGCCATGAGTGTGAGGGCTTCCTTAATGAGAAAGGGAGTAGGAGCCTCCTGGATCTTGTCATTCTCCCCAGCTTGCCTGGCGTCCTTCCCTCTCCTTCCCCCTTGCAGTGGCTGTGCTCTTGCTGGATGGAATCCAGTAAGCTGGTCTCAGCTTCTGAGGCAGGGCTCTGCTACCAGGAGCTGGGGGACCGCAGCCATTCGCTTTGCCATCCCCCGAACTTCCTGCTTTATCGCTGAGGCTTTCGTAGCAGACTAGATGTGGCCTCCCAGGGGCAGCCATGGGTTTAGATGGAGGCCATTCCTCCAGCTGCTCCCGTCACTGTTGTTTGCCGTTGCAATGGCTGTTCACCTGAGCCACAGTTCTCTCCGGCCACGCCTCCCAGAAGCCAGATTCCAAGGCTGGGGAGGGTCGGGACCTGCCTTCTTCCCAGATCCTGGGTCAGAAACGGTGCTTCCAGAACCGTTTCTGTGCTGTGTGCCTCCCTGAAGAGGAGACTGCAGTGTTCCTGGGGTGGCATTCATAGCTGGTGGGAAAGGGGGAGCAAGATAGGATTCGCTGGGGGTATTTGGGTGACCAGCCCATGTCCTCTTGGGCTGTCAGATCCACCTCTGCCCCAGCCCAGGACACGTGGATGGGGAACCAGAAGCTCACAGTTGCGGGGTGGCCGTCATGCCCTCCAGAGCACAGGCACTGGCGACCTGCCAGCAGTGGTGCCCAGGGCCCCCATGGAGCTGACATGCCAGCAGCAGCCTGGGGCCTCCGGCACGGCCGCCTGGAGCACGTGGTGGAGTTCCATCCCGTAGCCTCCTTGCTCCCATTCCAGTCACTGCTTCTGTAGGCCGGGGGGCACCCAGGTTAGATGCCACCATGGCTCCCCAGGGCTATGGAGGCTGCAAGGCAGGCTGGGAGCTGCTACACTCGGGAAACGGAGAGGGAGGAGTCCAGCTCCTCCTGGCCGAGCCCCGCCAAGCGCCAGGCACTTGAATCCCCCTTCTCTCCCTCAGTTCATACCACACGTCCATGAGGCTGGCACGATTTCCCCTGTCCTACTAAATAAGGAAATTGAGCTCAGCAGCTGAGAGTTTTGTGTCCAGTCTCAGAACTGGTTCATGATGGAGCTGGGGTCCTAACCCTTGCTCCCAGTCTGGGGTGCGGGGAGCGGTTCTGCTCATGATGCCTGTGAAGCAGCAGCTCCCAGCCCTCCAAAGACGGGGATGGCTATGGGAGGGTGGCTGTTGGTCAGCTGTCTATCTGTGAGGTCCTGGTTCCTCAGGGTGTGAGGGCACCCAGGCTGGGGCTCAGGGGACCTGAGAAGAGTTCTGAATCTTGCACATATTTGCTAAGTGGCCTGGGAGAGCTCCCTTCCTCTCTCTGGGATTCATTTACCCCATTTGTGAACCAAGAAACTCAACGAATCCTGCAGGCCTTGCATGCCCACGGAGCTAGTTCTCCAAATCACCTGGCTCACCCCAGGCCCCAGCGTTCCATCTCTGTCCTTCTCTCCGTCTCCAGAGTGCCTGCTGCCCATTCCAGGCTAGTTTTGCATCTCCTGGGACGTTGGGCGCTGTCTGCATGTGGGTGTGGAGCCCTGTCCCACATCCAGCCTGTTTGCGCTTTCCTTCTCAGTGCTAACTGGCCTCTACTTTTGTCTCTGTCTCCTCTACCTCTGCTCTCGGGTAGCTGACGGTAGGGAAAGTGTCCAGCGGAATAGGGGCTGCAGCCGAAGTCCTGGTCAATCTGTACATGAATGATCACAGACCTAAGACCCAGGCCACCTCTCCAGACCTGGTAAGGACGCACACCCCTCAGCCTTCACCTGCAGACACCGGCTCTGGTCTCCCAGGGAGGACAGCCTGGCCCACCTGAGGCCCCCGGCTTGTGGACAGGAGGTGTGACAATGGGGTAGACCGGTGCCAAGGTTAGAGGGAGGGCTGCATTTTCTGAACGATTAACCTCACTCGGCTCCCCTCAAGGTCGTTTCACAAGGCAGAGCCTGTCCCCTCATGTCTAGAGAGCTCAGTGAAAAGGCCAGGCAGGCCACCCCTTACCCTCAGTATTTGGCGTCCAGCTCAAGTAGCCCTTTGGCACAAGACTGAGAATCCAGTAACAGAGAGATACTCTGCCCTCTGAATTCTCCCTTTTCCCCAACAAGGCTGCCTGCTGCATCACCAGCCCTTTGACTGGACAGTTCTTTTGCTTTCCTTTTGATACATCCACCCAATCCCCCAGGCACATGGCTGCCTTGCCCTCATCCCCTCTCCTGCATTTAGGAATTTGCCTGGCCGCCCCAGGGGCTGGAAGACACAGCCTCTTGCTTTCCTGCAGTTCTCTTTAGCACTTTGACTGCCGCAGGCTTTCCCGGCCTGGCGTAAGTCACTGCAGGGGGACAAGAGTGTGGAAAGCATCCTTTTGGGGACCTCACTCTAGACCCAGGCAGCCCTTCATCCCTGGGGCAGATTGCTGGGGTCAGCGTCGCTGGGCAGGCCTGTTTGTGAACGATGCCCCCTCTGTCACATAGAGCGACGCCACTCCCACCTGAACCAGAGCAGCCAGCCTCGGAAGGAACCCCTCCAGGGCCTCCTTCGTCCTCAGCTGGCCTGTCTGGGTGCAGAATTAACAGCAGCCCACGTGGGGCTGGGGTTGTTGGGGTCTGTGCCGGGAGCGGATCCTCCGCCCCTCGGCCTCGCCACAGTGCCTGCAGTGAGATGAGCGGCAAACAGGAGCCCAGGGGGTCCCCACGATTGAGCTCAGAACTTTCCAGGAGTCTCGGTGTCAGCCCTGACGCATGGCGCTCCTCTCCCGCCACCCTCTGCCCCCAGGAATCCATGCGGAAGGTGTTCCCCCTGAACCTGGGCGGCAGCGACACCTGTTACTTCTGTAAGAAGCGTGTGTACGTGATGGAGCGGCTGAGCGCCGAGGGCCACTTCTTCCACCGGGAGTGCTTCCGCTGTAGCGTCTGCGCCAGCACCCTGCGTCTGGCCGCCTACGCCTTCGACGGTGACGAAGGTAACTCCCGGGGGCCGGGGGCCGCGCCGGGCTCTGCTCTGGCCTCCTGTCCGCTCGAGCCTCTGGGGCACCCCCGTTCTTCCCAAGGACTGTGGTGTCCCCGGGAGCGCTGTTCTGGGAGCTGGGAGATCCTGCTATAGCAAGAGCCCCCCCCCCGCCCCTGAGTGGGCCCGGGGGGCCATGAGTGCCTGCTGTGTACCAACCTCGGCCAGCACCTACTGTGTGCCGAGTGCTTGACATACGAGTCCTCACCAGTACCCCCACCTTCTGTGGCCCCGTGTCAGCAAGAGGATCACACCTGGCTTGTAACAAGGGTTCAGTAAATGATGACTTATTAATGTTTTTATTTACAAAGTATGTCTTACAAAAGCGATCATAATAGCAACCTCTCCTCTGAGAAGCAGCCTACCAGGATGAACCGTCAGCCAGCCACGTAACCTTGGGCCTATTACCTAACTTCTTGGTCCCTCCGTTAGGTCATCAGTAAAATGAGGATAATAATAGCTCTTAGCTCGTGAGGTTGTTGCGAGGTTGTTCAAGGGAGTCAATTTGTGGAAAGTGTTCAGAGGAGTGTCTGCTATATTGTGAGTGCCGGATAACTTTTTCCTGCTGTACCATTGTTACCGAGATTACTGTTGTAACGGTGAACAAAGAAGTCTTTTCTGGAAGGTGCCCAATGGTCCTGGGCTGTGGCCAGGGACCCAGGGCAGCCCTCACCTGGGTCTTTTCCTCTCCTTCACTGCTGCCATCTGCTCCGAGACTTTCCCACCTTCAGGGGCCCCCGGAAGGACTGTGAACTAGAAACAGTGCTGATACTCGGAGCTGTCCATTCTGCAGCCTGGCCGCTGGCCTTGGGAAGGAACTTAGCCTCGGTTTGGCTTAGGGATTATCTGAGGGCTTCGGCCCCGTCCCCGGCATCTCCCACCACTCCCCCATCGCTACAGCCTGCTCGGAGGCAGCAAAGGGTCCTACTACCTCATCTCAGTGTGGCTTCTTTAAGGCACATGGCAGAAGCCAAGTTTGAGGCCTCCCGGGCTTACTCCCAGTATTGGTATTCCCTGACCTAGACAGGGACAGACATTGGCATGTGTCTGCCGTGGCTCTAATTTACAGGAGAAAACCCATGCATGCCAGTATGTGTATGTTTCATTTTACAGGCAAGTTTTTCTGCAAGCCTCATTTCATTCACTGTAAGACCAACAGTCAGCAGAGGAAGAGACGAGCAGAGTTGAAGCAACAAAGAGAGGTATGTTTTGTCCTGAAAGCGCTGGTGAAACAGGGAAGGCCCCTGGATAGGAGACCATTTTCAAAGGTCCTTGCGAGCGAGGCCAGAGTTTCTGGGCCTGGAAGGGCTGAGACCAGCAGATGAAGCCGAGAGTCTTTACTGTGTGTGCGGGGTGGAGGGTCTCTGCCTTAGCCTGTTCTGCCAGCCTCTGGGTTTATCCCATTCTGGAGGCTGGCTTGCCGGTAAGCAGTGGTGCTGGCTTCTGAGAAGAGCTTTCCCATGTCCCAGGGACGGGACTATATACCCAGCCATGGGAAAACTACAGGGTCCCCCATGCCTGGGTCCCACATGTCCGCAGTGTTGTAGGCAGGGATGCCCCTCCCTCCCCGTGGAGCCTGCCTTTCCCTAAGTCTACCCACCCCGGGTCCCCCGCCTTGAATGTCAGCAAAGTGACAGGCTGCTGGGTGTGTGGCCAGTTGGTGACAGAGTCCCCTCTGGCAGCTCTTAGCAAATACCTTCTCCACTGCTTGATGAACCACTGCTCCCCCCAGCAGAGACCCACACCGTACAGCTCTTTTTGGATTACACGAGGCATAGAGGCTTAATGTAGAAAAACGGATGGACAGAGTATGTAAAGAAGGAAAGTTAAATGGTCACTACTCTGTTCTGAGAAACCCGTAACTAACATTTTGTGAAATTGCCCTATGTGATTGTTTTTTCACCTAGTTGGAATCCTATCACTACATTTTCATATCCTTCTTTTTATGTAGCAACAGTATACCAAGAGCCATTCCCCATAACATTACAAATTCTTTCGAAGCATCATTTTTGATGCCTGTAAAAGATGGTTAATAATTTATTCAACAAGCCCCATGTTGCTGAATGTTTATGTTGTGTCCTATTTTTACCTTATAACTGTTTCCATGGCAAGTATCTTTGTACAGCCGTCTTTGTCCCTGTTTCAAATTACTTACTGAGGACAGATCATTAGAAAGCGTTTCTGAGTCAAAGGATGTGTGAGCCTTGTGTTTTTTGTTTTGTTTTGTTTTGTTTTTAAAGGATGTGTGTTTTGAAGGCCTGTGAACCCTGTGGTCACGTTGGCCCCAGGAAAGCAATGCCCGTATTCAGCCCCCCTTCAGCAGTGTACGGGGGCTCTTACGGGGGTGGGGGGGGCTGGTTGCAAATGCAGGGTCTGCCATGGTCCATTTGTGTGGGCTCTCTTCGTCTGCTCCATCGTTGGGGTGCTACATGAGAATCATGGCCTGATGCCCCCCCTCCTCTCCCTCTCTTAGGAGGAGGGACCGTGGAAGGAGCAAGAGGCCCCTCGGCGAGACACCCCCGTGGAAAGTTCTTGCGCAGCGGCTGCCATTGGCACGCCCGAAGGCAGCCCTCCAGGTATCACCAATTCCTCCTTTAGGAAGGCGCTAAGCTGGCCCCTCGTGCTGCCGTGGGGCCTGCTTCACGTTCCCCGGAGCCTGATTAACTGGATTTGGGGACTCCTGTGTGCAGCCGGCCTGCATTTCAGGGACAATGCTTACAACTACTGCTACACGTATGAGCTCCTGAGCCTCGGGCTGCCCCTCCTCTGGGTGTTCTCTGAGGTCCTGGGCTCCATGTACGGCGAGTCCGAGGAGTCCCTGGAGACCATCCGCAGCTGGGTGCTCAGATGCTTCCCGGTGAAGCTCCCATGAAATGCCGAGCACCCCAAAGGGCCCTCACATTTCTGGTTCAGGCGGCAGTCTGAGTGTAGGTGGCCGGGACTCTGGCTGGCAGCCTGACGTTCTCTAGACCATTCGCTCCAAGCCAAAGAGCTTCACCCCGGCCCCCCGCGCCTGATTGCATCCAGGTAGACATCCCCTCCTGGTGCTGGGGCCGGACAACATGAAGGATGTTTTTTTATAGCTTTGTACTTCTTTTATACCAAAGCGAGCCATAGTTCTAGGTTTACATTTCAATTTTTAACTTTTAATCAGCCAAGAGAAAGCATTTTTTTTTTCCCCGATGAGTGTCCGTTTTTCTCAACACGGTTTGAAGTTTATAACTGGTATCATGAATCCCCTCCACGGCGTAGTCCGTGGCCACGGTTGCTGCCTGCGACACTCATGGTTTGGGCTTTTATAGAAACAGAAGTGAGCGTGCCACCTTCTGATCAGTGCCTTTTGATGTATGTACCCTGGTACCACTTGTCCACGGGGACAGTGTTTTGGCAACACGAAAGCATCATCAGTTTCGAAGAAAAGAGTAGATGAGAGTAGAATTAAACCTTACGGAAGCACACGGCAGTATGTCGTTGGTGGTGATCTGTCCTCCCGGATGGAGGGGGAACTGTTTTGCACCCTGGTTTTGATGTCAGATTAGTAGCTTAAAGGTTTTTATCCTTATCACCAGACCACAGCCAGATGACCACGGGGTTTCGAGCAGATTGCTACAAACATACATGGTCCCTCCCTGTCAATGAGCACGGCCCAGAAGGCCCCAGGGTCCCCGACCTTGCAGAGCTCTGGTGAGCTGGTGCCTTGCAGGAGAGGAGCTATGCCCCCGCCCGGTCCTTAGCCCAGGCTGCTGTCTGAGCCACGGCCACTCAGGGTCCGTAACAGTCAGGCTGAGGGAAGACTCTGCCCTCTCGCATCCTGTGCTTTGGGACTGAAGCCGTCTGTTAGCCCCTCAGGGTATAGGATTTCTGCGAAGCGTGACCTCCCCAATGAGCCCTGCTCACAGACATTCTGGTGGCTTAGCCACTCAGCTGCCACGTGGATCTGGCCAAAGCAGCCAGTTTGTATTCACACTGTCCTAGCAAAGGAAGGTGTCTGACCTCCTGTGTCTTGACTGGCTGGGGAGGCTGGGAGCAGAAGCTGTTTGTTGACTGATATAAAGAAATATGCCCTACTGAGGGCAAAAACAGGCCTTGGGTCCACCCTACCTGTGTCCTTCACTCGGGGCTTCCAGGGGGAGGCCTCTCCACACCCTGCCCTGCCCCTACACGTGCCGCTGCTGGGTCTGCTAGAGCAAGGCTCAGGATGTCTAGAGTGTCCAGGCCGGAGATGGCTCTGTGCACTTGTGACACGAGAGAGCTCCTCTAGATTAAGGAGGGATGGAGCCTGGCATGCGTTAGGAGCCGAGGCGCTTGAGAACTGGGAGGTGACAAGTTTTATAGGGCAGGAAGAAAGGGAGAGGCATTTCTACCAAGCCTTCCTTGACATTCTTGGAGCAAACAGGGGCACGGCTGTGTCCCAGCCTGTGGGAACTGGCACCTCTGTCCTCATTGGAACCGTTCTCAGTCCAATGACTTGTGTTGGATTTTTCCAAATTTTTGCTAGAATTTTCATATTCGGCATGGTGGGAGGAGCCCTGGAGTCATGCTGTGTTTGAGTCTAAAAGGAAATTCTTGAGGGCATGATGTGAACACGTGCACAGCCGTGTCCCGGCTTCTGTCTTCAGCCCAGGGTGGGCAGGGATGCTCTGTGGAGTTCTGCTCCGTGAACCAGAGTTAGACTCTCGGAGAATGTCATTTACAGCCATAAAGAGACTGGTTTGAATTACTCTGGTGAGACGGGGCGTGCCTGTCAGAAGCCTGAGATGTTTGTATGTTCTGAGGCTGTGAACCTTCCTGGTGGGCAGAACTGAAACGCCTGGTGATCCCAGGAGGCAGACGTCTCTCGGTCTCCGTAGCACATTCAAGAATGAGCATGGGACACTGGAGCCAAACTGGGACAAAGAGATCCTGGAGGGCAGGGGGTCCTGAGGATGCATGCCACTCAGAGGGGAGAGTGGGGAGCGCTGGCCTCGGCCAACTGCACGCCCCCACTCTGGCCGATGGGTAGGCGGTCACTACCAGAAAGGTCCATCGGTCCTAAGCAAGCGATGATCTGTTTGGGGAAGTTTCCCTTTTATCGATGGTTGCCTCATCTTCAACTCCTGTGCCTTTTGTGTTACCAGTCTTTTTCCCTTTTTCCCCCACCCTGAACTAAATTCTCCTTTCTGTCTCTCTCTCTTGCCAACCTTACACTGTGGCCACCAGTTCGTTTCAGCCTTCCAGTGCTACACCCACTTCTTGGCTGACACACTTCTGCTCGGAGGTGACTGGTTTTCTTGCCAATTTTCAGAAAGTGGTACTAACGCCTAACATGCTTTCTGTGCTCTGTCCTCTGTGCCGCAGTCCTGGCCGTGCTAACTGCAAGCATCTTGCATACTAACGGACTCATGCCATGGCCTGGGGGGTTGGCGACGTGGGGTGGCATTCTGCTGGAAAGCCATATTTGACTCTACTTACCCCTGAGCCAGCCGCCCGGTCCACACCGGCAGCATGCCTACCTCCCTGCGGCCCCCCATGCGGCCTGCGTGCATGCCTTTCCCCTTGCGAAACCGCTTACCTTCCCGGGACTGGTCCCCCAGCTGTGAGACAGCATGCCAGAGAGGGCTCTGTCCCCTGGGAAAAGAACTTCAGTCTAGTAACCGCTGAAAAATACATGCAGACAAGCATTCTTACCTCGATTCTCGTATGCAGATTCTTGATCAAAACCATGGGTGACTCTTTGGGGAAGGGCTCAAAAAAAAAAAAAAAAAAAAAAAATGCTCCCAGCCTTCATTGCAGGCTTGAGCCACCCAGGCTTTGTGTTTTTGAACATACCACCACCACACCCCCGGCAAATCCTTTCCCAGCGCAGCCTCTGCTTTAGACACAAGGGCTTTGCTGTGGCTCTTCTGACTGTTCTTGTCTCATCAAGCCCCAAGGATGCAGAAGCTTCCACTGGAGCAATTGTTGTCCCATGCCAGAGATGGCTGTGGACATGACTCCACTCAGCCCTGGCCTGGAGCAGCCCGCGTCCGTGCCGCCATGGCTCTGCTCAAAACACACGTGCCCGCTAACTCATTACCCAGAGCAGCAGGACGTTCCAAGTGCTCTTAGAGGGGGACGCCGTGCCAAGGCTGGGGGAGCTGTTGCACGTAGGGCCTCAGGCTCTCAGGTGGAAGGGGGCGTCTGTCCTGCATGCGGCCGGAGCACGCCGACCTCTCGGCCTGTCTGCACGGGCCCGCATGCTGCATTGCTCGCTGCACTGGTGCAGAGTCTAGCCAGTACGAAGTCATCGCTCTTGTCTTGTCTTCTCTTGCAGAGTCTCCCTCCCTTTGTAGAATGTCAACCAGAGAGGGCCCTCCTTCCCTCTCAGCCTTCTCTTTAGCTAGCCTCCCCCCTCACCCGCCCATCTCCTTGCAACGCATGTCTGTGACCTTGGGTAGCCATTTACAGTGCCACATGGGACCCTGTGTTTTGCACACAGCCAACGATGTTTAGCTTTATTTATGGTATTTGATGCTGTAAATGAAAATAAATATGGTTCTTTATAAAGCGCATTGTTTCCTCTCTTCTTTGCCATGGAAGCTGCTCCATCCTCAAACACGGGGGCTGGTTTAGGGGGACAGTCTTCCCTAAACTGCTGGTGGGGCCTGCACTCATGGTGACGTGGGACGCTCTGGGGCTGCGCTGGGCAACTCTGAAAGAAAATATTACCCAGGGGTAATATTTGGAAAAAGGTCACCAATGCTCCTGGGCCAGGCTTTTGGGTCTCTTTCTTGAAAACTCATGGTACTTTTTCTGTGTAGATTCTGGGCATAGCTGGGTGAGGGTCAGTGTCACCTGAGCTGTGAAAAAACAGACTGTCTTAACAGCGCCTGTGCTCATTTCCCCCCACCCAAACCGCACACCTGTCGGAGAGCTTTCCTGAGGAACCGTTCACTAACCTAGGTTCCTAAGTGACCGAGGTTGCTACAGGTCTTACGCTGGTCCAGCTGAGTGAGAGGTGAAAGGCAAAAGGACCAGACATTGGTTTCAGAATGTCGATGAACACGGCAGGTGTGCTTATCCAGAGGGAGAGCCATTTGTGATTCTAAGAAGCCTCCCGTGAGCCCAAAGGCTCAAGTTACTCGGTGTCTTAGGCAGCAGAGCCATTCTGAGGATAGAACCCATGGCAGGCTCTGACCCAGTTCCAGGCTGGTCTCCCCATACAGGAAGGATTCAGCGTCTCACTTGGTTAGTGTGAACAGTGCCAAGGAAGTCTCGCCCTCAGCTTCCCTGGGTTGGGAAGCCTGACATTGCCAGGCTGGATGTAGCTGGGCTTCTGATGCTGCGATGCGCCTCCCCTGAGGGGCATCTCTGGGGCCTTGGGCCTCTGCGCTCCACTGCCAGCTCCTGGAAGTGTCCTCTGAGCTGCCTGGGGTCATGTCCCAGGTGAGATACTCTTTCTCTTCCATAAAAGGAAAGGTGTTAGGCACTGAAGTTAGGAGCTCGGTTGGACGAGTGATTCATTCCTTTATTTATTCATCTGTTCAAGTATTTGTTGAACACACACCATACCCTAGACATATTCCAGGTCCTAGGGCTGCAGCAGTGAACCACACAAAGTCCCTACCCTTCCCTGCATCTCAGAACGTATCTCAGTGTTGTGCACTGGATTTGATTGGTTTTATTTGTACATACACTCACTTGTTGACTTAACTAGTATTTACTGAGCGTCTCCAGTGCGCTAGGAATGTGGCAGGGGTGAAATAGACAAACGTGCTCACTGCCACGGAGCTTAGAGTTTTGTTTTGATGTTCTGATCTGAAGTTGGGTTCAAGCAACATTTTCCAAAGCGTGGCAAGGGAACACTAGCTCCCAGAGGCGCTCTGCGAATGAGGAGCTCCACAGGACCAAAGTTTGAGAAATGCTTTACAGGAAACATGCTGGTCCTCCCAAACCTGGCGATCCCCAGGACTTACTGGTGTGGTAAAAATCTCTGAGGGACCCTCCAGTAAAGAGGCTTAATTAACTTCTGCAGAGGTGGGCTTTCCCGTACCTATTTGAAGGGAGTTTTGTGTTTGGGGTGGGGTTTTTTGTTTTGCATGTCACATTCTACGTAGGCACTTGGTAGAATGTTCTTTAATTCAGAAACAATGGATTAAAGACTTTCAAAAGTAGAATAATAGAATTAAATATTAAATAGAATGACTGTGGATTAGATTATGGGGTGATAACTTTCTAAGCTTTAAAACCTCTGACAGAAAAAAGTATGTAGGATTCATGCGATGTAAACCTGACAGTATATGTTTTAAAAACTTAATGTATAACAGTACCAATGAAAATATTCAGTAGGCAGTCAGACTAGGGCAGGGGGATGGGGAATGTGAATTAGATGGGATCACAAAGAAGTTCGTTGCCATGGCCTGAAACAGTTCACACAAATGAGGTGTTCCCAGGCACCTGGGAGTGTCGGTGACCAGCTCATGTTTGTTGACTAAAGACCCAATGATAAATGGGCAAAGGCTATGAATAGACAGTTCTCATTCAGTCATATTAAACAAGTAAATGCTAAAAAGTGAATATTTATAACAATTACATCCGAAGGAATGTAAATTCAGTATCTCCTACCTACTGAATTAGTAAAGAAAAAACGAAGTAAATTGATTGTAAGGAAAAAAGTCTTGAGTAAAAAGAAAGGAAAGAAAATGGGGATAGTCTTTTCTGGAAAGCAATATGGCAGCAGTGATGAAGACCCATGAAAGGGCTCTGACCTTTCAGCGCAGTAATCCTACCCCAGGGAACTTAGCTTAAAGAAGTAATCCAGCCAGAGAAATCAATCTCTGTGCACCCTGAGTATTAAGTAGAGTAAGTGGGTCGTGCAGAGTGGGTGGGCTGTTTTCCTTTATTTCCGTGAACTCATTCCCTTTTTACAGCTTTTTCTTTAATGTCTGCAATAAGGAAAAAAAAGTGACTGTGCTCAGACTGCTCTGGGCCCAGCTGTCACTGATGGAGCACCCCCCCCCAGCCCACCACCCCCGTGCTGGGAATGGGGCCAAGCCCTAGTGTGCAGGACCTTGTTAGCTCTTCACCTCCTCACGGCCACCTTGAGGGGAACCTTGATGTTACAGGAGTTGTCTGATATGACCTAGAGCAGCACCTTCAAGCTGTAAAGGAACGGAGAGTCACCAGCCCCAGCCAGGAGTCAGATGCCGCTGTCAGGGGGAGCCTCGGCTTGTGGGAAGGCCCTGGACCTGGCCAGAGACCCAGCTTTGACTCCGGCACTGTGTGTGGACTCAGTGGCCTTGGGCAAGTCCCTTCTAGAAATGGGTGCTTCTGACTTAGGGCTTTGTGGCAGTAGAATGGGGGAACATTCCTGATAGAGCTCTCAGGGCAGCAGGAACTCTCTCGCTGAGCTCTGGATGGTACCTTCCTGGTTTTGCATAGCAGGAAAGACTTTCGTGGGCATTCTAGATCATTCTAGATCAGCGTGCCTGACAGGACATCTTTAGGTTGGCCACTACACAGAGGTCTCAACTCACACTGGGCGGCGCCATTGATTTTTCTCCCGTTTTCCGGTCTCCCGGCCTTCTTGAAGGTAACTGGTCACCTCCCTGCAGACACCTCAGCCTCAGCTGTGGGTCCCCCTTTCCTCCTGCCACCTGCCAGCAAGACTTTGGTTTGGTGTAGTGATTTCTGAGTCTCAGCGAAGACGGAGGGGGCTCTAGCTCTGTCTCTGGCGGCCTACTTGTTACCTCTGCGTAGATTGTACCAGGGGTCTCAGAAACCTAAATATCCACCTCCCGCTCCTAACCGTCCCCTGAAACAGACTCTGTCTACCCTTGGCCTTCACAGTTTCTGGAAACAGCACTTCCATTCTTCCCATTGCTCAGCCCAAAGCCTTGGAATCATTCTTGACTCTTTCTCTTGGCACAACACCCACTCCACCCACGAATTCCAACCAAGCACAGCTAGAACCTGTCCACTTGTCACCACCCCCATGCAAGTGCCCCCCCACAACCCCCAGCCACTGTCCTCTCTTCTGGATTTACTGCAGTGGCCTCGTATGCGCTCCCCCCCACCCCGCACCCCTCCAGGTGCTACCTTGCTCCACTCAACCCATTTGCAACACAACAGCTGGAGTAATCCTTTCAGAACTTAGCTCCGTCCTCTGCTCAGAACTTTCCACAGCTTCCCAGCTCACTCAGAGTAAAAGCCAATGCATACAGCAGGCTCAGATGGTTCTGGAGGGTCGGACCCCCCTTCTTCTGACCTGTTGTCTCTCCGCCCTCTCCCATCTGCTGTGTCCCAGCAGTGCTGACCTCCTCCAACACCAGGCATGCTCTGCCATAGAGCCTTTGCCCTGGCTGTTCCTTCTGCCAACAACACCCTCCTCTAGAGTCCAGAGAGACTGGCCCCACCCTTTATTCCGGTCTTTGTTCGCTCCTCTCCCTCCCAGTGAGGTCTGCCGTTAATACCGCAATCCGCAATCCGTCCTCCCAGCTGTCCTGACCCCTTCACCCACCGCCTATACGGGTCTTCAGAGTGTTTACTGCCTCTGGCCATATTATGTCTTACTGATGATGTGTATTGTTTATGTACCCGCCCCCCTTATTGGAACATAAACTCCTCGAAGACAGGGACCTTTGTTTCTTTTGAACATTCATATGATCCCATAGGTACAATAGTGCTTGACACCGAGTGGACTCCCAGTAAGCATTCACAGAATAAATAAGGGGCCTGACTTCTGGCCTAGACCCCAGACTATGGAGCCTGTCTTGGGAAGGTCTTGCTGACATCAGCTCATAGCTCAGAAAGGAGAACCTGGAGGAGAACTACCACACTGTGCGTCCTGCTGCCTCCATAGAGCCCTTTGATTGATTGGGAGAGGGGTGTCTCGATTTTACTGGAATTTTGCCTTCCAAGGGGCGCGACCTTCACATGCATCTCTCGCCATCCTGAGTGGCCTGTGGGAGCAGGCCTGAGGCTGGCCACGGAGAGCAGTTCCAGTGGGATGCCCTTGGGTGTCGAGGCCCAGGCCACCTGCTCACACACATCCTCTCCCATGCTTGGGATCCTGACACAGGAATCCAGGTGGCAGGTTTGAGACAAGAGGTGGCAGAGGGGTGGGGGAGCTCTGGTGCCATGGCATGCGGTTGTCTCAACTTGCCTTTGACCTCCTGAGTCTAGTCTTCTTGCGACTGTCTCTGACGCCATGAGAGGGGCAGGCTGCAGGGGGACTGACGAAGCAGAGCTACAACCCCACCACTACCCAGAAAAAGAAGTCAACGTCTTGATCTTGGGGGGCCTGGAAGTGTCCAGAAGCTCAGCTCCCTCCTCCCACCACACCAGCATGAGGCCCAGCCAGGCCCGGCGCGTCCCCTGGCCATGAGGACTTTGTCAGGGCTCTGCGGTGGTGCCTGCCATTCCCACCCGCCCTGAGGTGAGCTGTGAGCAGAGGTCATGGGGTGTGTGCCGGAGCAAAGGACTGGGGGCCCCAAGCCTACTTCCCTTCCCACTTCCCTGGGTTGCTATTGGGGTTCCTAACCGAAACTTAGACTTCTCCACCCCCAACTTCGTTCAGAGAGTCTTGAGTGTAGATCCTGGTCGTGCCCAAAGTTGGAGCCCCAGGGCTGGCCTGACACAGTTCCTATCCGTGGCAAGAAGAGAGTCAAGGTCCGAGGACTAAGGCCCAAACCTGCTGCTGTTTGCAAAAGGAAAGGAGAACAAGCTGGCTGTTTGGAGGTCCGCTGAGTTGTCGGGAAGGTACCACGGGCCCCTTCCCCTCCGGTCCCTGAAGGGGGAGACCCTGCTGCTCTGCGTGTTCACCCCAGGTTCGGAGTCTGTCTGCGGACAGTGCTGCCCCGCTGTCTGGCCTTGCATCACGGCCAAGGGCTCCGCCGCAGGAGCAGTGCAGCCCTGCTGAGGCCACGAGGGAAGGGCGTGCAGCCAGGGAGGGCTGAGCCCCCACCCACCCCCATGCCCACCCCTGCTTGGCTTTACCTGAGCTGGTCTCTGCATAGAGGCTGCCCCGGGGCCAGGCTGGGCCCTTCGAACGGTGCTGCTCAGCCTGGTTCAGGACAGCGGAGTACACACAGGCCTGTGAGTACACACGTGTGCACACAAACGGGCTCCCACACTCAGCCTGGAGGTGCCTGGCAAGAGTACAGGAGGGCGGGACAGCCCTACCCGAGGCCGAGGGCTCCCCATCAATTTTCTCATTGCCTGAAGACCCTTGGAATCTAGCATTCCTGGCAGTGCACTCTGCGGCGTCACTCTCAGAAGCCCCAGGATTGCGGCTGCAGCCATTAGGCACCTGGTCCTTTATCTTTCAAAGGGGACATGTGCTGTGCAGGACTTTAGTAGGGGCTTCGCCACCTGTGCCATGCCCTGGCAGTGAATGGAGGGAACACCTGACCCAGGCCCCTTCCCAAGACCCTCCCATCCTGCTGGGGGCTGTCAGTGTCCCCTCCCTCATCACTGTCCACCTCGCAAGGGGCTGGGGAGACTGCCCTGTGCTCTGTATCCCAGAGATTTGCCTGTTTGCTGTCAGATACCCTCCCTGCCTTCCCCCTGCTCTGCTCTGTAGTGACATATACTCACTGGAAACTACATTTCCCAGGCTCCCTAGCACCTGGCTCCTGTTAGGTCTGACCAGTGGGAGGTGGAAGGTGGGATGGAGGGAGAAGCCTGGGTATTCCTCCAGCTTCTGCATCCCAGGCAGTGGCTGGGTCTTCCGCATGGTACCCACTCCTGCCTGGCAGTCCTGGCCTCTGGACTCAATAGCTCCTCCTGCCGTCCCTTCGGCCGGCGGCCTCCTGCTCTGGCTTATTCCTGGGCTGCCTCCTGATCTGCCCTTGGCTTTTCGGCTCATCCAACACCATCGTTGCTGAGTTTCCTGTATTTCTCTCTGTGGAACTTTCTGGCTTGAGTTCTATTTTCCCGATTAGATCCTGACAGACTTAGTTTCATGGCTCTTTTTAAATTTTGTTTCTTCAGAGAGAACGTGGACAAGACAGCCGAGAGAGTTTTTCCAAGCCCAGAGCCAGAAGTTGCTCTGACAGTTAGGAGCTGTGGGACCTTGGACAAATGAGCCTCAGTTTCCTAATCTGTAAAATGGACTTAACAACGATACACAGGAGAACTTGTTGCTTTGTTGTCTGCGTGGGTTCTGGGGCAGAGTAGAAGGGTCTCCAGACCTAGAGTGAAAACAGAAACAATTTCACCAGCAGAATGAGGGCCGGGGTCTTCACGCTGACAGTGTAGCAGGAGTCTGGCCTGGTGAAGGCCTTGGGTCCTCAGCATGTGAGGACAGACACTGCTGGCTCTGCCTCTGGCATAACCGCTTTCCCCAGGGAGCACTGGTAGGAGACCAAGAGTCTCGGCTCTGAGATCGCCTGCTTTTGCCTGCAGGAGGCCAGGTTGCTGCTGGATCCTTCTCCCTCCCCACCCTGCACACCTCCTCCCCAGACAGCCCCCACCCCCCACCACCGCTGCAGACCTGACGTCTCCCTATGGAAACAGAGAGCTCTGGCAAAATCTTGGACAAACCGCAGACAGGCCCAGGGGAGGCAGGGCAGGCGGGTGAGCACAGCTGGCCGCTCCCCTGGCCTGGCCGCTGACAAAGCCACTGTGTGTCCCTGCGGCGGCCGATCCGGCTGACTCACTGGGGGTCTGTGGCTGAGTTTTACTCCGGGGCACCAGGGTCTTGCACTCATGCAGTGAAGATGACAACACTGACCTTTCGGGCTCTCGGGATGTTAGGGACGCCGAGCCTGGATAAAGGCCTTGAGAATGAGTCGATGTTGCTTTCGTTGTTGCCTTGAGACTACTCCCATCGCTTGTACTGGGGCTGCTGTTCTGTGTGTGCAGACAGGAGTCCCCGGAGAATGAGAGAGGGTCTGGAAGGAGGAGCTTGAGAGGAGTGATTTACTCTGGGGCATAGCACCGAACCCCAGAGACCCAGCTATAGCCTTTGGCCCAGGCCTTGGGGAGCAGAAGGGAGGGGAGGAGGATGTCTGTCTTTGGGACTTTTTTACCTTGGTGAGGTGTTGATCAGAGAAAGTCCCAGCTTCTTTTTTTCCAAGTCTCTATCTCCCCCTGCCTCAACCCCTCCACTGATACTGGGCTCTGTGGTGAGAGACGCTGGTCCTGACCCCGCTGTCCCAAGGGCTCATGGGTCAGCCATGTCCCCACCCCTCCAGCCTGAGCCGTTACCCCATTCCACCCCCTTGGCCCTGATGGCCAGGTCAAGACTTTCTAGGAGGAGGGAGGGTACAAGCAGACCCCTGGCGTCTCCCTCACCGGTTTGCCTGGTCCCTGAGGTGGTGTCACCACAGCCTGGCCCAGCTCCCATCCACTGGCCGCAGCTGCTCTGACCCCCCGGGCTGCTCTCACTGGCCTTGCTCCCCTCTTCTACGGCCACGCATGCTCAGCCTCTCGTTCTCCTTTCCCTGGTCTCCCTCTCCCCACCTGGTGGGTCCTCCGGTCCACCTTCCACTCAGCAACCAGAGCCATCTTTCTATGAGGCCACTCCGATGACGCCAGTCTTCCGTTTCCAAACTTCTGGGCGCTGCTCTGCACGTTTCACTTTGTCCTTTAGGCCCTTACTGGTTCCACATCAAGGGGATGACGTCCCACTGGCTTCTTCCATACACTCTTCTGCCCTCCGGCCATGGAGACGTGGTTTCTGTTTCCATGAAGACGGTAGTGCTTTTCCTCATTGGTTTGGCTCACAGAGGTCCATCCCGTGGAACATCGTCTCCCCCTTCTCTGTTCAGATCCTACTCATCCTTAACCCATTAAAATGGTGCCTTCCGCCTAAGTGTTCATTGTATAGATGTCAGATCTCCCTCCCCTTTCACTTTGTCTCGCCTGACTCTTAGATGGTCTCCCTGATAAGGCAGCTGTGAATATGCCCCATCCCCCACCCCTGGGATGGGAAGAGACCCCTCAAGGCAGAGCATGGCTGATTCATCTCCAAATCCCCAGCACAGGCCTGGGTCAGAGGAGGCCACGGGGCATCTGTTGACCATACAGGTCTCTGTGCAGCCCGCTGAGGCACACACACCTGAACTCAGGTATAAGGCAGGTATAGACTAATTCTGTGTGATAAGCCTCCTGAATTGCTGGGGCTCATAGCATCTAGTGGGTCTGTGCAGTCGACGAGTAGCTCTGCTTCAAGCTGTAGGGGTCAGGGTGGTCCGGGCTCCCATGGGACTGGCTAGGCAAGGCTTCAGATATTCTCCCTGTGCCCACAGTCAGGGACCTCGGCTGCGGGGGCAGCAGCCACCTGGGACAAGCTCTTCTCATGGCAAACTAGTAAGAGTGTGGGTGCACTAGCCAAACAGCAAGGTCATTTGAAGCCACTGCTCACGTCACATCCACTCGTTTCCACTGGGCAAAGCAAGTGTCACAGCCAAGTCCCATGTCAGTTGGGCAAGGAGTCCTACCAACCACCCCTTGTAGGAAGGACTGCAAGGTCACAGAAGAAAAAGCACAGCTCTGTTATGGAGAGGGGATGAAAAACAGGAACGTAATCCAGCCCAAACTCCCAGAATAAAGGTCACACACATTGATGTCTATGGTTCTGTTCTGCTCACAGCCATACAGACGGATCCCTGTGCTCTGATGTCTTAACCTCTCTGTGCACCTGTTTTTTCATCAGCAAAATGGGGATAATAATACTTGTCTAGAAGGTTCTCTGAAGTTTAATAGACTTAATATGCCTTAAACACTTAAAACGTTTCTCCATAAAAGTGCTCAATAAAAGTCAGCTGCTCCTATTATTAATATATTATTACAGCTACTACTACAGAGCCAAGCATCCAGTTATACACCTGTTCTACCAGTGCCTCTCACACACAGCCACACCCGTGCAGAAGTGTGCAAATGCGCACGCACAAGCAAGCGTGCACGTATGCCAAGAGTGGCAAGCTGGCCACGCACTGGCGCACGTGCCTGGAGATATGTTTTGTTTGATTTGTACAATATTTTTAAAGCATGAGGCACTTCAGGTAAAAATAAAAATTTCTTGAGTTATCTTCATCGATTGTAAAGGTAGTTAGAGAGTTGCCAGCCTCCTGCTGGTGGAGGTGGGAAGAACCCAACATTTAGGGCTTAGAGACTGGGTGGCTGAGATGGAGGAGCCAGGGAGGGAGTGAGAGAACTGGGTGCCCAGAGCAGGGAGGGCTGAGGGCTGCAGCAGCGGCAGGAGGACCCCAGAGCTTGTGAATTGGACTTAGCAATAAGGAGGCCACCAAGGGCTTTGGGGGGACACAGTTTGGGAGTCATGGAGACATAGGCAGGCTTGTAGGGGACTGAGGAGTTGAGTGAGGGAAGGTGCACAGGGAAAAAGTGAGAGCAGCAGACTCTTCCAAGACGATTGGCTGGTAAGGAGGAGAAGACGAAAAAGGGATGGTTAGGGGCCAGGCATGGGAATTGGGTTAAAAATAGTTTCCTTAAAATGGGAGAGGCTTCAGCACATGCAAATACTGATGGAAAAGGTCCAGTAGACATAGACGTCAATGGCACAGGGAAGAGGAGGTGATGTTCCTTGGAGGGGGGGTTGGTGAGGAGGGAACCAAGTACAAGTGAGGTGTCAGCCATCAAAAGAAAAGACACCTGTCCCACTGTGACCAGAGAAGGGGCCACCCAGCTATTTTGTGGCCAAATGGACCTGGCCTCAGGTGGCCTGTTTTGCTCACTCATTCATTGATTCATTCAACAGGCATTCATCGAGCATCTACTCCTTACCTGGTACCATTCTAGCAAGAAAGGAAACAGACACAAATCACTGCTTATGTCCTAGTCATGGGAGAGACACAATAAACAAAAGAGAAAGTTACAGAGTTTATTAGAAGGTGAGATATGTTATGAATAAAAATAAAGAGGAACAGAGAGTGCTGAGGGCATGGGTTGCAGTTAAAATAGGGGTAGGCCTCCTGGAGAAGGTGCCATTTGACCAAAGACTTGAGGCAGTGAGTGAGCAAGGCCTGCGGGAAGCTGTCCAGGGATGGCATCTCCTAGGAAGAGGCAGGAGTGGTACACAGGGCTGAGATGGGGGGACAGTAGGGTGGCCACGTGGTCAGAGCAGACAGCAGGGCAGTAATGGGAGATGAGGTCACAGGGGACGTTGGAGGGTGTGGATCAGGGGAGCATCCTCTGACATGCATTGGACAGTTACTTGGGTGGCTGTGCTGAGAAGACTGGGGAGTGGTGGGGGGAGCATGGCAAGAAGGAAAGCAGGGAGACCCAGTGGCTGGGTCAGGGTGGTAGCAGAGGAGGTGGTGACAGGTGACTGGATTCCTGACCCACTTTGAAGGTAGAACCGGCAGGATTGGCTGATGATTTGAGTGAAGAATGAAAGAACAAGAGAAGTTAAGGATGCTGTGAAAGCGTTTGACTTGAGCAGCTGGAAGGCCAAGGTCGCCATTGACTGAGATGGGGAGGGCTGTGGGGGAGCAGGGTTGGGGAGTGGTGTGGTTGAAGAGCTCCGCTCAGACATGAGTTTGATGTGTCCACTAGACATCCATGTGGAGAGGCCAAGACAGCAATGGAATATATAAGGCTAGATTCAGAGGAAATGTCCAGGCTGGAAATACAGATGTAGGAGTGAGTCATTGTTATCTGGGGTTATTTGAAGCCAGGAGACCAAATGAGATTATCACAGGCATGAGTAAGAGAAGAGATTCAAAGACAGCCCTGGGGCCTTCCAATGTTACCAGGTTGGGGGCGGGAGGGGGGTGCAGGGAAAGGTATACCCAGCACAAAAACAAGGAGGGAAGGAGAGCAACCATTGCACAGAAGGGAGCCAGGCTGTGTTATCCTAGAAGCTGAGAGGAGAGCTGTTTCTAGAAGGAGAGAATGAACCACTGGGTCAAATGCTTCTGATGTATCAAGACAAGAATGGAGAAGTTGCCACCAGGTTTAGCAGTATGTTGGACACTGTGATTTTGACAATGGCAGTCTAGAGATTGGGCCTGGGTGGTCCCTCTGAACATTTCAGGGCCCTCCTATGGGACTAAATGAGATGTGTGTATTCATGTCCTATACACAGAGGTGCTCTAAATCCTGGGGCATCTGGTAGACTAAATGGTAGGAACAGAGGACGAAAAGGTCAGTCTTAGAGTGTCCAAGTAGACCCAAAGCCTGCTTCCCTGCCCACCTCCCCACCCCCAGCAGCCTGCCCAATCTTCTGGATGGGAAGCAGGTACCCTGTAGGGCCCATTTATTCCCATCATCTCTCTAGACCCTCTTCTCCTCCCAGCAGATGAGCCAACCTCCCCCAAGAAGCCCAAGAGTGTTCTGGAGCCAGAGCCCAGTGATATGGAAGGTGAAGCCACCTCTCTCCTGACCTCTGAGTGGACCTCAGTGAAGATCAGCCCTGGGGAGGACGTAGTTGGACAAGAGATGATGGCTGTGCGTGTCCTGGTCACCAGTGATGACAGCAGGTATGCTCAGGCTGCTGCAGGATGGGGACAGAAGAGGGATTGGACAAGAGCCACAGCATTCATGGACTAGTCTCCTCTCCACTCACTGACCATGTGACCTCTCTGTACCTTTATATTCTCATCTGTAAAATGGAGACAGTGGTATCACCTGTCTCATGGACAATCATAAGGATATAACAATTAACATACATAAAGCACGTAGAACAATGTTGGGCATATAATAAGCACTATAAGTGTTAGAAATTGCTGTTTTCTCAGAGAAGGGACAGGCTCTGGCCCCACTGTCTTCTCCCCAAAAGGCAGTTGTGATGTAAGCTGCAGCAAGGGGTGCATAGTGGGCATCACTGTCACAGTAAAATGTAAGATGGCAGTGCACGGTGATGGGGAGGCTGGGCCAGGGGCGGGAGAGGCATGAGAAGTGAAGCCCTGCTGCGCTAGATGAGTATTTCTCAGAATGCCATCCTTACCGCCATTACCAGAACTACCCAGAGTGGTCATCAGGAGTGCCAACTCCAGGCCGCCCCCGGACACTGAATTCATCCAGGAGGTCAACCAGCAAGAGGGACCAATGTCTCACTGTGTACTAGACCCTGAGGATATAGCAGTGACCTACACAAGACAAAGGCCTTGCTCTCACAGGGCTCTTGTTCAAACTGGATAGGCAGTCAGCAAACAAGAAAACAGTTAACAGGAGAAATCTCACCTTTGTTACAGGTTGAAAAATAAAACAGGAGTTTATGATAGTGACTAGTCAGCTACTTTCAATCAGGAAGCCAAGAAAGGCTTTTGTATCGGTTATCTGTTCTCATCATCATGCTGAGTAACAAAGCACCCCACAGCCACTGCTTTTTCTACTCACGATTCTGTGAGCCAGCAATTTCAGTCAGGCTCAGTCCTGCAGTTCTTCTGGTCTCAGTGGGCTCCTGTGTGTTTGGACCAGCAGGGTCCCACTTCTAGAACATGGCTAGCTGTCAGCTGGGGTGCCAGGAGGCTACTGGGCTACGGGTCTTTCATCCTCCAACAGGCAGCCTGTGCTTATTCACACGGTCCTGTGAGAAGGTACAATCACACCAAGTCTCTTGAGGTCTTGGCTGTTCTATCACATCTGCATGGTCACAAGTCCAGCCCAGATTCAAGGGGTGGGGAAATTGGCTCTGCCATTATGGGAGGAGTTGCTAAGTTCTGTTGAAAAAGGGTGTGGCTCCAGGAGGGGAATGATTGCCGGCACTCTGCAAACAATCAACCACAGCCTCCATGAGGAGGTGACGTTTAACCTAAGAATTGCTGACAAGAAGGGACAGCCATGTGAAGACAGAAGAAGTGGATCCAAGCAGTGGAGTACATAGGCCCTGCGGCAACTGTGGGCCTGATGTCTTCTAACATGGCTGGCACACAAGGAGGGGAAGAAGAGTAAGATATCATACCAGAAAGTAAGGCGGGAGTAAGGCTGAGTAAGACTGGACAAGGACTTTTAAACTTTATTCCAGGTCCTATTGAAAGCCATTAGATAATTCTTAAGTCAGAGAGTGACATCTTATTTATGATTTCCAAAGATCAGCAGGGCTTGGTACAGAAAATGCTTGGGGCAGAGGTGGGTGGGAGGGGAGGCAGGGAGGCCCAGCGGGAGCCTGTGATGCAGGTAAGAGATGAGGGACTTGGACCAAGGTTGGGAGCAGGGGAGGAGATTTGCTAATGGACTAAACGTGAAGGTGAGAGTGAGCCCAAGGGTGACTCCCAGACTTTGCGCCAGGTGCTGCATGAAAGGTACAGTCATTTCTAGAGTAGCCTTGAGGAGGACAATATTTGGGGAAAGATGCAGTTCTGTGGAGAAAATCAAGAGTTCTGTTTTGGACCTGTGGGGTTTGAGATGTCTTTGCACAGTTGTCAAACAAGCAGTAGAACAGAGAAGTTTCTGGGAGGCAGGACTAGAGACAGGATTTAGGGGCCAGTGGTACATAGAGGCTATGAAAGCCAAAGGAGTTGATGAGTCACCTGTGGAGTAAGAATGTTTCTTCAGGAAAAAAAAAAAAAAAGAGGCTATCTTCTCATAGATAAAGAAGAGCTGAGACTGGATGAGGGCCCCAGGGCATTTGAACATTCAGTGGGCAAGCAGAGAAGATGCTGGCAAAACCCAGGAAGGAGAGAAACCAAGAGAGGCTGAGTTGTGGAAGCTAAGAGAAGAAAGAAGTTTCAGGATGGAGAGTGTAGTTCACTGTTTCAGATGAGAATGGAGGAGCTGGAGGAGCGACCTCTGGTTTTTCCAATAAGAGGATCAGAAACCTGACTGGAGTAGGTGTGGGAAGAATGTGAGGGAAGAATATGGATACTGCCATGCAGACAGCTAGTCCATGAAGTCTGGAGCCTTCAGATTCTGGAACAGAGGCCTGGGAACGTACATTTTATTTTAGCAAGTCCCAGAGGTGATTCTGACACACACGTCAGCATGAGCACCTCTGCTTTGGAGTGCCCTCCGCAGTCACTGAGAAAAAAGGCAAGGCCCAGAGAAGGAAGGCCCTGCCCCAAGTCTCATACAGCCTTCTAGATCTCAGTTAGGCAGGACCATGTCCATTGTGAGAGACAGAAACCCAAAGCTAGCTTAAGTAACAAAGCAAATACTTTGACTCCTCTGGCTGGGAAGTCCAAGGGTAGTCCTCTCTCCAGGCAAGGCTGGAACCCAGAACTCAAGTAGCCACTCTCTGCTGTTGCCTCTTTGCACGTCGGATTTACAAGCATCCACAAGGAGGCTATATCCATCCACATGTGGAACTCCTGGTTACAGAGGGCCTCAGCCTACGACCATCTGTCCATGTCCATGTCCCAAGGTCTCAAGGTAAACCTCCAGTGGGTACTACTACCTCTGGGACCCATCGGTGAAGAGCCCTGGGATACTGTGACGGGCAGGTTTGGGCCCTGGGATGGGTGGAGAGTCCACCAGAGCACAGAGATGGATAAGGAGCAGTGGCCCAGTGGAAAGATGCATGCTGACTTACATACACAAACAGTAAATAGTCACAGCCCTATAGGTTGGCGCCTCCCCAGGCCCCCAGGGGACTGTGCCTGTGCTGTCCCTGCTGCTGAGGACACACCACTTCCACTTCTCTGCCACGCGAATTCCGGCCCATCATTCAAGGCCCAGCTTCCAGACTCCCCCTCCAGCCCCGAAGCCTTTTTCCTCCCATCCGTTCCCATAGGACACAAGCAGCACTCAAATGCCTAACATTCTAGGACCAGGTCCTAAATGATAAGCTCATTTTGCCCCAGAGAGCTGAGGAGTCACGCTGAAGGATGGCTGAAGGCAGGTAGACCAGCCGTCCCACAAGCATGTCAACATATGTTCGTGGGGCTTTGTTCTCCTGCTTGGATCCATGCCAGTACTTGTTTGCTAGGGCTCCGGAAAGTGCCACGGACCGGGTGGCTTGAACAACAGAGATGTGCTTTCTCACAGTTCTAGAAGCTGGGAGTCCGAGATCAAGTGCTGGCACAGCTGGTTCCTTCTGAGAGCCACGAGGGGATAGGATCTGTTCCAGGCCTCTCTCCTCAGTTTGTCGATGGCTGACCCCGTGTTCATAGGATGTTTTCTTCTATGCCTGTCCAAATGTCCTCTTCTTGTAAGGACACCATCCCTGTTGGATTAGGGCTCACCCTAATGACCTCATTTTAACTCAGTTACCTCCTTAAAGCCCCAATCTCCAAATGCAATCACCTTCTGAGGTCCTAGGTGTTCTGACTTCATATGAATTTTGGGGAGCACAGTTCAGCCCATAACAAAGCCTGTGGCTGGGCTTGGGGTGCAGAGGTGACAAAACCACTCTTGCTGCCCCAGAGTGCCGAGGTCTGTGGGAGGCAGTGACAGGCAGGGCACAGTGGGGTGTGGGATGTGACCTGCAGGGCTCCCCACTCACTCACCCTGTGCTTCCTCCTTCCAGCTCCGAGGCAGAGCCAGACTGCCCCGGCAGTGAGGCTTCCAGTGCCCAACCCCATGAGAAGAGCCCCCGGTGGCCAGAACCCCCGCCCCTCCCGGAGCCCCTCACCAGGCACAGCTCTCTGAGAGAGGCCTTGACCAGGAAAGTCTCGCCACGGTGCCCTGAGGAGTCACAAGCTGTGCACGGTGAGCAGGGAGCTTGCCTGGGTGGGGGCCAGGCTTGCTTGATCCTGGCAAATGGGGAGGGAACGGAGACTCCCCACAGCCAGTTTTTCATCACAGAGGATCCAGTGACAGGTCCAGCCCTCAGGCTTAGGGGCAGCAGGGCTGGGGTGTAAGTGGGAGTAACCCAGGCCCAGCCTTCTTCTCTCAGAGAAGCTTTGGAATCTCAAGTGGGCAGGGGGCAGAGGGGCTGACTGGCTGTTGTGTGTCCCAGGCTGGCGGAGATAAGGGGACTCCAGCACCCTCTTGCCTGGGACAGTCTCCTCTTTGCATATCTCCTTAGGGGCCCATCTGGTGTTCTGTAGCCCAGTAGGGAAGGATGGGGCTTAGCTGCCATTGAACCACAGGCAGCCAGGAGCAGCACAGGGCATTAGCCATGCTTGGAACATGTGGAATGCCCTAGAAGTTTACACAGTAATAAATGCACTTCTACTAAGCACCTTTAGCAGCTGAGGGTTTTCCCATACGTGGCCCCATTCATCCTCAGGACGACCCTGTGGGGTAAGTAAGCTCACCCTTTTACCCGTGAGCAAACAGACCGTGTTTTCCCTAAGTCTCACAGCTGGTAAACTGTGTGGCCCAGGGCCAAGGGCCTCCACACCCTAAAAAGTTGTCTTTAGCAGCCAGTTTTTTAAAATAAAGGTGGCCTTGAATGTTTTGACTTGGTCAACAGCAGCTTGTGAGCTCGGGGTGGAAAGAAGCAGAAGAACAGAAACTTGCCACCTTGGGCACCAGCGGCCTTGGCTGCCCTGGGACAGCCAGGACTCAGCTTGTCTTGCACATCCCTCTGGTGGCAGAGAGCAGAATTTCCACCCGAACCTAGGGTTGGTTTCCTAGGAAAACCAGGGCTGAGGCAGGCCTCTTGGAAACTCTGGATTTACCTTCCTTGTGAACTTTCAAAAAAAAGGGGACAATCGTCATCCGAACATATTTGCTCAATAGCATTGTGGTGTGGTCTGGAAGGGCTTAGCATGGCCAGTGAACAGAACACAGCACCCTGCCCGGCTGGGGCAGCCTGCCTCTGTCTGCTCAGGCTTGGCCTCTGTCTCCCTGGGCTCCAGCTTCCTCATTTACAGATATGAAGCCTGCCTGCCTTCCATTCCTTCCCTCCATTTCTCCTTGCTCCTCAATAAATAGGGGATCTTAGGCAATTTACAAGAAAGACATAAAACAAAATTCTACATCTCTCTCTCTCTCTCTCTAAAAGATAAATCCTCAAGATCAGGGTTAACCAAATGATTTTAGGAGGTAGAAACCTCAGAGAGGCAGACCGTGGTCCTAAGCAGTTGCTCTAGGGGAATCATAAATTTGATCCTGAGTTTTCTGGCAGCCAGCGTTAAAAACGAAACACAATCATTGTTCTCACTGTTCATGAGAAAAACAACATATTGGTTTGTGGCAAGTTCCAGATCTGGTAGCCCTTTCCCTAGTGCTTTGTGTCAAACAGACAGCACTGGGAGACGCTTGAGTTCACGTCCTGGGTGAGGCTGTCTCGTGCGGCATCCCTGCCTGGCTGGTGAGGGCATCACGACCACACACGACTCAGTAAGAGGAGTTCTTCCAGGGGGATGGGGCTGGGTCAAGACAACAAGGCAGTGTGGCTGAAGACTTTTGTTTCTAAGAGTCCAGCTTAATTCCAGGATAAAATACAGAGTAGACAGAGACGTGGACAGACTGCGTGACTTTCAAGCGAACTTTTGTTGATTTCACCGTCACACATCACGTTTTTGATCATTGCTAGACAGACCCCACTGTAAAGGTTAAAACCTCCAGCACGGTCTCAGAGCTGTGTTTTGTGTGGCTGGTTATGATAAATCGGTTACTTTACCAGATCATATAGGGTTGATCACTCACCACAGTTTTCACTTGAGTAAATGGCTCAGAGCTGAGCCGAGGGAATGCCGGACCAGGCCAACCTGCTTTAAGAAGATTCCTGGTTTGCACACCCGTGCTCACCCGGCATTATTTACAGTTGCCAAAGGGGGAAGTGGTGAGTGGATAAACAGATTGGGCGACATCCATATAATGAACTGTTATTCAGTGTTAGAAAGGAAGGAAGCTCTGACTTATGGTCCAATGTGGATGAACCTTGCAGACATGATGCTGAGTGAAGTAAGCCGGACACGCAAGCCAGAACACGCATTACCTGATTCCACGTCTGTGTGGCACCTGGAATAGTCAAATTCATAGAGAGAGTCAAATGGTGATGACAGGGGCAGGGGGTAGGAAAGTGGGGGGTTAGATTCGTGGATACAGAGTTTCAGTTTGGGATGAAGAAGTAGTTCTGGAGGTGGAGAGTGGTGACAGTTGAACAACAGTGTGAATGATCTTACGGCACCGAGCTCGCCTCTAACATGGCAAAAATGGTACCTTTTGTGTTACATAGTGTTTCTCCACGATTTAGGGAAAGACTTCTGGGACTACCTCGGCTCATCGAGGAAGCTACTGTATCCCTAAGGTTCTTTAGTACAGAGCATCCCCAAGAGGATGGCCTGAAGTTTAAGCCCTGTGTTATCGGGACTCAGTGGAAAAGGTTCAGTAATGCTCCCCCAAAACACCTAGTTCAGTGGATCTTTGAGATCTCGCCTAAAAGGCAGATACGTAGGTTCCTACCTACAGAGATTCCGATCTGGTGGGTCTAGTGTGGAGCCAAGTATGTGCGTTTTACGGAAGCGCCCCGTCTGCTCCCATGCAGGGGAGCCACATCCTACACTTCAGGGATCACAGGAGAGCAGCTTCCGAGAGGGCCTGTCTGCGTCACTTTGTTGTGACGTGCACACTGAAACAATTAGATGAATCAATCGCGTGGGTTTGGGGCGTAAATCAGTTAGAGTTGGGGGGTGGACTGCCCCCATCTTATTCTGCTTTAGAAAAATCGGTATTTCTCCATTTTTTTTTTCCTGGCAATAATTTGACAACAGGGATGGTCCGATGACCTACAGGGCATGCTGCTAGTTTGTAACAATAAAACAATATTATTATTATCATTAACACCATATGGCAAGATACTTACCCCTTACTCCTTTTGTAGTGGGTCATGCAGTAAGAGCTCCAAAAGCGCTCCCTAAAAATAAATATAAATAAAATATAAGATGAAAAAGGGAACCGGGCTTGCTTTATGCTGCTCAAAACAACTGGATCGAATCATTGCTACCCACCCTGTTGTTCCTATTGTGGTTAAAAATGTGCACATGTGTGTCCTATAAACACCAGCGATGGAAAATCGCTTGTGAATTTTAGCCAATTTTAATAAGTTCCATTCCACAAAGTGAAAAGGCTGAGGAGAAGCAATAAAATAGGAGCCTGAAGCTGCCTTCTACATTTCTCAGGAAATTTCTCCACCAGCAGACGGAGGGGCTGTAGTAATGGTTGGCAGGAGGTAGCTTTCCCAGAGGCCCGCCTGCGCCTGCTGCACATTGTCCAGCCAGGCTGACCCTGCCCTGCACCTGCAGAAGGGAGAAACAGGCCCAAACCGGAGGGTGGGGGGGAGAGGAGGCTGGGCCCTGCACCCCTCCACACAGCTCCCCCTCAAACCCATGGCTTCAATATGACAGGAGGCCTGTGGGACAAAGAACCTACCAGACAGAACAGGCTCATGTGGTCTCCAGGGACAGTAAGGGAAAGAGGGGAGTCAGGGACCGAAGGAGCTGGCATATCTTGTCCCAAGGAAGAGAAGCCCCCAGAAGGGATTGCCATCTGCACCTCACAGTCTGGCTGATGAGAGCTGATGCCCAGTTCTGAGCACTGGCAGGGTGTGGGACCCAGGATTTCTTACCAAGAGAGGGCTGGGCCTTGGCTTCAAACCTCCCCGACCCCGTTCTCCCACACCCACACCACTCCTTGGGCTTTCTTTCCTTCCACACCTCCTTGTCCCACCTGTGTGCATGCGGTTCCCCATTCTTTCTCCTGGGTATGAGGGAACCGCCACAAAGACCCGGAGCCTGAGACCAAATCTGAGGGCCCAGAGTGGGAATGGGGTACATGTGCATCTCTCACACCCTGAAAAGCCAAGGCCACGTTCTTCTGCATATGATATTCATCTCGCTCAGCTAATTCTCAAGACCCACCTGAGTGGAGGCTCTTCAGTACACAGTCCATGGAATCCTGGTTCCTGAAGGGTTTGGGAGGCTTTGTGGGGGAGGAGGAGAGGACGTAGAACTTCCTGGAGCTTCCAGGCTTCAGTGAGAGCAACTCCAGTTTGCTCCATATATGGGACGTTGATGTGAGACCAGCTTTGAAGAACTGCTTTGCTGAAAATGAGCATACAAGTGTGCACAAAAGCACGCATATATATGGGCATGTGTGAATACATGTGTGCACATACACAGGGACACATGTATCTTAATTATGGGTGAGTTAGAATGATGGCTCATAATTTGAGGCATCTTCTGAATGATCACTGTACCTGTCCCAAAGCAGGGTCTCAATATGAGACCAAATAAAAAGGTGGGAGGTATGTGTCGTAGGGATGGGAAGATGCAGTCTAGAAAAGGAAGGGGTTCAGTCAGTTATGACTATTAGTCTATAAAATGTGCCACAGGAGAAAACCCCATAGTTTTCCTGTAAGTTTAACTTCCTCCCTCCCTGTCTTCTCTCCCCCTTTCTTTTTTTCTACTATAGCTCTGCAACGGGCCAGTAGCTTCCAGTCTCCAAGTCCCAGCAAATACCAGAGCTGGAGAAGAAAATTCCAGTCGAGTGAGTCATGAGCTCTCTGGGAGTGGGCGGGGAGGGGCATGGGCAGTGTCTTCTGGTCAATTCTCAGGGGCAGCTGTTCTCATTCCATGCGTGTCCTCTCTGACCTGGCCTCTGGAATGTTAGGGGCAAGGAGAGAAATAGAAGGTTGACTGTTTCCACTGCTGACTCAAGGAAGCATTTTCCAAGGATTTAGGACCTTTGTTTCTCCTTCAGCTCCCCAGTCTGGAATCATGGAACCTTAGAGCTCTACTGTTGCACCTGGAAGTGGTGTTAGTAATGATTGGCTGCAAACTTTTTGAAACACAGATGAGGAAACTGAGACCCAGAGCTTCTATGTGTTTTCATTCTGTGCACTCAAGTTGGATTGACAGGATCAGCTGAATGACCTCATGCAGTCATGGGCATAGCAATGAAGGAAGCCGCACCCACATCCATGCACACACCCATCCATACAAACACACCTGCTTCTTTCTCTGAGCAGGCTTTGATCCCAGCATCCCTGAGAAGAACAGGGTTGGGTGAGGACCAGTGACTACAACAACGGATACCAAGGCATCTGGATATACCACTAGGGGGCGTAGCAACCCCACTCATGGGGGCACCGCATTCTGGGGCTGGCTGCGGTCTCTGTGGGGCCTGCCTTACAGGGCAGGCATCCCCTCCCGGGCCTTCTAATCCATCTCCAAGTCCCCCTTCCACCTTCCCCTGCCCCCACATTCTCTCTCTGGACTTTGCTCTGGGAGAGGTGGACCCAGGAAAGCCTTGGGTAAGACAGAAGTTTCTAAAAAGAGCCATTGTTGAAGTTGGAACAGAGCACTAGTTAGTTGGCTCCTTCCTTCTGAGTCAGCGCGGACTCCTGGCCCATGAGTCATTCATTCTCCCAGCAACCCTCAGATTCGAGGCCTCCCCAACCTTGGGTGAGGCTGGGATAATGGGTGCCTCTGGAGCTGAACTACAGTGGCACACCGGCAAGCCACCCCGCCTGGGGCACCCTGAAATGACTCTGGAATCATCTTGCAGTCCCAGGCACTGAGGATGATGAGAAAAGGGGGGATTTAATGTTTACTGAAGGCCCAGGTCACTCCATTTCCCCTTCCCCCACCAGCCCCTCCTCAGATCACAGGAATTCTGCTTCTGTGGGGTGGGGTGGTCCGTTTGGGTACGGATTTCACCCAGTGCTAACAGCTGACTTCACTGAGTGCCGCTAGTACAAGGGGCTCTACTTTGCCCTCAAGAAGTTCCTCGGGGTACGAGCAGTGAGTCTGGTGGGGGCCCCTGCTAGCAGGTTAGGGGATGCTGGAGGAGGCACGGGAGAGAGAGGACGGCTAACCAGCAGCATGGTTTCTGGGATGCCCCTGAGGGCATCGGCGTGTCTCTAGTTATCCCAGATGCTGGTTCTCAAGTGTATGTAAAAGCTGGTTTGAGGGCAGCCTTCAGTTGGGGTCGTTTCTATGGGCCTGGCCCAGAGGAGGGGTCCAGTCGTTGCTTGCTGAATGAATGAGTATAAATGAGTGAACAAACACAGGACCAAGGAATGAGGTGGCTGGACCTGGTGCAGAAACAGAGCCCGTGAGCTCTGCCTGTGCAGGCACCTGCCCCTAGAGGGCGCTCTGAGACCTTGGGAGACTGGAGCATTGCCTAAACTCCAAATTCTGGGAAGCTGCACCCTGGAATCCCGGTCTTTGTAAGAATCCTCACAGCGTCGTTTTGTCATCTTCACTTTGCCCAAGAGGAAACCCCAGGGGGCAATACTGGTCCTACTGTAGTAAGGAGCAGAACCCGGGGCGCCGTCTCCTGGCTCCATTCACTGCCCCGTCAAGGCTAGTTCTGGCCCCAGCCCTGGTGGGAGGACAGAGGGAGCTGTCAGTGCCCTTCTCACCCTCCCCCTGCTGACCATAGTCACAGTGACCTCTAGAGCCAAGGTGAGAGGTCATTGCCAGAGGGCCCAGAGAAGAGACAGCTGAGCCAAAGGGGGCTTGAGGGCCATAACCCAGGCCTGCTCTGCTCATCAAGCCCTGGCGTGATGGGACCAGCAAGGCCGGCAGCACCCGGGACTGAGGCAGCCTGGTTGGACCGTGCCAAGCGTCCATGGGAAACAAGAAGGAACCTGCAGGGAAGGATCTGAATTGGTGAATGAGGAATCCCTGAGCCTACAAGTTAGAGAAATCCCGTCCAGGGTAGGGGTGCGCAGCCCCCTCTGGAACAGGTCAGTTCAATGGTATCATTATTGGCCGCAACTTGTGTGTGTGGGAGGAAGAGAGGGATTGGAGTTCATATTTAGCTAGCGTGCTGCATTGACTTTGCGTTCTACCCAGGGCGCCACTTTTTATCCATTTCGGCCTCGCCATGAAGCAACGCTAGCTGTCCCGTTCTTCACGTGAGGAAAATGTCAGGCAGCTGGTGTGGGTGTGAAGCAGGGTGGGGTTCCAGGTCCCCTTTGCATCCTCTGAGGGAACCCAAAGACATCAGCCACTTCAGGCAGGTGAGATCTCCCGTTGCCTCTCAGCGTAGCTCTGGCCTTTCCCTCCCAGGTGGCAGTTTGACTGGCAAGTGTCCCCTAGAGCTCTGTCCCAGTTCTCCTGAAGTCAGTGCATGAGGAACGAGTGTGCAGAGAGGACTCCCCGGTGGTGGGGGTGGGAGGCAGGGATTAATAAAAGGAGAGAGGGAGCAGCCCTGGGTCGTGACCTCATGAACCCCAAGGCTTTCCTGTCAGGTTTGGTTCCCAAGGTGTCCCTGGCTCTGTGTCAGAGGTTCCAGAGAGCTCCTAGGGGGAACAAAGAAGCAGTCTGTTGAGCTGAGGGGACTCTGAGACAAGCTGAGGAGTTTGATTCAGGAGGTAGCTGAGGGAAGAGAATGAGGGGGCAAGGAAGAGGAGGAGGAGGAATTCGGCAGGAATTTGGCAAGCTGAAGACAGGAAGCAAGGCAACAACTGACTCACAGCGTTTGCCTTTTTAGGCTCGAACCATCTAATTGTGGGCTGCAATGGGGGTTTGGGTGACGGGCCAGCCAGCCTCCCCTGCATCGGCGCCTGGCAACGTGGGGCCTTCTCCCAGCAGCTCCTTCCTGCCACCCTTGGATCTCTTCCCCTGGGTTATCTTTTCCTCAGAAGCATTCTGGAGGGCTTCACTTTGGAAGCCTGCGGAACATATGTGTGTGGTGGCTCTTTCCAGAGCCCAGGACTGGGATACATGTTCTGACACACTTGCCCGCGTGTATAAAGAAAGCAGGACAGAATCCTGAAGAACCCAGATGGGTCTGGAAGGAACTTTTCTGTGGGCGTGGTTGGCCTGGTCTATATGGGTTCCACAGGAGGAGCTTTGGGGAAACTGAGGATGGAGGACTGTCTTGGGTTAGGAAGTGAGCTAAACATCTGAAGGTTGGATACCGTGGAGGGAACTCGGAATGGGTCAGCAGAGTGGCCGCAGGCTGGGAGTCTGATAGGAGTGGTATACACACACATAGGTTCTGGGAAGTCTCTGGGAGGCAGACTCGTTTGTTAGGAGGGTTCACAGGAGAGGTGGCTGGGCTGAAGGGTCATACACTGAGCGGACAATTCCAAAACAGAGTGTGGCATTTTCTGAATCCCTCAGAGGACAT
The DNA here is from genome assembly GCF_002288905.1 of Enhydra lutris kenyoni. Classification (NCBI taxonomy): domain Eukaryota; kingdom Metazoa; phylum Chordata; class Mammalia; order Carnivora; family Mustelidae; genus Enhydra; species Enhydra lutris. The sequence goes on along the minus strand of NW_019154152.1, from coordinate 2,323,059 downwards.
ATCATTGGGATGGTTGGCTACAGAAGTGAAGCTCTTGAGATTTTAGATTTAAGGTTCCCAGAGGGCGTGTGTGTGAACTCATGAGAGAGAGAGAGAGAGAGAGAGAGAGAGAGATTACCTCACAGGTTACGGCTGTCACAATTCTGCAGTTACCAGACCAACGGACTGCAGCTCCCACAGGGCGGAATTCGGCGCATCCTCAGGGCCCCAGCCACACACTCCTTTCTCACTTCGCTCTGAGTACACACACTGCATCTCGTTCGTTCCCTGACCAACAGGAGCTTGGCACGAACCCCACGCCATATGCTTCAGATGATTTGATGCTCATTATAACCTCCTTCCCTAGTGTTCTCTTAAAATCTCAAACAAACCATCTCATCGGAGAGCCCCTTGGCGCCCACATGAGAAGGAAGAGCCGGATTCATTATTGGCGATGGCCCACCCTGCCCAAGCCCACAGCTGAGGATCTGGTATTTTGTGGGAAGAGGCCTCAGGTGGTTTGTTCACTAAGTGACTTAACGCAGTCCAGACCCCACACACGACAGCTTTAGGGGAAACTTTAGAAGTAGGCATCCATTTCCAAGAGATGTCCTGGAGACTCCCTGTTCCATCTCTCGGGAACATCCTTGTGAGTGTGAAGTGTGATGGTTTCTAGACTTTTCATCCTCTGACCTCCGTTCCCCCACAGGAGGCTGCCACTTCTCACCTGTTCCTCCTAAGGTCAAACTCTGGGCACCAGAGCCTCTCAATCAGTCTCCAACATCTTCCTCCCTCTGACTCTATTTACCAAGTTGGAGCTTCTCTTAAAATCTCTTTGTGATAAAGTAAGGTAATAAGAGCTCTGTAACGGAGAGTGTGTTCTTTCCTTGGTAGGTCGGATGCCAGTGAACAACAAAAAAACTATGTCACCTTCAAAGGAACCTGCTCCTCTTTCTTCTTCCTCGTCATCTCCTCCCCCATCTTCCCCGCCATCTTTCTCTTCAGTCAGCGTCCCAGGGAATGCTCTGGATGGCTTCTCCCTACCTCAGGTAAATACCCTTTGGGGCCCTGTGCAGGTGTTAAGAAGGTGAGCTGCTCATAGTTCACCCACTTCCACACTTAACTCTGGATTCTTAGCACTCTTGGGTCACCCAGGTGCAAAGCCAGGGCCATGAGATGCTCTGTCAAGCGTCCCCCCAGGCCTTTTTGACTTGTTGTTTTCATGAGAGCTCAGCCATCCTATTCCTTCTCAGCCAGCCCTGGGGCACAGCCACTCACTCAGCAGACTTTGTGGGGCACAGACTCTGGGCAAGACTGTGGCGTGCAGAGTTGCTAGGATATAAGCTCTACCCTTGAGGGCCTAGCAGGCGACCTTGAGGAACTCAGAGCTGAAGGAAGGCAGACACAGACTGAGGCTCCCTTTGGTGGCACCAGAGACTCTTGGAAGCACATCCCCCTTGAACAGAAAATGGTATCACTGAGATACTCCAGTTTGGATTTTACCTTCAACATGAGTTTATCAAGTCTCCGTTACCTGCTAGACCGTGGTCCAGGCTCTGGCAAATAGAGTGCACAAGATGGGAAGAGGTACGTGCTCTCGTAAGCTCCTGTCCTATGACCTGCCCCTCAGGCACCAGCACTCTTGGCAGGGCACAGCCACTTCTAGAATTTCCCTAAGCTCTTCCTTTGCCAAGGGCCACCTTCTTGCATGCTACAAATGACTACTTTCTGAGTGGTGCAAGGCATGAGTCAGGTCTAGAAGGGTCATTGAAAAGACCTAAAGGCCACTCTTCTGCCACCACAGCTCCAGCCCAGAAGGGTAACTGTCTCTGCTTAACTTAGTAGTCTCCAAGGAAGAAACCTTGGCCTCTTGGTTGTTGGAGGAACATACCTATGGGTGCAAGGTGCCCTTAATAAGGACCATGGCCAAGCCAGTCATGGAGCATCTGTCCTCCCGTACACATCTGGCCATTCACAGGGGCCAGGCTGGCTCCACCTGGCCGGCCTGGCAGCTTATCCACGCCTCTACCTTCCATTATGGCTTCTTACCTACCTAATCCAGCACCCAGCAAAGCCTTTGATCAGTGCTGGTACAGGGACTCCAGGCAGATCCCAGCAGGTCCCAAAGCAGACACTTAGAATGAAGAACAGCCCCTTTGAAATCATCCCGGGCAGAATTCTTTTAGACTTTGGGTGCCTGAGATCTGAAGAGAGGAAGGGAGGGGTCTGTGGGCTGAGATATGCCTCCCCTTATAAATAAATATTGGGAATTCCTAAATATGCATTCATTTTGCCCATCCCCTCTAGGTGACAGCTGACAGCCTGCCCTCACAGGTCTCAAGAGGTCACTGCAGCCCTTCCACTCCAATCTTCCTGAGGCGCGCCAGAGCCCAAGGGGTACCCAAGGACATGCCCCTGTATCTGCCCCATGGCCAAGTACTGGAGCGGGCAGAGTACTTCATGGTGAGGCCTGGTGAAGATGGCCTTGCCAGCCTCCAGCCCCCCAGCCCTGCAGAGATGGCTTCTGATGGGTGTCACGAAGCAGAGGCCTCTCTTGGGGACACCAGTAGCATCCACAGAGGCCCAGACCCCACTGGAGGGACGAACAGGTGTTTGCCAGACCCAGAGGTATCTCCCAGGGCTGGAGAGGACCCAGGAGAAAAGAACAGCAGACCCAGCAAGGGAGAGGAGAACAGGTCAGAGCTGGCAGAGGGGAAGAAGTTGGGCTTGAAGAAGTTAGTCCTCACCCCGGAGCAGAAGACAAAGCTACTGGACTGGGACAATTCCATCCCTGAGAGTGTGAGCCTGGAAGCTGGGGCACAGCCTGTCCAGAGAAGTGCTGGCAATGGTAGGGGAGGCCGTGTGCCGAAACCAGTTAGTCCCTTGCAGCTCCCCTGGACAGCGAGAGAGAACCCGCCTGCCCAGGGAAGGGCTCAGGAGAAGACGGGGACACCAGCTGAACGGGCTCCACCCAAGTCCCCACTTCGGCTCATAGCAAATGTCTTGCGAAGGTCCCTGGATCCCTTCCTCCCCAACTCAGAAGGTGGGAGGAAGGCCTCTGCCAAGCCAGAATCAAGGAACCTGCCCACCAGCCAGCCACATGGTAGCACTCGCTCATTCAGCCTTCGAAAAACCAGTTCCAATAAAGACGGCAGCCAGCAGTCCCTGGGGAGAGACATGGCGAGTAGAGCTTCAGCCTTCTTCTCCTGGGGCTCCCCACCTGCCAGGGCTGCCCAGCCCTCATACCCTAGCCCTCCAGACCTTGCCCTCCGCACTCACAGTTTGCCCAACCGACCATCCAAGGTCTTTCCAGCGTTCCTGGCCCCTCCCTGCCACAAGATGGAAGATGTCCCCACACTCCTTGAGAAAGTGAGTTTGCAAGAGACGTCCCCAGATGCTTCTAGGGTTCCAAAGGGAAAAATCTCGCTCTTTTCCTCCCTCAGACTCAAAGACAAATCTTTTGAGAGTTCCCTCCAAGAATCCAAACAAAGAAAGGACCTCCAGGACCTCTTCAGCAACCCCAGGGGAGCAGGGGAGCTGATGGACAGCACCCCGCCCCTGGAGAAGCTGGCACAGCCTTTCAATAGCACCGGCCTGGGGCACAGAGTCCCTCCTCCTTCTCCAGACAAAGATGCAAGTAAGTGGCTATCTCCTAACAAAAGTTCACTGTTCCCGCTGGGCAGTTAGTCATTTTCACTGGACTAACAATAGTCATCTCTCACTTTCTCCTTCTTCCCAAATTAAATTCTGACAAAAGTAGGAAAACTTGAATTTGAAAAATTAGGGAAAAATTAAGTTTGAAATGATGTTATGGAGAGTTTTTGAAAACAACAAAGGATCAGCCATAATCTCACACCACTTTCCAACTGTATATGGCAACTTTTACTAAGTTTTACCCCCAGAATTGTATTTTTAAAAATCAGTATATCATAGCTATTATGACAGTTAGCACATCGTTTACACAAATGTGGTTTGATGGCTGTATTACATGTAGTAGACATGTTTCATTAAGTAAATAATTTATTTTTTATTTAGAAAACAATTGTTTAATAATTCATAGATAATATATATATGTAAATTATACATATGGATGTATTTATATTTTACACATGGTATTGAATGAACATTTTTATGCATATAGGTTTTTCTTTCTTTTGAATTGTTTTTCTTTTAGGATAGGTTCCAAGAAATGAGGTTACTGGATTAAAGATGTGAATATTTTTAAGATTCTTAATTTGCACTAACAAACTGTTTTTAACAGTGTGCATAAAGGATCTATGAGAGTTCACTGTGTTATATCTTACAACTGCATGTTGTAAATATGAATTAAATGGAGGGTAGGGTACCAGTATATATTTCAGTGCTAATGCCTGAAATATCTTTTTCACCATACTGTCACCTGTATTGAGTACATTTTAAAAACATTGCTGTTTTACTAGTCAAAAAACAGTGCCTCTTTTAAGCTTATATTTTTTTAATTTACTGTTTAAACACACTCATATGTTTTCTTACCAATGGAAACTTAGGCTTTTTCATATTTAAATCTGATTGTAATTTTTTAAATTATTGAAGTAATTAATACATCGAAGAATTGGAATAATCCAACAATACCGCAATATCTTTTTTTTTTTTTTTTTTTAAAGTAACATCTATTCTCTCCCCCCTCTCCTCCTTGCCAAAGTTTTGGTGTATATCCCTAGAGACAGTTTAGTTAAACACTCACATGGTTTATTTTGTTGTTGTTGAAACTTATTTGCTGGCTTTAAACAAACCGTGATTTTCCTATCCCTATTTTGTTAAAGATTGTATTTATTTATTTGAGAGAGAGAGAGAGAGCATGAGCGGGTGGGAGGGGCAGAGGGAGAAAATCTCAAGCAGACTCCCCACTGAGTGCGGAGCCCAATATGGGGCTTCATGTGGGGCTTGATCTCAGGACCCTGAGACTGTGACCTGAGCCAAAGTCAGACACTTAACTGACTGAGCCACCCAGGCACCCCTCCTATCCCTGAGCAACTTTGTTTTTATTTATTTTTGTTAACTTTTTTCTTATTTACTTTTTATTTTAGAGCTTTAGTTTTCAAGTGAAAAATTATTTTCCTTCTTTGGTTCCTTAATCAGAAAGCTACCTAGATTAACAAGAGACTTTATTTTCAGTCAAGCTCAGAATAAGCACAAACAGGCTGGAGTTTAACTACATCCTTTGTATCCCGTCGTAAACTTTGATGTGTTGTGCATTTTTTGATAGATAATAATTCATGTGGTTTAAAATAAAAGGATACAAAATGCACAGAATAAATAGTCCTGTCTCCCTTCCCTGTCCCTGAGACATCCGGGTCATGTCCCTGAGGACAGACATGATGATCACCAGCTTCTTGGGCATTCTTGCAGACAGAATTCATGCATATAAGAACAAATTTACATAGTCTTTCTTTTTCACATTAAGGTAGTTCGCTAGCGTATTAGACACACTTTTTATTTTAATTTTAATTATTTAATTAAATAATTAATAATTAACAATTAATAATAATTAATAATAATAAATTATTAATTATATTATATATTTAATTTATATTTTAATTTATATTTAATTATATATAATTTATATATAATTTCTATTTAATTATATATAATTATATAATTAATTATAATAATATAATTAATAATAATTAATAATTAATAATTTAATTTTAATTTTAATTTTATTTTGGAGATCATCACATATTAGCACATAAAGAGCTTTATGTTTTATAGCTGCACTGTATTCCATTGTGTGGGTGTGGAGGTAGGTAGCCAGTCCCCTAGGATGGCAAGTTTATTTCTGATCTTTCGCTGTTGTAAACTGCGCTGCAGTAATGACCTGGGAACTTGGGCCATTTGGCATATGTGGAAGTACTGGAAGTAGAAATTCTAGAACGGTTGAGAGATGCTGCCAAATTGTCCTTCATCACCTGATACTCGTTCAGCAAAAGACGAGGGTGGTGTTGTTTCCCTAATTGCACTAACCAGTGTGCTACCCAGCATTTGTTTTTTAATCATTACCAGTCTGATAGGTGATTGAGTATCTTCTCATATGTTAAAAAGTCATTTGCATTTCCTTCTCTGTCAGCTATCACCTTTGTCTTTTGTTCAGTTTTCTGATGGGTCGTTGGTAGTTTTCTGAATTGTATGAAAGGACTCTATCAAAAGGGAAATATAGCCCTTTTTTGTGATGGTAATTACAAATATTTTTTCCCAGCTTCTTGTTTATGTTTAACTTTGTTTATGGTGGCTTTTGTCATATAAAAATTTTATTTATATAGAGTAGTTATAAGCAATTTTTCGTTTTATGGCTTCTCGGCTTTATATAATAGTTTAGAAAGAGCTGCTTCTAAGTTTATAGAAGAATTTTCTTATAGTTGCTCTTAGTCTTTTTTGTTTGTTTGTTTTAAACTTTTTTACATTTAAATTTTACATCAGGAAACTATCCTAACATCACATGTGAGGTATGGATCCAACCGTTTTTGTTTATGTTTTAAGCTGTTTCCCTGGTTATTCTAAAGTAATTTAGTGACTAACCCATCTTCTCCTCTCTTATGTGAGATGACATCTTTGTCATGCATCAGATTCCTGTACTTGGACTGATTTCAATACCATCCATTATATTCTGTCGAGTTGTCTGTTACTTATCAGTACCACACTGTTTTAATTATGTTACTTTATATATTTATACCTTTTAAAATCTATGTATGTATTGGATAGGAAGAGTATCCCATGATTGATCCTCTCTTTCAAAAACTTCCTGGCTCTTTCTGCCTTGTTTGATATTCTGTATGAATTTAACATCAGCTTGTTTATATACCCAAAAAACCCTATGACTACTTTTATGAGATTAAGTTTACAAATAAACTTGGCAAGAATTCACAACCGTATGATATGAATTGCCTTCCCATATGCTCTTTTTTATGGTGCCCCCAGAATATTTCAAACCTTATGTCTTATAGGTCGTGCATATTTATTAAGTTTATTGCCATATATTAGTTTTTATTGCTATTGTCAATAAAATCTTTTGATCTATCTTCCTACTACTGTTTGTATACCTAAAATGTGCTGATTTCTATAGAGTACTTTTGCACCCATCCATTTTGCTAGATTCTCCTTGCTTGTAAAAGCTTTCCAATAGCCTCTCCTGGGTCCTTCCCAAATGTGCAATCATCAAATCTATAAATAATGATAATTTTAGGGCACTTGGGTAGCTCAGTTGGTTAAGCATCTGCTTTCAGCTCAGGTCATGATCCCAGGGTTCCGGGATCGAGTCCCAACATCAGGCTCCCTGCTCAGCGAAGAGTCTGCTCCTCCCTCACCCCCTGCCCCTCCCCCGGCTCATGCTTGCTCTCTCTCTCAAATAAACAAATAAGTAATATTTTTTAAACTGTAACTTTACCTCTTGTTTAAAAGATGTATACCTCCAATTTATTTTGTTACCTTAGTTTCTTTGGTTTCTAGACCCTCCAGAACAATATTAAATAAAAGTGGTGATATGGTTTCCTTATGACATTCCTAACCTTAATGAGACTGCATCTCATTAATGTGAATGTTTTCCCATTTAAGCATGATGCTGGCTGGCTTCTGGGTTGACCAGGATAAACTTAAAAACTCTGAGGAAATTGCCATCTAATCCTATTTTATTGGGAGTATTTAACTCATGAATGGTTGTTGAATTTTATCAAATGTCACTCAGTACACTTCGGGGTGATTGTGTGATTTTTTTTCTCCATAGTTTGACTACTACTGTGATTTACATAATAAATTCACTGGTATTGAACCATCCTTATATTGCTGAAATGAATACCATTTGGTCCTGATGTCTTATTATTTTAATATGCTTTTCTGTTCTGTTTGCCAATATATTTTTTAAGATTTTATTTATTTGAGGGAGAGAGCAGGTGGGAGGGGGCAGAGCAGCAGAGGGGGAGGGAGAAGGACAAGCAGACTCTGAGCTGAGCAAAGAGCCAATGCAGGGCTCAATCCCAGGACCCTGACTGAGATCATGACCTGAGCTGAAACCAAGAGTTGGAAGCTTAATCGACTGAGCCACCCAGGCGCTCCTCTGTTTGCTAATATTTTATTTAATATTTTTGTATCAAATTCAGTAGCAAGATTGGCCTTTAGTTCATTTATTTCACATTTATATGGCTTTTATAGATGCTGATTACAGTAACTGGAGGTGAATGTGTTTTCCTGACTTATCATGGAGAACTGCTTCATTTGTATTTACTAGGGAATGGTATGACTTCCTTGGTTTGGAGCAGAATGAGAAGGTAGAGAATGGAATTAGGTTAAGGCTGACCAACTATGGAAATAGTGTCTGGGCCCATTTCATGGAAGAGCTTTGTGTTTCTTGCAGGTGTTCTTAGGTCGGTATCCTAAGAGATTTTACCTACCCTATCAGATTAGGTGCATTAGTTTCCTTTTTTTTTTTTTTAATTTTTTTAAGACTTTATTTATTTATTTGACAGATAGAGATCACAGTAGGCAGAGAGGCAGGCAGAGAGAGAGAGGAGGAAGCAGGCTCCCTGCCGAGCAGAGAGCCCGACACGGGGCTCGATCCCAGAACCCTGAGATCATGACCCAGAGCCGAAGGCAGAGGCTTAACCCACTGAGCCACCCAGGTGCCCCAGCATTAGTTTCCTTTTATTTCCCTACCCCTGCCCAGCCCACCCACCAATCTCTCTCTCTCTCACACACACACACACACACACACACGCACACACACACGCACACATGCACACACTGACATTGCTATCTCCACATTTAACACATGGGTATACTCTCAAGTAATGGAGAGAGAAAACAGCATTTTAATTGAAAATGAGAAACTTTCAAAACGTATTTGAATGGAAATACCTCGAATTTATGATCACTTGAATAAATCCGCTGAAATTTAATTTTTATTATTTTTACAATAAAACTTTCTGGGTAAATTAACAGTATATATAAACTTCTCTTTATTTTTTTTTAAAGATTTTATTCATTTGACAGACAGAGATCACAAGTAGGCAGAGAGGCAGGCGGAGAGAGAGGAGGAAGCAGGCTCCCCGCTGAGCAGAGAGCCCAACGCGGGACTCGATCCCTGGACCCTGGGATGATGACCCAAGCCGAAGGCAGAGGCTTTAATCCACTGAGCCACCCAGGTGCCCCATAAACTTCTCTTTAAATTACTTAGGGGCATAAACTGATTTTAAGTACTTACCAGTGCCAATTTTATACAAATTTAACACAGATTATCATTCTTGTATATAATTAAACAAGGCACCCTGACAATGTCTTTTTAAATTTTTGCATCAAGTCCTTATTGTAGTATAAAACATATACAGCAAATACACAAATCTAAAGTACACAACTGATGAATTTTTCTAAAGTGCATGTTTGTACCACTACCTCTGAGATCAAGATACAGAAAATCACCAGCACTCAGTGTTGGGTCCCCAGTGTTGGGTCCCCCAATAATGAGTCCGTGATTAAAGGAGCGAGACTGATACAAAGCGAAGGTCAAGCAAAACTTTATTTCGCGCCAAGCAGTGAGAATCAAACCGACTGGCCAGGGCCACACCTCCTACAGAGAGCGCGACCCCTCCCTGCCTCACAGACTAACTTTATAGAGCAAAGGCCAACTGTTATAGAGCCGGGCCACACACAGGTGGCCAATGAGATTGCAACACACAGAGAATGCTGCACAGTCATGCTAGGTCACACACGGGTGGCCAATTGAACTCCAATTCACCCCATAGTAGACATTTGAACTAGCCTATCACCTTGGTGAGAATTGGCACCCAAAAGGTGGGGCCCACACTCCTTGGTACCTAGGGAGACAGTATGGCGCTTTACTGATTGGATGTCTCCACCTGACCCGACTCATCCCTGCATTGGGGCTGTTATCTCTACCTGACCTGACCCACCCTTGTATTTGGGCTTTGTTACCTGGGACTGGTTTCCCCACTTGCTTTTAAATAAGTTCCCCTGGGGGGGTGGGGGCAGGGTCAATTTAAGTTTTACTGCATAAACTACAAAATGGCTGTTCAACCGAGTGGGGCCGCTCTGGCTGAATAGGCCCTTACACTCAGAAGATTCCATCATTGCCTCTTCCCACATATATGTGACTCCCAACAAAAGTGCTTGCTTACCATCTCACTTCTATCATCTTGGATTACTTCATCAGGTTTTTGACTGTACAAACATTGGATTGTTTAGTATTATGGTAGGCAGAATTCTCAGAGGACCTCAGGCTTTCTGCCCTGTAGAATCTCCTGCCCTTGATTCTGGTGGGAACGTGAATATGATGGATCTCACTCCCGTGATTAGGTTACCAGATTTTGCAAATGTAATTAAGTTCTAAACCAATTGACTTTGAGCTAATCAAAAGGGAGATTATCCTGGGTAGGCCTAACCTAATCGGAGGAGCCCTTAATAAGGATGGGGCCCTTTCCTGAAACTCGCAGGGTGAGAAAGATAAGATCCCTCTGGCCTGGAAGAAGTAAACTGATGTTAGGAGAGGCCCTATGTGGCCAGGAGGCCTCTGGGAGCTAAGACGGACCTCCAGCGGGCAGCCAGCAAGAAAACAGGCCCTCTCTCCTACAACTACCAAGAGCAGAATTCTACCAACAACCTGAATGAGCTGGAAGAGAACCCTGAGCTGCCCCTGAGACCCCGGCATGGCAGACACCTCCATTGCAGCTTTGGCAGACCCTGCACAGAGGACCCCGCTGAGCCCTGCCTACCTGCACTTTTGACCCAGACTCTGTGGGATAATAAACAGGTCTCCTCGGTGTTGAATCTGAGCCTGTTGCTTCCGCAACAACAGAACGTGCACGTCTATACAGTGGCTGGCTTATTGGGGTGGGGGTGGGGATCCACGCTTTCACGTGCCGCAGCAGTTCCTTCTTTGCTTTGCTGACTTTTACTCCCTTGTGCGAATATGCCACAACTTGTTTCTCATCTGATGCTGGGCACTTAGCGGTTTTCTGTTGCTTTCTAGGGTGAATAATGCTTCTGAGCCTTTGGAGACCAATCGTTTCTGTTGGCTATTGTCAAAGATAAAGCCAGATGCTATGAAAAGTGTTAAGGATGGATCCTAATAATAGACTATTGCAACAGAAGAGAGAGAGTTCTATATGAACTGGACTTCCCTTTGATTTCCACAGAGGTGGCTGGGGGCTTCACAGGGAGATTGAGGGACAAGGAAGGGCTGAACAGAGGCTCGGTAGCATCGCCCAGGCAGTGAAAAATGACAAAGGCCCTGTGGGCATCAATGCTGATTAGGCCAGCCACTGTGTTAGCGGAGACTGTTGAAGTTAGGATTGTGTCTTCACATAAGGACGGGGAGACAAAGGTCCTATCCTTCCCGATGACTGCATTTCAAAGGACTGGCTTTCAGGTGCTTGAGAAAGACATCCTTGAGTGGTAGGAGATACATACACATCTCAAAGGGACAGAGGAAGGATTCTCATTTAAAACCCTTTTTAGCAACTTCTCTAAAAAAGGGTAGTCAGCCACCTATCAGCAGGTGTGGGCTAGGACAAACACTAAATTCCTTTGTCAGCCTTTGAGTTTTCTCAGGCAGGTACTTTTTCTTTCTATTTCCTTCCATGTAGGAGGAAGTGGGTGGGCTATATTTTTTATGCTGAGAGTCTGCAGTGTTTCTAGGCCAAGGTTGAGGCCCAGCTAAGAAGACGGTTCAGAAGAGCTTGCCTAGACTTTGTTCAAAGACAGAATCTGTCAGTATATGCCAGGGAGTGGACTTGTTAGGTCGTGGGGTAGGCATGTACGTGATTGGCTTTAATAGGTACTATCCCCCGGTTTTCAAAAGTGCTTGTACCAGTGGGTATAGACTCCAGCAGGAAATGAGAACTCCCCTTGACCTCCATCTTTGCAATGCTTGACAGTCTCAGTTTTGTTTTGTGCTTGGATGCCACCATTTTTATGGTGGTATCTCATTATTGTTTTCATCGGCATTTACCTGCTAGTGATGTTACACTACTTTTCACATGCTTATTTAGATATTCTCTTGTGAGGTCTGTTGCCAAGTCTTTTTGCCCATACTTCTACTGTGTAGACAGCCCTTTCCTTATTGATTTGTAATCTGTGTAGATTCTGGACAAAAGTCTTCTCTGTCAGATATACGTATTATAAGTAATTCTTTCATTCTCAGGCACAATTTTTCACTCTTTAAAGGTGAAATATTAATAATAAACTTCTATAAGTACACACGTTACTTATTTAAATGCAGCCGTAGTTATCAATAGTTTCCTTTATTGCTGCTTTTATACCCCAGTGAGGAGACCTTTCCCTACTCTGAAATCATAAAGATGTTCTGTGTTACTTTCTAGAACTGTGCCATCCAATATGGTAGCCATGATTTCACACTTGGAATGTGGCTAGTATGAGTGAGGAGCTGAATTTTTAATTTAATGTTAAGAAATTTCCATTTAAATAGCAAATCAATGGAAAATGTTCTATTAAACACAATTTTTGCTTTTTGAATTACATTTGACTTTAACCACTAAAAAAGTATAACCTAAATAGGAATGTATAAAACATGTACCAGATTCTGAAGACTTAGTATGAATGACATAATATAAAATACCTCAATAATTTGTATAGGACCACATGTTGAAATGATAATATTTTTGAAATTTGGGGCTACATAAAATATATGTTTAAGACTAATTGCATCTCTTTCTTTTTATACTCTTTAATGTGGCTATTAGAAAATTTTAAGTTACATGTATGACTCATATTATATTTCTATTGGACAACAGTTAAAGAAGTTTTATTATTTTACCTTTCACAGTTTAGTCTGCTACCAAACTAGGATAGATTTTCGTGCATTCTGTGAGGTAGAGGAAATGTTTATTTTTTTATGCTATCCACTTGATTCAGTAGCATTCATTAACAAGGCTGTCTTCCTCCACCCCACCTTCCAAGTCATTGCTGTGATACTTTGTCATAAATTAGGCAGGTCCGTTTTCAGACCTTCTATCCTGGTTCCACTGACTGGTTTGTCCCTGTGCCTGAGTCACACTGTTTTCATTAAGTGGCTTTATAATAAATCTTCACAGCCTGGAATAGACCATCCACTTCGTTCTTCTTCAAGATTGTCTTGCCTATTCTTGGCCTCCATGTGTCTTCCAGAATCAGTTAATCAATTTCCACAAAAATATTTTCTGAACATTTGATTGGGATTACATTGAATCTATAGATACATTTGGAGAGAATTAACAAATCCATGGACATGATGCCTCCCTGAGGTCTTCTTCAGTTTCTGTCCATATTTTATGATTGTAGTGATCCTGCCCTATTTTCATTAGATATATCTCTAGTATTTGACTTTTTGATGCAGTTATAAATGATAGCCTTTAATTGATTAATTTATAGACTTTTAAAAAAAGATTTTATTTATTTATTTGACAGAGAGAGAGATAGCAAGAGCAGGAACACCAGCAGGGAGAGTGGGAGAGAGAGAAGCAGGCTTCCCACTGAGCAGGAATGGGCTCAATCCCAGGACCCTGGGATCATGACGGGAGCCTAAGGCAGATGCTTAACAACTGAGCCACCCAGGTGTCCCAACTTATAGACATTTGATAGCTTTAGAATAATGAGTCTTTTGATCTAAGAATGTACAATATTCTTAGTCTTCTATTTAGCCAGAGTTCCTAAAATTCTAGCTATAAATCCTTTACCAGATACTTATTCGCAAATATTTTTCTCTTAGTTAGTGGGTTGTCTTTTTATTTTCATCACAACATCTTCCAAAAAATAGATTTTTTAGTTTGATGAAGTCAAATTTATTAATTTTTCTCTTTTGTAATTTGAGTTATATTTAAGAAATCTTTAAGACCAAAGTCACTAAGAATGTCTGCTGTGTTTTCTCCCAGAACTTTACAGTTTTTAGCTTTCAGGCTTAGATCTGTAATCCAATTCTAATTAACTTTTTATAGTGAATAAAAGTCAAGGTTTTTTGTTTTTGTTGTTCTGGTTTTTGTTTGTTTGTCTATAGATATCTAGTTGTCAGCACTACTTGTTAAAAAGACTATTCTTTCTTCATTGGGTTATTCTGACACCTTCACGATAATCAACTGACTAAATATGTGTGGTATGTCTCTGTGCCCTTTAATCTTCCCACTGCTCTATATGTTTATCCTTACACTAATAGCGTTCTACTCTTGCTCACTGTAGCATTAGAGCAGGTCTGGAAAACAGGTAGTGGAGTCCCCCAGTATTGTTCTAAAAAATTATTTTGGCTATTCTAGGTCTTTTGTGTTTCTGTATAAATTTTAGAATGAGCTTACCAATTTCTACCAAGTAAACCTGCTAGAATTTTGATTGGGATTGTTTTTTTATTTCTAAGTCAATTGAGGAAGAATTGACAACTGCTGAGTCTTCCTGTTCATGAAAATGGAATATCTCTCTAGCCAGGGTTTCTTTAATTTCTCTTAGGGAGTTTGTAGTGTGTAGATTCTGCATATATTTTATTAAATGTATCCCTGGAGTATTTCATTTTGTTGTTGTTGCTCTTATAAATGGAATGGCTTTCTTCATTTTGATTTTCAGGTGCTCATTGTTGATATAAAGAAACACCATTAACTTTTTATCATGTCCTTACTAAACTCACTTATTATTCTAAGAGCTTTTTTGTAGGATTTTCTAAATAAATAATCATGTTGTCTACAAATACACAGTTTGACATTTCTCTTTTCAATTTGTATACCTTTTATTTAACTTTCTGGCCTTATTGTTCTGCCTACAACTTCCTATACAATGCTAAATAGAAATGTTAAGAATGTACATCATTGTCTTTTTCTTCCAAAAACAGAGGGATTATATTTCACTGCTGAATATATTATTTGCTGTAAGTTTTTAAGATAGGTACTCTCTATTATACTAAAGAAGATTCCTTCTATTCTCAGCTTACTCTAACTTTTTATCATGAGTAATGGTAAATTTAATCAAATGTTTTTTAAAATCTATTGAGATAATCATTTTTTTTACTTTAATCAAAAATGTACTGAATTACATTGATTTTTTTAATAGAGGTTTGAAAATGTTATGATATTATTGTGTTCTTGGAGTCAACCCAACTTGATCATAGTGTATCATCTTTTTATTTGTCACTATATTGGATTTGCTAGTTGTTTTTAGTAGTTCCGCAGTTATGTTTATGAGAGTTACTGGTCTGAAATTTTCCTTCTTGCAATATCTGTGTCAGGTTTTGGATTCAAACTTATGCTAGCCTTGTAACACAAGTTAAGATGTGTTCCATCTTTTCCTATTCTCTGGAAGAGGGTTTGTATGTTTATTTGTTTTAACACTGGTGTTATTTGGTTTTTAAACATTTGAACATAAACGAAGTCATCTAGCCTAGTATTTTCTTTGTAGGATGGTTTTTAATTGTGGACTCGGTTTCTTTAATAGATATGTAAGTATTCAGATTTTCTATTTCTTCTTATGTCAGTTCTGGTAAGTCATGTTTTTCAATGAATTTGTCCATTTTATCCAAATTTTCAACTTTAGATAGTTTGTATAATAGAGTCCTGAATACTCCAGAGGACTTTTCATCCTCAATATTGGGGATTTGTGTTTTCTTTCTATTTTTTCTTAATCATTCTTCTTAGAAGTCATCAATGTTATATATTTTGAAGAACCATATTTTTGCTTTGTTAATTTTCCATTTTATTTCTGTTTTGTTTTTATCGTCTCTCATAATCTGTTCTTATCTTGATTATTTTCTTCCTTTTAGATTCTTAGGTTCATTGCTGGTTCTTTTTCTAGCTTCTTAAAGTAGATCTTATGACATTGATTCTCAACTTTTCTTTTGCACAGTGTCTACACTGAAAGCTCTAAATTTCCCTCAAGTCACTACTTTAGCTACACTCTAGTTATGTTGTTATGACATATTCTTATCCCATCTGCTTCAATTTACTTTTATTGGTTTTCAGAAAAGTATTACATAATTTCTAACGATTTTGAGATTTTCTAGTTATATTTTATATTGTTGATTTTCAGCTTAATCTCACTATTGTCAGAAGACATACTATGTATGACTTCAGTTGTTTCCTTATGGTTTGGCATAGCACCAATTTAGTAAATATTCAACGTGCTCCAGAAAAGGATGTATTTTCTCTGGTTGTTCTCAGCTTGTTGGCAGTCAGGGGACTTGGAAACTCTTCACTCAGAATGATAAGCATTTCAGGAGCTCTGTGTCAGGAAGTGGAATCAAAGACCAAATATTGGTGGGAATGAGGGACAGAGACCAAATTATATATTTCTTATTATTTCACACTATCCTACATTAAATAGTTGATTATCTTTTAAAGAAGTTAAAAACCAAAAGGGAAATTATTTTATATTACTCCTTCTGGAGCTCTTCATTCCATGTGTTATATTCCTTCTGCTTTAGAACTTCTTTTGACATTTTTCTTATGTATGTCTGCTAAGAACAAATTATCCTAAAGGCTTAATTTTTTCCCTCATTTTAAATGAATCATTCACTGGACATAGAATTATAATCTGACAGACTTTTCCTTTAGCATTTTATTTTATTTTTTTTAAAAGATTTTATTTATTTATTAGACAGAGATCACATGTAGGCAGAGAGGCAGGCAGAGAGAGAGAGAGAGAGAGAGAGAGAGAGGAGGAAGCAGGCTCTCTACTGAGCAGAGAGCCTGATGCAGGGCTTGATCCCAGGACCCTGAGATCATGACCTGAGCCGAAGGCAGAGGCTTTAACCCACTGAGCTACCCAGGTGCCCCTCTTTTAGCATTTTAATGATGTTTCATTATCCCTTGGCTTATTTAGGTTCTGATGAGATGTCTATATGCACATTCTTATCTTTGTTTCTCTGTATGTAATATATCATTTTTCTTTGTCTGGTTTTAAGATTTTATTTCTCTGTCTGGTTTATTATCATGAGCCTTGCTATGATTTTCCTTATGTTTACCCTGTTTGTGGTTTATTGAGCTTCTTGGAACTGTGAATTTACGATTTTCATTAAATCTGTGTGATTTTCAACAATATTACATCAATGACTTTTTCTATCTCCTGCTATCCTTCTGGCACTCCAATCTTATGTATTTTAGACCACCTCATGTTATCCCACAGATCACTGAAGTTCTGTTCAGTTTTTCAGTCTTTTTTCCCCCTCTATGTTTCATTTTGGATTATCTCTATTGCTGTTATTTAATTTCACAGCCTATTTTTCTCTCTAATGTTTAATCTACTATTAAGCTGACCCAGTGAAGTTTTCATTTCAGATTTTGTATTTTCCATATTTATATGTTCCATTTGGTTCTTTTTCTATATTTTTTACCTGCTCATTCTGTTCATACTGTCTTTTTACGTTTTTGAGCACATTTATAATAGTTATTTTCAAATCCTTGTCTGCTAATTTCATTATCTCTGGGTCTGCTTTTATTAACTGATTTTTCTCTTGATGATGAGTTTATTGTCCTGCTCTTTTGCATATCTAGTAGTTGCTTTCTGGCTGCTAGGTTTGGTGACTATTACATTGTAGGGTGTCTAGACTTTGTTTCTTCATTTAAAGAATGTTATGTAAACAGTAAAAATGTTTGTCAGACAGTAGGGTAATTTGAAGATCAAGTTGTTTCTTTCAAGGTTGTTTTTAAACTTATTTGGGGCAGTTTATAATAACCTTTACCCTAGGGCTACTTTATCCTTATTAGTAAAGTATGACTCTTCTGTGGCCTCTATTCTAATGCCTGCAAAGTTTGTTCTACCCTAGCTGGGTGGAACTTGAGGATTTCTCAATCCTCTGAAAAGCTTTAGAGGTTATTTAGCCTCTAACTTCCCAACAGTAATAGGCCCAGCATCATGTAGTTACACTCTATGCATCTAAACTTTACTATTAAGCAATAGACTCAAGGGGACTTCTGTGCTTATTCCTGACGTGCTTTTTCTGCATAGCTCTCTCCTCTACCCCCTCCCCCAACATTCCAGCTGCCTCCACTCACCCAAACCCTGATCTCTGTCTTTTCAACTCAGTGAACCTGGTACATTGTTTAGGTTCCTCCTATCTACACTGTGGCCTGGAAAGTGTCTCTAGAGAGGAAGCTAGTGTGATTATAGGACTTCATTTGGTTCTCTTCTTACCTTTATCACAGTTCTGCACTGCCTGTTGTCTAATCTCTGGGAACAGCTGCATGGTATATTTTGTCCTGATTTCTAGTGCTTTGCGGTGGGAGATCAATCCCAGAATCAGTCACTCCATCATAGCCAGAGTGAAACAATGCTGCCAAGTCTTTTTTAACCTTGCAACTGAAAAGTAAATTTCTGGAATCGATGGTTCTGTGATGGAAAAGAGTAAACCGGGGAGAGATTCAGAGGTAACTATATATAATGTTGGCCAGAAGTTTAAGAAATGCAGTATATTTGGAAATATTTTCTTCTCAATTTCAAAATAAGATTCAGTGGAACCATTATATTCATATCTGGAAGTTTCTACTTTAGGTCACTATACTTCTCTGTACAATGAAGGCTAATTAGGCAGTGTTGCTAATGTTACAGTATTGTTGATTTGGGTCAATGAACAATGAGGCAGTTGCTACTGCTACTGTTGATGACGACAAGATTTATTTACACCTCTTCAATGAACCAGGCACTGTGTTAGGCTCTTTCCATCGATTACCTTTATTCTTTTACTATAGTACTGCAAGTCAGAAGTTGTGAGCTCCAAAAACTCAGGAAATTGAAGTCAGCTCCTCAAGCTCACACACTAAGAAGTGAACACTCTGTGACTACATTACTCCATAGTAACCCAGTAGCTGGAGTTGGAGGACAATCTGAGCTCACCACCAGCGGTGCCCCCTTCCACTACTATGCTGCCCTCTGATGCTCTCTTCACCTGAGCTTCCCCATCTGGCAAATTGTAGTGGAAAACAGTTAACTCCTTCCCTGGGGAGGCTGTGCTTGTATATAGATGTTTTGCATTATTTTGCTTTGAATAACAGCATATGTAAATGTGCTCCCAGAGGTTAAAATTACCCTTCTTTTTTAAAACTTGGCCTCTCCCACTGGGGTAAATAGTTGAAAATTATGGGGAGGAAAAGGCAGACTGGAGAGAATGTGAGTCACATGGAATTGCTTCTCCTTCTCCCTCTCTGCCCAGCACTTATTTCTATTTGAATATAAGCTGTCACGGCAGAGTGAAGATTTGTACATTTCCTTTCGTGGCTTCCTCCCGCGTTGTGACAGTCAGTATCCAGTGCTCCAGTTCATCGAGACATCATTCATTAACTCTGCATCAGGAGGAAGTCCAGGGACAGATGTCCTTGCTGAAAAGAATAAAAGCCTCCTGTGGCACCTGGAGGACTTTACCACACACGGTCTCCAGCCAGATCACAAAGAGATTCTAGCGAACCCGGGCCCTTTGCCGCCTCTAACCATCTACCTCTTGTTCTGAGGTTGGCCGAGCTCCTGGACTCCAGCTCTCCCCTGGGTCCTGCATTGTCGAGCCCTCCCTATCTTCAACTGCCTTTCCTGGCATTTGAATCATCACTTCAATGATGTGATAATATCTGCAAGTTGGGAAAATAAAAGTGGCATTTGTTTAGCCATAATTAATGAAATATTTATGTTGCATGAGACTATGTGATAAAACCTCAGGCTTAGCGTCCTTTTGCTTCTGATTACATTTGGGATTTTTTTTTTTCTATGACCAGACATTCTGACGCCAGCTCTTTTACACTGAGCAGATGTCATGTAGTAAAAATGGGTGCCAGATGCTGTGAGCCACAGAAGGGCGATTTGTTTAAGAGCTGGCTCGGACTTTTTTGCATTCAATTACTCTGCAGAACGAACCTTACCCGAGCATTTAGGTAACTCAGCTAACTTCAGACAAGCGTTTTAATAATAGATTTCATCGCCAAATGCGTTCTAAGCAACACACCATATAAATGGTATTTAAGGAATTAATTGATTTCTGCATAATACCTTTTTTTTTTTAATATGAAAGGAGAGCTGCAAAGCTCTTGGCAGGGACCCAGAAATGTAATTAACATGGAGGGCCAAATTTTCAGTTGCCCTCAGGTACTGCTTCCTCCTGCTCATGACAGGTGCAGTGAGGGAAGAGCAGGGAGGAAGGGAATGATGGTAAGAAGGGAGAGGGAGAAGGAGCTTTGGGGCACAAGGTAGGAAAAGAATCTGGGATTTCAGTGAGTTCTTCTCTTCCCATTTCAGGTTCCAAACACATCCCTAGCCGAGGGCAGGTGACAGGGGCCGCCTCTTCTACTTCCTCCAGCAACTCCTCCTCTGCAGATGAAGGGTTTCATCCCCAGCCTTCCTTGCGGTCAAAGGTAACAACACCTGGTTAACCAAAGAAGGCCTTGGCTTGTGGGGGCCATTTACCCTCCAGGTTTCAGACCTGTGGTGGACTCCGGCTGCAGTGGTTTCATTAGGATCACGTTTCACCGCATCTGACAACAACCGCTTTTTACCTGGAACACCAAGAATGATCTTTTCTTTTCTTTTCTTTTTTTTTAAACTTTTAGAAGCTTGCCTTTTCAGAAACTTCAACCGGCAGAAAACAACAACAACAACAACAACAACAAACTAGACATATTTACTTAAAATCATTTGGTGACTGCAGCTCTTAAAGTGAGTTTAATATGTGGTCCAACAAGCAAACCATCGAAAAAAAATTACAACAAGCAGATGCATATTTCCCTGGGGGAAACACAGCTTCATTTAAGAAGCACTAGAGGCAGATTGCATGGAAAATGTTATGTTTATTCTAATCAGAACTATGAAATGAACCATGCAGTTGCTTCCAGACGTGGGTACTCCAAGGGTCCCCGCTGTGGAAGGGTCTAGCTGCGTGCTGGCTAGGGAGATGGCTGTCCTCTTGGCTTCATGACCGTATTTCTGGAAAACACTTTAAGCAACTTCCATACCCACAGATTTTAAAAACACAAACATTGTTATGTGTCTTTAAAGGCATCTGTGTGTCACAGACATGAAGACACATCCCATGACCAACCTCGCTGTTGTTTTCTTGGTCCACTGGGGCCGGGGCATTTTCACTGGGACTGAGGGATGAATGGTTGGACCTAAAATGCTTCCCAGGAGAACAGAGGAGCAGTTCACTGTGCTAACAGTGTTTATTTTTTGGAGCAGAGAGGATCTGAGGAGAAGGGGAGAGAACCAAATTTATTTACTTAGACTCAACTTTTCCATATCTGGCATTAGGAAATTCTGGCGTCATCTCAAGTCACTCAGGGGTTCCAGCTCCCCACGGCCCAGCTTAGAGCAAGTCAGGAGGGGGCTGGGACATGGCATGAGAGAGAGAGAGAGAGAGGGAGAGAGAGAGAGTGTGTGTGTGTGTGTGTGTGTGTGTGGTGGGGGAGAGGGAGAGACTGGGTAAGATGGAGGGAGGGAGGGAGGGAATGCAAATGAAAAAGAATATATATGCATTTTTCATTTCTAACCGTGGACACCTCTGATTAGTTCAGTACTCAACACAAATGAATTTGGTGTGTTATGTTGATTCCTGGGGTTTCTTTCCTATCCCTCTCATCCCTTTCAGTGACCTTGAGTTAAGTCTTTATTCAAATGAACACAGGCATTCATCAGTCATGCCAACAGCCATTCCAACACTCGAGGAGAAGAAGAGAATGGAATAGCCCAAACACATCAAATAGCAAGACTGTGAGATCTAGGGCAAGCCTTGCAAGTAGCTCCTTGTCCTCCTGCTGGCCCAGAACAGAGCCTGTCAGCACTTAAACTTGCAGCGTGGAAAAGCTTGCCTGCTTCACCTGGCGTCTGACCACTCTTACAGGAAGGGAAGCCGGCCAAAAGTTATTTCTTTACTACTTCCCAAGGGCCCACCCTGAAGGAACAGGGGTTTTCTCCTCTCTTTACAGGTGTGTCTCCAGCCCCTTGGCACAGAACTCACATCAGCTCCAATGAACCTTTGCTTGGGAAGCTGGAGACAGGATGTGAACACTCCACCCCTTCCCTTTGCTTTGGTCCTCCCCACCCTCTCCCCTCCCAAAGCCAGGCGTGGACCTGGGAAACTGGGGCAGGCACTTGTCCTGGGTCCTGCCAGATCTCTCCCTTTCTCTGTCCTTTGTCTTTTTCCTTGTCGCCCTGAGCCTCTCTCCTGGCCTCTCTCTGCTGTCATTGCCACTCTTGAGGATGTAAGGACCGTGCCCAGCTCATCATGAGACTAGATGAGCATTTGTGAACAAATCATCCTTCTTTTCTACATCAACATCTTTTAATAAAAGGCAATAGTGGCTTTCTTTCCTCCTCTAGATTCTGGTTTGCTAACTCTTGATAAAGCAGGAAACGTTTGGCAGCTCTGCTGCTTGAAGTGTTAACATGGTGTGGTGCTGTCAAGCCACCCCCCTTGAAATTATATTAAATGGTCTTAATTTAGGAGGAAACCTTGACATTTCTATAAGGCAGGGGTCCTTGATGTGCCTGCACAGTATTTGGCCTAGGAAAGGCCGTGTAGACCAGCTGAAAATGTGGTTGCCGGATTCAGGCTACCTGGGCTTAACTCCTGGCCAATGACTAATTGTGCCATCTTGGGCAAGTTATTTTGGTCCAAGATTTGATTGCCTTATATTTCTTAAGTATAATTCGAGGGATATATGAGCTAATACATGTGAAATAATCTGTGTAATATCTGCCATGTAGCACTCACGACGTGCTAGGATTTATTATATAAATTAATATAATGGAAGCTCAAGAGATATTTGTGATGGAGTTAGGCAGTCTCTGGGCAACAACCACCAGGGTTTCCACCATGCCCCTCTGCCTTAACCTTTCCAGAAAGATCCTGGCTGTCTAATGGTGGGGTTCCATTCCTGCCCCCCAAATGTCCCAGATCCTCTGTTCAGGGTGTTTGACAGTCAATCTAGAAGTTAGCTCCTAGAAATGGAGATGATATGATATGGAATAAGTTTCAGTTCTGAGAGCTAGAATTTCCTTTCAAGGATGAAAAAGGTCTTTGGGATTCTAGAGCCTAAGGAAAATTCTAGAAAAATGAAATTTCATCAAGATAAACATTTTCACTGACGATCTGTAGATACTCTGAGGCCTCAGAGTTGGCTGATTGCTGAGGAACATGATGGTCTCCCCAACCATATCCACAGAATGGGTGACTAAATGACCAGGATCCACGGGGCCCTGCAGCCCGAATGTGCTTTTCAGGCATAATCTCTGATCTCCGTCGTGGACCCGGATTCCTCTGGTATTATCTGGAATACGCCTGTTAGGTCCATTCTGCCCTTGTGGATTTATACTCCCTTTAATGGGCAAACATCCAGTTCAATCACAGATACTGAATGCCCAGACACCAGGCTAGCCGTAACAAAATTTTAATTTCATATTTATTTCTGCCAGCATTAAAAAGAAATCTCTAGCATGCTCTAATCTTTATCTTAATATGTAGAAAGTGGATGAGTATGCTCCAAGAAGACAAACTGATAGTAAAACTAGCCCAAATTGAACATTTACTTTGTATACAGAGGAGATCTATATATATAGATATGTATATCGATATATATATGTATGTGGGTGTATATCATATATATGCACACGTATATGAAAAATAATTGATTTTAGGACATTATAATCATGCTAATTTATAATACGATGATCTAATAATCATGTCACTAATAATAAAAATCGTGGTATTTACGTATTTATCCCCTATCCTTTTCAAGTATTCTATAAAGGGAATGACCCACATTCTCTCAGTTAATTCTTATAACATCCCTACAAGGTAGGCATTCGATCATTTTCATCTCTCTGAAGTTCAGAAAGTTGTGCGGCAGGCCGAAACTCACACAGCTTGGCTGGGATTTGATGTCAGCTTTGCAAGGTGCCAGGGCCCAGTGTCCACCAGTATTTTCTGCTCTCTTTGCAACCAGAAGTGTCTCCTCTGCTTTCCAATATGTGGATCTGGCCATACCATTTCTTCTTCTTTCTCTGGTCTTCCAAACCTGGAAATGACACTACCAAGATCCACATCTATTTTCAATATTCTATTCTATTTTCTATTTCACATTCTATTTTCAATTTCTATCTATTTTCTATTTCAAATAGATTTTGAGTGTTCTGGATTTGTAAGCACAGGCATACACAAAATCCAGTGACATCAGTGACATATTTGCACAAGCAAAATAAAGTAGGAAAGGGAGCAATCTTATGGCTAATTTAAGCCAAGAAACATTTATATTAGAAATATTTAGACATATTCCTCTATTCCCAGATTTAATTAAGCAATGTAGACCTAACCTGAGGATTGTTTAAAGTTGTTAAATGGTTTTCATGTTGTGTGTGTGTGTATTTATGTTTGAGTGTGTCTGTGTTTTCCTCTCAGGCTCAACCTTCTTGGTCCTTATGGTAGCACCTGCGTAGAGTATAATTTTTGTGTTATTCCTTTCCTCAACTGAACCAAGTCAATTCTCTATAAAGCCCTGCTATGTAACTACATAGACACCATTCCCAACCCCAAACATACACACCAGTTTCCCAATCGAGCACCTACAAGCCACATGTGGCTATTTAAATTTATACTTGAATGCATGCAAATGAAATGAAGTTTAAAATTCAGTTTCTTATTTATGCTAGCTCATTTCAAATGTCCAGTAGCCACATGTGGCTAGGGGCTTGCATATTTTAGCACAGATACAGAAATTTCCATCATCGCCAGAAGTTCTACTGGACGTCATCATTCTAGAAGCTAAGCAGTAGCTTGGCTGGAGCAAGTAGAAGCCTGTGTCATTATTTGGCAGATTTTAACCCCATTTCTCTCACATCCATTTTTTCTTCTCTGTTGGTTTTTGTAGGAAAGGAAGACGCTCAGAAGAAGAAGGAAGCTGGAGAGAGCAACAAAACAGTTGGTTAAGCAAGAAGAATTGAAAAGACTTCATAAAGCTCAGGTCAGAAAACAAACTTGACTTGGGTGACTGAGCCTGGGGTCAGGGACCTGGCAAATGGCTTGGAAAGCCCCTTGGAAGTCTCTGTTGTGCTGGGGGAGATAGGCTGTGGGAAATTTCAGCCTCTCTTCTCTGAATGACCAGATCCGTGGTCATCCTAAAGGCCCTGACTCAGTCCCTGGTGGGACCTTGGGGCCTGAGGAGCCCAGGTGTAGAGCTGGCCCACTCCCAATTGCCTTTCCATCTGCAAATGTGTGTCGTACAAAGTGAGCCTGGAATGACAGCCAACACAGGGCCGTGGGAACCATCCCAAGCCCTGACTGCCACATTGGCAGTGGACTTGGTCTCGTCCTCCATGAGGATACAACTTTCCCCTGACTTCCTGCCAGTGTCTCTGCTGAACTGACAGTTGTTAGGAGCTGTCTCTATTCCAGGGTTTGTCACAAACCCAGGCATCTAGCATTTCAATATATAGATTCCCCGTCTTGGTTGTTAGCACTAACATTTCTGCCCCAGTGGGTCTGCCCTCGTCTGTCACAGACAGGCAAAGGAAACAGAAAGTCAAAGCATTCCCCATGTCCCTGAGGACCCCAGACTTAGCCCTGACAAACAGCGAGGTTTTAGGACAGAAGGACTTAGAGTGACCACTCATATTCACTCAGTGTTCCTTTCTATTCCTTCCTGCAGTTGCCCCCTTTATCTGGCTATGTAGTTCCATTGAGGAAGGAAGCCTCTTAACCCAGCCTCCTTTACCCTTCACAGTGATTGACAAGGGAGCCACCCCTTTCACCCAACAGACAGGGAAAATCCCCAGAAAGTCCTTCTGTCCCCTCTCAACTTCTGAAACAGCTTTCCTTGAAACATTGTAACATGGCCTTGTGAGAGAATGAGCTGTCTTCATGCTGTGGCTTGGCAGACTGGCGCTCCCCCTCCTTACCTGCTCCCTCTGGACCGCAGGTGGTGATGAGAACCACCACAGCCTTTGGGAGCCTCATCTGCTAGTGCTCACAGCAGCCCCTTCTAGTCTTCAAGATTTTCATCCTGGGCTTCCAAAGAACGGCCGCTGTATTAGTCTGCTCAGCTGCCGTAACAACAGAGTGTAGAATATGTGGCTTAAACAACAGGAATTTATTTCTCATAGTTCTGGAGGCTGGAAACCCAAGATCAAAGTGCCTTCAGGACTGCACTCTGGTGAAGCCTCTCTTCCTGGCCTGTAGACACTGCCTTCTTTCTGGGCCCAGCTGCAGAGAGAGATGTCTCTCATGTCACTTCGTCTTCCCGTCAGATCTCCAGTCCTGTGGCATTGGGGGCCCACCCCGATGATCTCACGTAACCTTAATTACTTCCTTAAAGGCCCTGTCTCCAAATACAGTCACACTGGGGGGTTAGGGCTTCACTATATGAATGGGGGGGCACGAAACAATTCAGTCTGTAACCACCATACAGCCATAAATGCATGATGGTCGGTCATAAAGTCATTTAAGTGTTTCCCTTCCATGAGTGATTCTATGTCATGCCATCAAGAGATGGATTCATAACAACAGAATTGTCTTTAAAAGAGAGACAGAGGGCATGAAAGTACAATGGTGTTATCTAGAATTCCCATCGATTTCAGATTTTACATTAAACCCTGGGATGTGAACCCCCTTAGCTGGGAGGAGGAGAGCCAGGGGGCCCCTCAGGCCTGACCCCCGCTTACTTGTCTTCATGGGGTTGGAGGTACTTCAGTGACTGTCCTCTGAATCCAGGGGAGACCGAGAAGATGTGCAGTTAAGGAGCAGAGGGGGTGGGACAGCTGCCGTGAGGTGAAGGAGGGAGAGCGCATACTTTCTACCTGCCCAGACAGCTGCTGGCTCCTTCTGCGTCCCTGTTCGGCCAGGTGCGAAGTCTGTTCTGCCGTGAGATCCGCCTTCTGGCAGCATGCTGTTTGAAACTGGAGGAAACCGATGGGGCACAGAATGTACATGGGAAAGTCTTTCCCCTTATTTTCCTTCCTAACACCGACAAGAGAGAAATAGCCAGTAGGGAAACTGGGAGCATAAATGCAAACCCAAGTTTGACTGGTACCAACAGTGAGTCTACGGAGGGTGTGAGGTTGTCCCTCACTGGGTCTTGTGTTCATCATCTGCTACTAACAGCCGCTGCGCACTTGCACATTAAGACGCCCCTGGGTGTCAGTCCCATGGTACAGTGAAAGAAGAGGGACCATCTATAGCTGAGGACGGAAGCTGGACACGCCAAGCAAGGTATACCAAGCCCCGGGAGTTGGCCTGGGGTCTTCTGCTCCAGACCAGCTTCTCAGGAGGTATCTGCTGGCTCCTCTTGGCAGAATGGAATGCGACCATGCTCTGTGTTTACCCCCAGAACCGCGTCCTCTGAGTAGTTGCTGCCTGTCTGCATATGCTTTGACCATTGTCAGAGGCAAAGGCGCGGAAGAGTCTGGGAGCCATGAGAACCACCCACCTAGCTCAGCATCCTCTGCCTAAGGGCACATCTGTGTGGTTGACCTGGTCAAGGACGACCATTCTCATGTCTCCATGGGGGCAGATGGAGCTTTTAGACAGACTCCTTGCTTTATGTCGTCACACTATAGAAGGGAGACGTCAAGATCTTGTTATTTGGGGGGACACCTGGGTGGCTCAGTGGGTTAAAACCTCTGCCTTCGGCTCAGGTCATGATCCCAGGGTCCTGGGATCGAGCCCCACATCGGGTTCTTTGCTCACCAGAGAGCCTGCTTCCCCATCTCTCTTTCTGCCTGCCTCTCTGCCTACTTGGGATCTCTGTCTATCAAATAAATAAATAAAATCTTTAAAAAAAATCTTGTTATTTGGGAATTAAGAGGTCCTTACCCAAGGAGAGACATCATAAGAACAGGGCCTCTTCTTCTTAAAAAGTAAGTAGCAGCCTGAGGCCCCCCCCCACTGCCCTACCCCGCCACATGACTGCGCCTTCAGAGTCCCTGTGTGACACACAATCCTGGCTTTGCAGGCCATCCAGAGGCAGCTGGAGGAGGTGGAGGAGCGCCAGAGGGCTTCAGAGATCCAAGGCGTGAGGCTGGAGAAGGCGCTGAGAGGGGAAGCAGGTAGGCAGCCCTGGAGAGGTGGTTGTGGGCCCACGTCCATGGTCTGAGAATAGTGCCGGTCTAGCCATGCTGTCACCCCATGGAACCATTAACGTGGACATGCATCGCTGGGTTTCCAATATCAAACTGATGGTCCCACTGGAAATTCCTAGGGTCCTGGCCAACCTGTGGGCCTTGTACCTGGGTTTCCAGCCTGCCCGTCACATCTCTGTGTGAATGTTCTTTGCAATCCAGGGGTGATGAGAAATTCAGAAGAACCACTGGGGTATTCAGACAACATTGGTAGTGAATCAGAACCCAGACTTGGACTCAAAGTCCTCATTTCTTCCTTTTCTAGCCATGTCCATTGGGCTGGTTGCATTCTAAACCTTTACAAACTTTCATTTTCTCCTCTAAAATGGGGATATTTGTGGTTTCCTTTAGAACTGATATAAGGATTAAAGAAGATGTTAGATATTATATATCTATATCTATATCTATATACATATATAATAAAGAAAATGAATTAGTATCTTGTCTGGTACAAGAAATGGTAAGTGTTCCACCAATAGCTTCAGAATCTTGGATCCAAAGAGAATTCCTCTGGTGAAGACCTACCATGTGGGAGACATGAAGACAATGGGTCTATAACGACGAGCACAGCCCAGTTTCTGCCTTTGAGAGGTCCATGGTCCATTGAAGGATGCGGACATGTAAATAAACAGACTGCACCACAGAAGGACAGGGGTAGGGATAGGAACAGCATTCGGGGAGGGGGACATGGGAACATAGTCACGAGTTTCCTCACTGACCTTGGGGAGAAGGGTGCTCAGGCTAAGCACATGGAAGGGGGGGATCCATGGTGAAGGAAACCACAGGAAGGATAGGAATTCGCCTCTTCACTAGGAGGTGAGGAGATTGTTCTGGAAGAGGGAATGGCACCGGCAAAGGCCAGATGGGAAAAGATGTGAAGTGCCTCCGTGAACAAGGAGCCAGCCAAGGATTCTGAGGTGAGGGATGGCTTAAAGAGGCCTACGTTTTGGGAAGCCACCCCAGCACTAGTTCACGGCTAGTGAATTGGAGGGACCCTTACAGTTAGTGGGGGTGGAGTGTCATCGTCTCTTTAGTTTTCAAACGTGATGTCTTTAGCCTTCTGCATTTTGGATATCACGTGTGAAAAACCAGACCCTGAAAACATCTCCGCATGCAGTTGCGTAAGCAACATGGTACTTGTTCAACAACGTAGCAGAAGGTTGGGATTTCAGTTCTCTTAAAAGTTCAGTTCTTTGCGAGTGATGGCAGCAACAGTGGCAGACCTAGATTTCGTGAGGCCTGAAATTTGTACAAAGTCCCATGGGCAAAATTGGGAGGGCTGCTCCCAGAGCCTTGCAAGGTCTCAGCCAAGTGAGGGGCCCCGCGGTGTGGGCTTCTGTAGCTGCGTGGTTTGCTTGTTTCTGCGTGGCAGGGACATGCTGGGATCTGACTTTCTCCTTCTGAGCCTCGGTTCTGGTTTGTAAGGTGGGAGTGATCAGCATACCTGTGTCTTTGATTTGTGTGGTAAGGATTGGCTAAAATGGTTTATGTGGAAGTCCTAGCATAGCCCCTGGCATAGGATAGATGATTAGTATTTGTTTCTTTTTTTAAGATTCTATTTATTTATTTATTTATTTATCTGAGAGAGAGAATGAGAGCACGAGTGAGGGAGGAACAGAGGGAGAGGCAGACTCCCCACTGAGCGGGGAACCCAATGTGCGACTCGATCCCAGGACCCTGACATCATGACCCGAGCTGAAGGCAGAGGCTTAGCCACCCAGGCGCCTCTGTTCCTTTTCTTACTAAAATACACTGTGCC
This sequence comes from Enhydra lutris kenyoni, assembly GCF_002288905.1. Taxonomy (NCBI): domain Eukaryota; kingdom Metazoa; phylum Chordata; class Mammalia; order Carnivora; family Mustelidae; genus Enhydra; species Enhydra lutris. Next base: position 2,293,229 of record NW_019154152.1, on the reverse strand, counting down.
TTTCCTGGCAAAGGTAACCCATATCCACCTATCAGGAGTAGACTTCATGACCAAAATAATAACTGTTTCTTGCCTGGAGTGAAGGTCCCTGCCTACGTCTACAGCTGTTGCTGGGACATTCAGTACCAGTAACTGCCCTTGTTGGCAGCATGGCCAGATTCCCCATCAAGAAGGCTCTGCTCTGGTGTCTGGGAATCCACAGGGTTCAGTGAGAGCCTCAGACATGGAAAGAATAAGCCAGCAAAGCTGGGGCATATTTCAGTTTGCTGGGGAGAGGCGGCCAAGAGCCCTGTGTGCAAATTCTGCCCCATTGCATTTAGGCTGCGTGACCCTGGGAGAATTGCTTCGCCTCTCGGGCTGCAGATTCCATACGTGAGAAATGGAGCTAATAACCCTCACATTACGGGGTCATTTTGAGAATTAAGGGCATTGGTGGGCAGAATGCCTCCCAAGAGTGTCTTCCACATTGCAGACATTCAACAAATGTCACCCGATACCCATTTTTTTATGAAGTACTCTTAAATATCTGCACACACATGCACTGTGATTTGACTCGCTAATCTTTACTGCTTAAAATTTAAATTCTAGACACCAGATTTTTCAAGCTTCTGAAAATCTCCCTCTTCCCCAAGTGTACAGAAAGGATATTTTGAATTATCAGCTGAAGAAAGCCAGCTTCTGTTTTCAAAGGTGTGTCGATCCAGCCAGAAGATGGATTCCCTTCATTCCCTTTACATCCTTAGTAATTTAATTCCCCTGTTCAGCTTATGGGCCTTTTCCTCCCTTGATTGTCCTTGTGTGGGTGATAGAGGCAGATCAACGCGGGGCTGGAGCCTGGAAGAGTCGAGTCAAGGAGAGCTGGCCCTAAGGAAACCAAACGGAAGATGTGCAAACCAGGCATCGAAATTAATACACTCCAACTTGTAATAACATTTGTGCAATAATAATATTCCTTTGCAGTTTAATATTCTATTCAGCCCCTTTAAAAGATTGCCCTGGTGCTTAATGAATGACCAATGCTTATTAGGTTAAGTTGTATTTGAGCTGGCCTGTGCTGCTCTGGTTCAAGTGATTTAATGGGAATTATTTAATAGGTATTATTAGGATAATTAGAAAATGATCACAGTTAGGCAATAATATTGAGCTATAAAGGTTGTGAATAACCAAATTTAGAGACAGGCCTGAAAACATGAGTAGTCTGTGACAGTTATGCAAGGCTCCTCTAATAATTACGTGCGCCAGCCTGAAAGGCTCTTTTGTTCCTAGGAGTTATTCATTAGGCGGGCATTGAATTAGAGGAACATGCGGGGGTGCGGGATGGAGGGCAATGATGGCTGATGAGCAGAATGAAGCTTTGATGAGCTCCTAATTGTCGTGACAACAATTCCTTCTTTCTTTCTTCCCAATAGTCAGAAATAAACTCCCCCACCCCCGGGAAGGGTTGTTCCCCATTTTATCATGGAAAGGGAAACAAAGAAAAACAAAAATCCAACCACCCAACCTGAATGATAAGTCATGATGTCCTGTGGGGTGGGTGTTGGGAGGCAGGGAGAAGTGTCATGGATGGATGATGTCCTTGGAAAAGGGAATGGATTCCCTCGGTGCTCCTAGCTGCCCAGAGTGATGGTCCAGGATGTGCAGGAGCACGATTGCCCCAGGCCCCACCCTCTAGGAGGAAAACAAGCCACGCTTTGCCAGCCTCTTAGACCCCTCTTGGTCAAGGCGCTGTTACCCACTGCTTTGTTATCGATATCGATGTGGTGGCCAGTGTTAAGTGCTAGGGCCATGGAATTCCCCAGTTTTGCAGGAGACCACCATCCACATTTAGATGGTGTGGATCACAGAATCTGCGATTTCTTTCAATACATGGAAGCAGGTGAAATCTCTTGGAAACTGAGAGCAGTTTAGAAGGAGAAAAGATTTGTCCCTAAGGGAGGTATATGGGAATTACTTCTCCCTTATAGCTCTACCAACTTTGGGGGAAGGTTTACCAGCTGGTTGTCTGCATTGAGCTTGTTGTTTGTTTGGAAGGTTTGCTAAGAGCCAGATGGCTTCTTCGCAAAAATGGAGTTTATAAAGAAATAGCAGAATGTATGAGGCTGCCGGTAGGTGGCAGCAGGAGCACATGTTATGCTGAGAGAAACTGCAATGCTAAATTAGCCAGGAAGAGGGAAGTAGTTTGGCTTACACTCTGTGGTTTCCATCTTGCTGGCTGCTGAGGAGCAGAAATGATACTTTCCTTGGTAATGTAGCAATGAGGTGTCCTGAAAAGAACACAGGTACTGGAATCAGGCACTTGTGAGTTTGAGTCCCAACGCCATTCATAGAAAATGGCCAGGAGTAAAAAGATTCCAGAAATGATGGCTAAGCAAGCCAGGAATTTAGATGGGTTTGCTGAAACGCTGAAAGTGAACAGTGAAATTCAGTGCATTAGAGCATGGGAGTGTTTTACTTCCTGCCCAGCAAGCAGAGGGAACGCAGCATGGTACAAGTTGTCCTCTACTTGAGTATGGCCATGTGACCTGGTGGGCCCAGATGGCAGCTGTGCACACAGTGGATGGTGCCACAGCTCAGGAGCTCAGGCAAGGGCACTCAGCAGCCTTTATAGCAAGCACTGAACAAGCCAGCCCCTTCCCAGGAACCAGGTAGCTGTACACTAGTCACCCTGTGGGATCCTGACCTCCTTCTCAGAATTATCTCCTTGGCTGGTTGCAGGAGTGGCTCAGGCCTGGAGGATGGTAGGGACTTGCCATTTGGCACACTCAGCAGAGACGTGCAGAGAGGCTCAGGGTCTACTGCAGATTGCTTTACTCAACAGATAGGAATTATCCTTTGACTGTGTGTTCCCCTTAGATTCAGCCTCCATGGCCACCTTGTAGAAAGTCAGGGGCCTCACAACAAAGAAGGGCCCTGTGAGGGTGACCCCGAGATTCCCCTCCTGAGGAAGAAGCCTCGAGTCCTCTCCACTGTGTGGATTCCAGGCATATTAAGGTTATCTGCCCTAGAGTATTTCTTTACACAAAAAAAACCACCATGACAACAGCAAGACATGCATTTTGTATCACCAGTTAGTACATATAAATATATAATTGAATACAATTCATCAAGAAATAATATTGAATTTTGCTACATGTAAATGACTAGTGCTTTCCATTCTGTCTTATTTTTAGTGCTTGTGGTGGCCCATTAAGTTAACTTTGCAACCCTCAGGTTTAAAAAACACGGTCATAATAATCTTTACCTGGAAAAATATTTGAAACTACATTACCAAGTGGCTGACTCAGCCAGAAATACAGAATGCAGTTCCCAAGAAGCCCAGAACAGCAGAATAGTGGACTAGATGCTGTAACAGCCTATTTATTCCCCACAAGTCTACTTTCTGAAATACCGCTAGGCTCCCAAGTAAGCGAGGTAAACCTCTTAGGACCAAGAAGAAAGAAGAGAAGAAGAAGACAAGTGTGCTGAAACTTCCACATGCCAGGAAGGAAGCAAGCATAAAAAAGAAATCCAGGATTGCCTTAAGGATAAATATCAGTGGTTTTAAAGTTTAAGCCTTGGGACTAACAAAAAGGAGGGATGCTAACCTCGGGAGTCCACATCACACCAGTTCTTCCAGCTCCCTGAACAACAAGTATAGATCCTCTGTGAAAGAAACCACGCTTTAGTTTATGCACTCGGGATTCAGACAAATTAAGTTCAATAAACTATGAGATGATAATAATAAATAATCCTACAAAACACAAGGAAGTGAGCCACTAAGAATGGCCAAAACCACAAATTTAAATGGCCAAGAACTTCAACTACTATAAATTGTTACCGAATATATTATGTCCTTGTGACAAACGTTTGCAGAAATAGATGACACAGAAAAATGAGCAAGCAGAAAAAAACACTACAGAAGTTGACAGGCAACACCACCTTTGCCTTGACCAGCCGTAACCACAGTCAAATGTAGTATCGTGAGCTTCCTGCTGTGATGGACCAAGAAAGACACAGCATCTCTTACATGGCAGAAATGCTTAACCTGAATTTTATCTCAAGGATATAATCAGACAATTGCAAACTAAGAGACAGTCTGCAAAATAACTCACAAATTTCAATGCTATACAAAAACAAAAGGCGGAGGGCTATCTAGGAACTGTTCTAGATGAGACTAGGAGACCAAAGAAACATAACAGCTAAATAAAATGCTTGATCCTTTAGGTTTAAGTTTTTCTGAGTAAAAAGTTGAGAAAATGACCAGAGATTTTTTTTAAGGATTTTAAAAAAATAAATGGAGAGTCTGGAAATGAAAAATATATTCATTGAAATTAAAAACTCATTGAATGTATTGCACAGCAGCTTGGACACAGCTGTAGAGAGAACAAGTAAATTGGACAGTATATCTGAGGAAATGAACCAGACTGCAGCACAGAGAGAAAGGGATGGAAAATATGGAAATGTGGTTTGTGGATGGATGTAGAAGATGAAACAAGAAGGTGTGGTGCATGTTCAATCAGAGTCCTGGAAGGAGAGAATAGAGAAAATTAAGGTCATGTATTATTTGAAGAGATAATGGATGAAACATGACAACGAGGCATTTATAAATGTTAGCTTCCTTCATCTGCAAGTGGGTGAAAGACATAAATCTATAGAGACAGAGGTTCTGGGACACAGAAATCAGGATAAATTTGAAATACATCCATACTTACCTTGGCACAATGAGGAAAAATGTAGAACATCAAGGGCAGAGATGATCTTTAAGTAGATAAAGAGTAAAGATAAATCATCTCAAAAGGGAACAAAAGTTTTACTAACTGCCCTTTTTTCAACAGCTATAATGGACATTACAAGACAGCGGAGTAAAAGGGTCAAACAGCTAAAAACAAAACAAAACAAAACAAAAACCCAACTCTCAAGCTAGAACAGTATAACAGAAAAATTGTATTTCAAGAACAAGTACACAATAAAGAAATGTTCATTTTTTTTTCTCAAATAGAGTTAACTATGTATAAACAAAATTCTAGACAATATACTTTAAGGAGAAAAGGATATATGCAGAAGGATGGTCTGAAATATGAAAGAAGAAATAGTGAATAAAAAAATAATAAACATGTAAGTAAATCAAATAAACATTGTTGATATAAAATAATATGGATTTTTAAAACAGAACTGAAGTACTGGATACAAGATACAAGTTTGGAGTTGAATGATTGGAAGTAAAGTGTCCCAGGACCCTTATAATGTTTAAAAGAAGGCTGAGACAGTGTCAACTTTGTTAAGATATTAAAAATACCTCTTTAAATCTTAAATGTAGACACTGAAACAATGGAAATAAAATTAGTAACTTCCAAATCTGTTGGAGGAAACAAAGGGAGAAGAAATTTTTAAAAGTAATTATCAGCCAAACAAAAATCCCCACTCAATTCCAAGTAAAAACAGAAGAGCATTTTAGAAAGATAAAAAGATAGCACAAAGTAAGACATAGAAGGAACTCCAAATATCTCAGTAATCATAATGAAAGTTAATGAACAAGACAACTGTATGCTGTTTAGCAAATCCATATAAAATATAAATACACAAGTATACTAACTAAACACAGCTGGGGGTAGTATGTGTTTAAAATTCTCTATGACAAAAATATTTAAGAAATGAGAAAAAAATCTGGAGGTAATTACATTAAAAGCAGATAAAATAGCCTTTAATACCAAAACGATGATTAGAAATAAACAGGAATAAAATTACTACATAATTTTTATTTTTTAAAAAAGATTTTGTTTATCCATTCACTTGAGAGTAAGAGAGAAAGCTCAAGTCATGGGAAGGGGCAGAGGGAGAGGGACAAGCATGAAGTCTGCTTGTCCCTCTCCCTCTGCCCAGAGGGGTTCCCAGCACGGAGCCTGATGCGGGACTTGATCCCTGGACCCTGACCAGGAGCTGAGTGAAACCAAGAGTTAGAAACTCAACCAACTGAGCCATCCAGGTGCCCCATATTACTACATAAGTCTTAAATGATCAACTCACCAAGAAGATATCACAGTTTTAAATGTGTATGTATTGACAATAATACGCTCATAATATATATAACAACAAAAAAAGATAAACTACAGGGAGAATTTCTACTACTGAGGCAGGAGATTTTAGTATATCTGTCAATGGCAGTCAAGCAGACCAAACAAAGGTATAAATGTGAACAATGCAACTAATAGCCTTAATTTAAAAGACATCTATAAATTCCTCTACCACCAACATAGAGAATGTATATTCTTCTCAAGTTCACATGGTGATTTATAAAAATTAACCATAGTAGTTCATAAAATTAATCTCAGAAAACCTAAATTACACAGACCACATCCGATAGTACCATGTACTTACCATGTACTTAACTTAGAAGTCAGTAGCCAAGAGATAATTTCTAAAACCATGCATTTGGGAAGTTAAAAGATACATTTCTCAGGGTGCCTGGGTGGCTCAGTGGGTTAAGCCTCTGCCTTCAGCTCAGGTCATGATCTCAGGGTCCTGGGATCGAGCCCCGTATCGGGCTCTCTGCTTAGCGGGGAGCCTGCTTCCCCCTCTCTCTCTGCCTGTTTCTCTGCCTACTTGTGATCTCTCTCTCTCTGTGTCAAATAAATAAATAACCTTTTAAAAAGATATATTTCTCATGGATCAAAGAAAAAATCAAATTTCTAAAAATACTTGGAAATTTAAAGTATTCCAAATATTTAAATATATAAAAATATATATAATACATAAAAATATATATATTTAAATACCTAAATACATTTAAAATATACCAAAATATACCTTTACATACAGGAGAACAGTAGATCAAAACTCAGGGGATATAGTGAAAACTCTGTTGAGAGGTATTGCCCTAAATACTTTTATTAGAAAAGAAGAAAGGCTGAAAGTTAATGAGTTAAGCCTTCAACTTAGTTTAGAAAAAGCAAAAATAAAATAAACCTAAGCAAGAAGATAATAAGCAGAAGGAAATGAAATAGAGTCATTCATTGTAAAAGGGAGAGGACCAAGCAAGCCAAATGTTGGTTCTTTGAAAAGACTAATAAAAGACTAGAAGCAACCCTCTTAAACTGATTTTTAAAAAGAAGATAGAAGACTGAAATAAACAGATTAGGATTGAAAAGGGCAGACATAACCATAGATATGACAGATACAAAAAAATAAAAGAATATAAATGAATATTTAATGCAATTAATTTTAAAATTTGGCAAACTAAGGGTGATTTAACAATCACCGTATTAACAAATGAAAGGGGAAAATCACATGGTCTCTTCAACATAAGAAGAAAATATCATTTGACAAAATTCAACACTCATTTGGGACAAAAACTTTTAGCAAAAAAGGAATTAGAACAGGGTAAATGTTTTTAGTTTGAAAGGTATCTTTGAAAGTGTTATAGCAAACTTCACTGTTAAATGGTAAAATATTAGAAGCGTTTCTTTAAAAATCAGAAATAAGAGAAGAATGACTACCTCTTCTAGTCAACATTGCACAGGAGATGATAGTTCAGTAAGACAAGGGGAAAATGGCATAAGGTTTGGAAAGGAAGAAGCAAATTTTGTTGCTTCCAGATAATAGAATTATCCACATGAGAAGCACCCCAAAATGGACAAATAAATGGACAAATAAATTATTAAATATAAGAAGAGCCTATATGACTGTGATGGGATATAAGCTTAAAATAGAAAAAGCAATTGCATTTCTAGATCTCAGCATAAAGCAATTAAAAAATGAAAGAGCAAAGATGTCACTTGCATTAGCATAAAAACATATGGTACCTAGGGAAAAAATGAAACAAAAAATGTACAGAACCTTTATGAAGCCAATTTTAATGCTTCACTGAAAGCCACCAAAAGATTCAAACATAATCTCACATGTACAAAAACCTGATACAAGCCTGCAGTAGCACTGCAGATCACAGGAAATGAGTGATTCTGGGACAAGTGGTTTTCAACAGAGGAAAAAGATGAAATTGAGCCTTACATCACACAAACAAATCAGTTTCATAAGGATGAAAGATTTAATATGAAAAATGAAACTTGAAAAGTTAGAAAGAATCTTTTTAACCTCAAGCTGGTCGTCTGTAGACACGATGAAGGAAAAGAGAAGATAAGCCGCTACTTCAGAAGCTACATCTGCCACAAATATAACCAAAAAAGAATCGGTGTTCTAGACTATGTAAAGAACTCTTGGAAATCAATAAGATATAGAGAAGCAAATATTTGCCTGTATACAAATAGGCAAATGATTTGCAATGACATGGATGGAACCAGAGGGTATTTTGCTAAGTGAAATAAGTCAACCAGAGAAAAACAATTATCATATGATTTCACTCATGTGTAGAATTTAAGAAACAAAACAGAGGATAATAGGGGAAAAGAGAAAAAGATAAAACAAGATGAAACCAGAGAGGAAGACAAACCATGAGAGGCTCTTAATCTCAGGAAACAAACTGAAGGTTGCTGGGGGTGGGGCGGGGGTGAGAGGATGGAGTAACTGGGTGATAGACATTAAGGAGGGCATGTGATGTACTGAGCAGTGGTATTATGTAAGACGGATGGGTCACTAACCTCTACCTCTGAAACCAATAATAACATTATGTATTAATTAATTGGATTTAAATTAAAAAAATAAGATAGGCAAATAATAAAAATATATATTTCACAGAAAGAATACTCATCAGTAACTAGGAAAATGCAAATGAAGACTACAATGAGAAACTATTTTAAACTATTAAATTGGCAAAGTTTAAAAAACTTTATAGCACTAAGGATGTGGCAAGGATAAGAAGCCAGCAGAGCTTTTTATTCAATGTTAGTGGGAGTAAAAACTGTCATAGCTCTTTGGAAAACACTTCGGTTTTCTGCTGTGAAACTGATCGACCCTTTGCATACCATACTATTCAAGAAGTTCATTTGCGAGTGTATATTGCAGAGCAGAACGTGAAGAGCAACTTAGATCTCCATCAACAGGGAAACGGATCAATTGCGGGATGTTCAAAGATATCCCCCAAAGTGATTTTGACTGTTGAGGAAAGGAAGACTCCAAAAAACAAACAAACAAAAAACTATTGTAAATTATTTCTTGGGAAAAAAAGAAAATTGGATGGAACGATACAGTTCAGCTTGTGTCTGTTGAGTATAGTAGCATCAGTAGAAATCAGTGCGGCTAGGCAGTTCTCTCCTGGACCACGTTTTAGAAGGACACATAAGAGAGATTAAGGAGACATGTAATGCAGGGTAAAAGTCTGGCTTGAACCTGTGGGTATAATGCGGCAAAGAGGCCAAATCTGGAATTAAAAAAAAAAAAAAACAAAAAACAAAAAAAAACAAATAAACAACAAAAAACTCTAAAGACAGCAAAATAGTGCCTTTAAAGCTGTTTCTTTTGGATTGACAACAAGGAAAGGAGAGGCCCAGTGCTGAGGCAGATGGTGTAATGTTACATGATGAAAAAAGACAGAATTTCCAACTCTCAGCTTTTATGTTTTCTTTATCAAGGAAAATGGTCCTCAATCTAGAAATGTTAAAGACATCTAGAAGAGGGAATTGAAACTGCATGAGCAATCTAGATGAGAAAAATGAGACAGCAATGAATTCAGGTTTGTAAGCCCAGGTGAGAGATGGTATATAGACTAGTGTCTTGGGTATGGCATTACTCAGAATTGGTTGAATGAACCAAATTAACCTCCTGGTGTTTGAAATATTGGGTAGATGTAACCTCCGCCTTTGGAAACCCATGGAGAATTCCAGAACCAAAGACTGAATGCTAGTATATTTTCTATGTTTCACATCACATGGGAAAGAAGTAGGAATTCTGATCCTGGTCAAAATTCTAGAAAGCATTATGAAAGAAATTGTGAATATTTAGAAAGAAATTTAGAGATTATTAGGAACCATTGGTGTTTACTGAGAAGCTGTGAAAACAAATGTCATTTCCCTTTCTGGGTGGAGTTGTGAGGTTTGTAGTGCCAGTGGACATGGCAGACATTGTGAAGCTTGATTTCAGGAAATTAGTTTACCAAAGTTTCCTGTAACAGCCTCATGGACAAAATATAGACATGTGTGCTGGATGATCGGGTATATTCACAGTGTGTAGAACAGCCTCACCCAAAGCCTGAGAAGGGTCCCTAATAATGGGCCAGATGGCTCTGTTCTTGGTCCAGTCCCATCTGACACTTTGTTTTTCAATATTGCATAAAGGCCCAGGATGCCCATTTATCAATTCTGCAGAAATCCCAAAGCAAGGACTGTGTCAGCTAGATAAAATATTCAAAAGATTCCCCTATGATGGAATAGAATAAACAAGATGATATTTAACAAGATACAGAAAGTCTTGAATCAGGTGAGAGAAAAGATCAGTTGCAGAAATAGAACCCGGAGTCATCAGACTTCACCACTGCCGGTGTGGAAAGACCACCTTCACGTGCAAGGTAGTAGGAGCCCAGTGAAGACACAGGGCAGCTAAGACACCTCTGTAGCCCCAGGGCAGGTCTCTCCACTGTGAGCTGTTGATACTCTGTTTGATTCAGACTGGCTTTCAGTTGCATCCTGGAAAATGACTGTTACCATTTATTGAGCTTAAACCACATGCCATTGCAGGGGCTGGGTTAAGGTCTTCGTGTGCACAGTCAGTCCCACTGCATTTCCGTAACAGATAAAAAAGGTGGAGGCTCAGGGAGGCTATGCTAAGTATTCAAGCCCACGTGGTGGGGGGTGGAAGCGTACAAGTTGGATCCCAAGTCTGAGTTTAAAGTAACTTCTATGTTCTATATGATCTCTGGTCTATATATTTTATTCTTTCATTCCCTTCTGTGTTGTCATAGCAAGGGACATGTTGTATTCTCTTCGGCTATGCAGTGGTGGCTTTCCCTGCTGAACCGCAAGCTCCCAGTTTCCCTAAGAGTTGAAACTGATGCTTATTCATCCCTGCCCCTTGGCACCATGAACGTGACTTAGGAGATGTTGGTATTCAACATATTTATAAATTCATTCATTCACTCACTCACTCACCCAAGAAACCTAAGGAAGAATAATATATTGCTTATTTTTCTCCCTCCCTCTTTCCCTTTTAATGCTTTCTGGGTAAAACGTCACTTACATTATCCTACTCAGCCACCTTGAGTGTCCCTTTGTGTTCCACAGCATAAAGTGTGAGAATCCTAGTGTGACGTTCAGGGGCTTCTATGATGAGATCCTCAGATACTCCCAGACCTCACCATGCACCCCTCCCACCCCCTTAGCCCTGCCTGATCTATGTCTCTACTGCCTCTGTTCCATCTCTATGTCTTTGCTGACATTGTTCCTTCTTGGAAATGTTCTCTCCCATCCTCATTATTTCCTCTCCAGGTGTTACTCATTTTTCAACATACCAGTTCAAATGCCACCTTTCTCAGGAAGCCAGCCTCATATCCTGGCCAGGAAAAGCCTCTCTCCTCTGTATTCCCAGAGTAATTTTTGTTGCTTTGTTGTTGCAAGAGTTTCCTAATGATCTATTTTATTCTACCTCTAAATCCATCTGATTCAAAAGAGTCTTAGAGAGAGAGAGAGAGCAGGCATTATGCCTTATGACTATGTCCAAATTTCTCATGATATGTAACATTATCTGTCACTGTATCTCTAGTACCTAAAGTAGTATCCAATACCTATTCAATAAATAGGTGTTATTAAATAGTAAATTTATGGATGAATGGATGGATGAAATGGACAAATGAATGAATTCATCAGAAGTCAAGATCTGCATTATAGCACCAGTTACCCATTAATTATGTAATTTGGGGCACTTTATAAAATCTATCTAGACCCAACTGTCCATATGAACAAAAAGGTGGTCAAGAAGACAGCGAGGGGGGCACCTGGGTGGCTCAGTCATTTGGGCATCCTGCTCAGGTCATGACCCCAGGGTCCTAGGATGGAGCCCCACTTCAGGCTTCCTGCTCAGTGGAACCTGCTTCTCCCTCTCCTTCTGCCTCTCCCTCCACTTTCTTTCTCTCTCTCTCTCTCTCTCTCAAATAAATAAAATCTTTTAAAAAAAAAAAGACAGGGAGACAAGGGAACTCATTTTTATGGATGACTTACTAGGAACAAGGCAATGTGCTAAGGGTGTGACTTACCTTACATGCCTATAAGAAGGAGGGAAGGAGTGAGGAGGAGGGGGAGTGCTATACAAGCAGGAGGAAGCCTGGGCTTAGGATAAAGTTCACTTGAGTTCAAGCCCTGGTTCGGCCACTTACTAACTGTGACCTCAGGAAAATTCATCTTCTAAACCTCTGCTTTCTTCAGCTCTCAAGTGGTGACAATAAGCAACCCTACTGGTGAGTTTGTCGTGAGGATTAAATGTGATGTCCCACGTAATGCATGGAACCCGCTGGCTTGCGCGTGATCACGGCTTAATAAACAGTAGCTTGTTACTGTTGCATTACTTGCATGTCTTGTTGTTCAGTTTAACAGTGAAGAAGTAAAGGCTCAAGGTCACGTATAACTTCCGTCTGCACTGTCATCCCCTCTGCCTATGGGACACTCCAGTACAAATCCTCCTAGAGTGGCCATGGGCTTTGCAATATAGCCCGTGTCCTCATTTCAGGGTGAAATACTAAAAAGCCACCTCCATGTTGCTACTTTAGAAATACACCCAGGTTTTATCATTATATCATCTAAACCTTTAGCGTCTAGCATTGCATATCTAAAAGCAGTGTCAGTTTTCTCATGGTTATTCTTACGTTCAATAAAGGTCATAATCTAAGTTATAAGAAGATATGAATTTAGCTCTCCCAGCGAGACTCAGAGCTGGTTACACTTTTTTTTTCCCCATTATTGGCTTTTCTTCGTGCAAAAATAAAAAAAAAAGCCATCACCACCCCTCTATGATTAAATGTGGCGTGGGTGTTTCCGCCCCACGAAGGGAGCCACACCCCACCTGGGCACTCACTAATCGTTTGATTTGGGAGAAGAAAGGGAGGAGGAGATAGTAACCAGGAGAGTTTCTAGGGTTTTCTTTGGTGGAGAATGTGATGTGCAAACATACAGAAGTTTCACAGAGGACGTACTCAGAGGCAGGAGAAGTTTCATTTACGGCAGGGCATTATCGAGATTACATGGCTGTTGGAGCCAAAGGATTCCTGCCCTGAGTGTCCAAGAGGACCTCTCCCCCAGAGCATACCCAAGGGGGTGTGATTTGTCGGCCCGCAACCTGCAACCAAAGCGTCAACAGGCCATCGGGGGGCTGCCACCTGCTGAGCCTTTTTCTGCTACAAACATGGCCACTAACGCAGCTCCTAACCAGGTTGATCACGGGGAGAGAAACGCCAATCTAACACATTTGCTGTTGATTTCTTAAGCAGATTCAGGCACACAAGATGAAGCACAGCTTTTGCAGGAATGGTTTAAGCTGGCTCTGGAGAAGAATAAATTAATGCGATATGAGTCGGAGCTACTGATCATGTAAGTAAGGCAACACAGATAACAGTGAGTCCTAAAAGCAAAGGGGGTGGGAGAGGGGCGGCTCGCCCGCCCAGGTTGAAGTCCCAAGAATTCTTCTCCTCGTGCATACAGAATTGTGATTGAGGCAAATTGATATTTGGCGTCTTGCATATCCTGTTGGCATTAGCACAGAGAATCTTCCGTTGTCTGTTCTCTCTCTGGAGTCCTGTGGCTGAAATTGATGTCAGGTGACGGGTCTGGAGCTGGAGAGCATTTGGATAAGGTATTTCCAGTCTATCCTTGTCCCCCACCCTGGGCCGGTGGGGGCGGGGGGCACCTGTAGCCACGCACCTGTGATGGGGAGGCATGTTCTTGGCCTCTGGGTATGAACCCTGGAAGGGCTTGGGAAGATCTGCTTGGCCACGTCCTTAAGTATTTACCATACTGAGGGACTCTGAATGCGAGGTTGAAGGCTGCTGGGAGATCAGAAGGTGGAGCTGGATCTCATCACACTGGGACAGAGTTGAAGGTCACTCAAGCCAGGATGCAGACATATCTCTGGGGTAACCATTCAGCCCACTGCACTAACCTGACCCCATTGTTACCCATATTCCCCTATGGCATCACAAAAGTTAATGGACCCACTTGCTTCTTAGGAGCAAGTCTTTGACTCTAGCCCAGCGGATCTCACCTGGGGACAGTTTTGCCCCCCAGGGGATATTCACCAATATCTGGAGACATATTTGGGTGTCACACCTAGGAGGTGATGCTAGCATCTAGTGAAGAGAGGCCAAGAGTGCTACTTAACATTGTACGATTCACAGGATGCCCCTCTCCCTGCCACCAACAGAGAGTTATTCAGCCTAAAATGCCAATAGTGTCAAGATTGAGAAGTCTTGCCCTAGATCTATGGCAAGGCTCAGAGTAATCAAGAAGGCAGTTCTGCTCCAGGCTGGCTGATCCCAAGAAAAAAAGGGTGTGAGTTGAGTTCACCTAGTTTCTTCCCAAATCTGCCTCTCCTGGGGGTGAGAGTGAGTAAGAGTGGTCTTCAGTCTTCTGGGGAAGGAGGCCAGGAGTTACACTCATTGAGCTCCATGGACGTGGAAAGAACGTCCAGGAATGAGGAAGAAGGCATCTTCCTTAGCGATTATTTTTTCAATCACTGTTTTTTAAGTTGATACACGTGCTGGGACTCTGAGCAACACCTGTCCTTGTCCACCTGACTGCAAAGCCCTTTTTACACAACCCTACCATCTGCCTCTGGACCAGATCTGAATCACAACGTTCATTCAACAAAAGCATATCCAACACATCATCTGTGTCAGGAACTGTGCTGGGTACGGTGGAAAGAAGAATGAGCGGGCCACAGTCCCTATCTTCTAGGATCTCATGGTTTCAGGGGAGACAGACATGCAAACACATAGCACACCAGCGATAAGAAAACATGGCGAGAGCTCCATGGAAGTTTGTGGCAGGAGCAGCCTTGTCTGTGCGTAGGTTCTCCCTGTGATGATCAGGAAGGCAGTGGCTCCTGCTCCCAGTGCTCAGTGCCTGGCTTCCCTAGTTAGCACGTGGCCAGAGGGAACCTTCTTCTCCAAGAGAGGCCGCAGGGAAGAACTCAGGCATGGGAACTAGATGAAAGCGGGCAGGAGCTCTGTTAAAGGATGGGTTTTAGTTTAGAGAAAGAGCTGTTGGAACAGGGACAAACATCCTAGACAAGCAACTTGAGTGCTTTGGGAAAGCAGATACCAAGACAGGACTAGAAGCGCAAGAGTCGGGGCGCCTGGGTCGGCTAAGAGGCCGGATCTTGATTTTGGCTCAGGTCATGATGTCAGGGTCCTGGGATCGAAATCTCTGTCGGGCCCTGCCCTCAGTGGGGAGTCTGCTTGGGATTCTCTCTCTCCCTCTGCCCCTCCCCGCTGCTCTCTCTCTAAATAAATAAATCTTAAAAAAAAAAAAAAAGCAAAAGAGACATAGTAGGATAAAGGAGAATGGAAGGGGGAATAAGAGGGAAGTCGCACACCCTCTGTGGTCCTGACACCTGTGAAGGGAGTGGGGAGGAAAGAGAATTGGGCGGAGGAAACTCCGAACTGCGGTGCAGCGCCGGGAACGTCTCAGCCCGGCCAAAGAGAGTACAGGAGCAAAGATGCCACCAGAGGAGTCCAGCTCTAGCGCTGCCCGCTGTGCTCTGTCATTGGCAGGATGCTGTCTGGGCACAGCGTGGCCTCAGCACCACACTGAGTAGACTGTACCTCAGGAGTCAGCTCTTGGCACTCGGCCCAGAAAGTTCTCTCCTGAAGGAAGCCTTGAGTGGTACATTTCCACGGGCAACCAGAGAGGACCTAAGAGAAGTTCAGGGTCAATAACAAAAGGCAGAATTTTTTTTTTTTAAGATTTTATTCATTTATTTGACAGACAGAGATTACAAGTAGACAGAGAGGCAGGCAGAAAGAGAGGAAGGGAAGCAGGGTTTCTGCTGAGCAGAGAGCCCGATGCGGGGTTCGATCCCAGGACCCTGGGATCATGACCTGAGCTGAAGGCAGAGGCTTTAACCCACTGAGCCACCCAGGCACCCCCAAAAGGCAGAATATTTTAAACATGGCAGGGATCTTGGCCCAAGTAGCAGGAGAAGTCACAGAAATAGGGCAGCAACAGCAGGGCACAGCAAAATGACCCCAAAGCTGTGGCAGCTCCATGCACACGGCGAGAGGGGCTGGAAGGGAAGGCCGGGCGCTGTCAAACAGAGGCCCTATTCCCAGCCCTTCCCCACTTGGGTGTCTCTGTAGCAGTGAGCCTCTCTCACCTCAGCCTCTCTCTTCTCTCTCAAAACTCTCTCCTTTGGGTTTCTGTGATGCTGCCTCGCATCATCTCTTTTCAGAGCTCATTTTTATCTCTTTTTTATATCTTTTTTATCTCTTTTCAGAGCTCGGATGGCTTCCTTCCTGGCTACATCTCTCTTTTTTTTTTTTTTTTTTTTTTGCCTTCTCAGTGTAGGCATTTCCAAGCTCCTGTCTTCAAACTTTCCTTTCTCTGTAGTCTTCCTTTTAGGGATCACAGGGTTTCAACCACCATCTCTGACCCCTGCAACATCTGTGTGTGGTCCTGATTTCTCCTACGCGCTCCAGAGTTGGGTTTCCAAAGGGGGAAACCTCCACATTACACATGGCCTGGCATGTGGGCCCCTTGCCCACACATCAGATAGCCCCAGGCATTGAAAGTTCAAGGAGTGCCTAACTGACCTTCACCGAGAACGAACTTCACTCCTTGACTCTGCTGTTTCTATTGGCGGAAGCAAGGAGACCCCAGCCTGATGACTCCAAAAGCATCACAGACTCTTCTTTGCACGTCTCCTACCACCGGACGGAGAGCTGTGCGGAGGTTATGGCTCTGCCTGAACAAAATGGCTCACTCCTGTCTCGTCCTCCTGGTTTTGTCATTTACCACAATCGGAGATCTGGGAGCTGTTAGAGGCAATACTCGAAGTCATGTTGCCCCTAAAAGAGAAGAGAGTTTCAGATTGTCATTGCTTCTCCCCTGGATTATTCTAGCCTTTTCTTAATGATCCGTCCCCAGAGGGTGGCCTGAGTGGTCTTCCAGATGCCCCCTGGGATCACATCCCAACCTTCAGCTGCTCCTTCATCTCTGGCCTTCAGCGGAACCCAGCAGCCCTTCTCAGCTCCTTCAGCCCCAGACCTTCCCATTTAGAGATATTCCAAGACCCCAGTTTTAATTAAAAGGAAAAAAAAAAAAAGAATATAGTAACTATAGTCAGTGAGCTTACTCACTGTTTTAGGCATATCTTCAGTATTTACAAGGTGTGAACATTTTCTTACCCCCAGGGCCCAAGAATTAGAATTGGAAGATCATCAAAGCAGACTGGAACAGAAATTAAGACAGAAAATGCTCAAGGAGGGTGAGTACAGGGGTATGTGTTTGGGCCCCTGTGAAGGATATTTTTCCCTGGAAAGGCACTTGCACAGAGCACACCCCAAATCCCAACACAGGGCACTCCTCCCACCTTGTGTGAGCAGCCTAGAGGCGGAGGGAGAGGCTGGGGAGGGGGAAGCCCACCGGCTGCCCGGCGAGACGCTCTGGCTGGCTTCGTTCACCTGGCCTATGAGGGCAGCATTGGACTCCGTCGCACCAGCTAAGAGAACAAAATCGTTCATTCACTCCCCCCTCTATTCAGTTTAGAAATATTTGCTGAGAGTCTGGTGTGGGCCTGGTGCATGAAGAAGAGCTCCCCTGCCCTGGGTTCTGGAGAAGCCAACGTGCAAACGGGATTGGCATACACAGAGATGAGGGCCAGGACATGGGTGCCTGACGAAGGCGGGCCTCGTTCTGCAGGGCACTAGACGTGGTATCAGAAACAGCCTTCCCCCCATGGACCAGGGCAGGGCACATGTGAGAAAATGATCTCTACCACGAAGGAGGAGAGTGGAAATAAATTCGGTTGACATGCTGTCTTAATTATGTGTTCATTGGCTCTAGCACGCCAGGCGTATTCACTGTTTGTGCCTTAGACCTAGGTCTGAAAGGACAAGTTCAATGATTTCTTTATACCTCATGGCCCAAACATGGCACCTCCCTATGGGGTTGCCTGGTACAGGGCAAGCACCTAGTAAATATTGGATATTAGTAAATATTAGTCATCATCATGGTTAGTTTTACTTAGGCATTTTATCCCCATTTTACAGTTTAGAAACGAAATCTCAGCACACTTGGCATGCGTGAGGTAAGTGGTAAGGGGGCTAAAGTTCCGGAACAAACCACCACAGACTCAGGGACGCCTGCTCTTTCCCATGTAGTAGTGATCTGTGGACTTTCTTCGTAGCCAAAAATTCTTTTTCTAGCAAAATCCTTACAGGGCTGCACTCACTATACAGAATAAATAAAATTGGTATACGTCGTTTGTATTTGTCAGATGGACTCAGATGAGTCCCCTGATGAGAAGCCGACTTTGAGAGAGAGAAGTTTTTTCTGCGTTAATTACCAAATAAGGACCGACACTGGGATATACCTAGATGAACAAAATATACAACATAATATCTGATTTATACATTTAATAAAAATTTCAGTTTGCTCCATTTCAGGGTGGCAAAATAAATACCACCAACAGACCCCATGAGCCACCTTTGAATTTTCTTTTTAAAAAAATTTTTGTTTTTTAAAGATTTTATTTATTTATTTGTCAGAGAGAGAGAGCAAGAGAGCGAGCACAGGCAGACAGAGTGGCAGGCAGAGGCAGAGGGAGAAGCAGGCTCCCTGCCGAGCAAGGAGCCGGATGTGGGACTCGATCCCAGGATGTTGGGATCATGACCTGAGCCGAAGGCAGCTGCTTAACCAACTAAGCCAGCCAGGCGTCCCTTTTTTAAAAAATTTTTTGTGAGGATCGAGGATCATACATCTCTTCACTCCTCTCTGGTATAACGCACCCCCCAAAAAGCTTCTTCATTTTGACTATACCTGAGATCATCTTCCATAAAAGCTTTATCCCCCTAGTTAGCAAGAAAGAAAAGAAAAGAAAGGAAAAGAAAAGAAAAGAAATGTATCCCTCTCTAGTAAACTCAGTCCGATGGAATAATTTAGACAGTCCGTGTAGGAAGAGCTCAGTCTCTTTGGGATGAAAATGTCTTGGAGATGGCAACCTTTTCCTTCTGTTCTTCTCCCTGAGGCCAGGGAAGCCTGAGGCAGGTTTGTGTGAATTTGAGGCATTAGCTGTCTATACTGGTTGCTTTGACTGGCTGAGCCCCCACACAGCTGTCCGGTCATCGGGCTGCCATTCTCTCTGCTGGCATTTGCAGCTAAGGATCTTAACATTGTGGCTGGCATCCACCCTAGCCTGGGCCCTCCTCGGTGTGCCTGGAGCCTGATGGCGTTCCCTGGCACCTCCTCCATTCAGCTTGGCCACATGTCTCCGCTGTGGGACCATATCACTCCTCAACATGGGGAAGCCCTCTTGGGGGCCTATTGAACAGCTACCTTTGATGGCTCCGGGGCTGGTGGGCACTTCTGGGTCCCACCTGGGCCATACACAGCAGATGGAGAGCTGGAAAACCAGACTCAGACCCTTCTCTGCCCAACCACAATGTACTGTCCCATGTTCACACATGAGGCGCCCTTCCAGCCGACTTCTTCCCAGAATTCCATCCAAGGGGCAGGGTAAGAATCCGTTGGCCCCCAGTGTTCCCATCAAATGGTATGACATTTCTTGGCCCAGAACAGAGAGGCTGGAGCACAGGGCTCTCATCCTCTGCTTCTCTTCTGTCTCCCATAAAACATGAGGTGGAAAGGGAATGATGCTTCCCCATCTCCCTTTTGTCATGTATACCTTCTTCCTGACCCTGTCCTCAGAACTAATCCTGTTGCGAGAAGTAGAGGCCCTTGGCTGCTCCAGGATGAGTCTCACTACCTAGTCCCCAGTTTGCTGAAGGGAAGGGGCGAAGGTATTTAATATAATGTCCTTTCCCAAGGCAGTAGTCTGGATGACAAGACTTGCATCTGCCTTAACATCTCTTTTGACTGTCGGAAAGCCATTACTATCTGTTTCTTAGCCTTGCCTTTCCTTTTGCAGCCATCTCATGTCCCCCAGGCAATTGGAGGCATCAGGCCAACCAGGAAGAAGCTCTTGTATTCTGAAGGCGATAGGGAAAACATAGTCACAGGCTGGAGACACAGTCCCATTGGCCAACCGGAGTCCTGCTTTGCTCCTGCTTGGTCTCCACTCAAAGGCTGCAATTTGTCATGAACTACACATGAAGAAAAGGATTCTCCGCATTAAATTGTAGCCACTGATGCAGATGGCTTACTCAGAACTTTGCACGTAGATTTCTTTGCTGCAGTTCAGACATGTTTAGGGAAAACAGCCTTTTTGTTGTTTGGCTGGTTTCTTTTTTGCGGGGGAGGGGAGGCTGGAGGACTAGGTTGGGCTTGGTGGATACTCTTTCCCTCACAAAGGGATTTCCCCCTGTTGCTTTATCTGTAGCCCCACGATGAAAACTGAGCCGACTGCCGCACAGAGCACCCTCCTTGCAAATCTGTGGCTTCAAGAACAGTCCCCTGGTGTTAAATTCATTTCCTTGTTTTCTCCGTGGAAATTAAAAGGCAGAAACAAGTCCAAAACAATCAAGAAACGTCCACGCCAAGAGCTCTCTCCCTGGGCCAAATGTTACCTGAGGTCTCACGCTTTTCCTTTTTTGTTTTTTAGAGAGCCAGAAAGATGAGAATGATCTGAATGAGGAGAGAGAAATATTCAGCGAGATGATGCAAGTGATTGAACAAAGGGACAGACTCGTGGACTCCTTAGAGGAGCAGCGCATAAAAGAAAAGGCTGAAGACCAGCACTTTGAAAGCTTCATATTCTCCAGGGGCTGTCAGCTGAGCAGGACGTGAGCAGGCCCAAGGGGCGCTCTCCGGATGCTGGCTGAGGGCGGATGGGGCCAGGAACACCCCACGCACTCACAATTCCTTTGGCAGGATCTGGGGTACCTGGAACTTAAGCGATGCCCTATTGCCATCTTTTCTTAAACATGAAAATTCTCCCATCTGGAGTACAGCTGCCCGAGACCCTTCCAGAGATTCTAATGAAGAAAATACAAAGACTGTTATGAGATCAGCAGTCCCTCTGGCAGGTCTCACCTTGGAGGTGACCTTGGCAGATGACCAGCATTGTTTTCCTGAGAAAGGGGCACGGAGATTGACTTTCCTGCTGCCTTTACCATTTATCTTCCCAATTCATTGAGTTACACATCTCCAGGTTTTTAAGAAGCTGCCTTTTCATTAATATATCCATATTTGCCTTTTTTTTTTTTTGCATGGATGACCGGTTTCCAAATGTCAGAAAGAAGCAGCCACGGTTTAAAGATTAGGTTAATATTTAAATTGTGTTTCCAGAGAAAAAAGGAGAAACCTTGAGATTACTGGTTACATAAAGCAAATAACTCATATAGCAGGTGTTAATTCAATCCTGGATTTAATTTACCAGTTGTATTTGTAAGCCTTAATATAATATACATAAGCAATGAGAGTTGAAGACATTTGAGCCTTAATTTTGTTTAAAAAACAAAACAGAAAAAAAAAAAAAAAGGAAAGAAAACTCTGCCCCTGGAACATATGAAAAGCATTTCTAGAAGATGAATAGTTTTCCAGTGCTTTTCTTATATGGCTATTGGTGATGGCAAAAGGGAAACTCATTTGTTGATAAAGTGTCATTGAGGCGGGTGCTGCTACTGAAGCACACCCACTAGAGATCCAAGATGAGGATGCTTCCCGAAGGCAGTCTTCTCGGGTCCAAAGACAAGCATCTCCAACACTTTCTCCAGGGATCCCCTCGGAACTCCACCGGACAAGGACGAAATCACTTCCGACTTCCCCCGGGTAGCTGAGTGCCATGACCCCATTTACCAAATACAGGGACCAAATCTCAGACTGGGTTGTGGATTTTTTAAATGACATTTTCAATGTGAAAAGAAAGCCAAGAGATGGAGTTTTGTGCACTGACGAGGGATTCCTGGGCCCTTCTGATGGGTCCCATGCGAACCATGTTTTACATAGTGATCTGTTGTCAGAAATTGATTGTTTTCCCTCAATGGGATTCTTTGAAGATTCAGTCTGTCACAAGAGACGGACTGAGGAACTCTTTGTTACGTGTTTGCCCTCTCTCATTTCTGCACGTGTGTAAATGGGTCGCTGAACAGAAGGTGCTTTGCGACAGTTGACTCTGACCAGAGACCTAACTCTCCTCAATGTAAGTTGACCGTGAACTGCTTCTGTCTGAGATGCTGTCCACGCATGCCAATCTGGCCAGCCGACAAGCCGGAAATTAGAAATGTAACTGGGTTTCCCAAGCCCGCCCACACTTGGAGAGGTGTTAAATGGAAACTTTCCATGACATACCAAATTCCAAAGGTTGCAGTTCTCTTTTCCTATCTTCTTTCCTTCCTTCCTCTTCCTTTTTCCTTTCTTTAAAAAAAGAATCAGATCTTCTAGTGCATGAATTCTTCTATGAGGGAATATGTGCAGGCATTGAGCTATCAAAACTGTGCCATTTATGGCTATTTATTCTTATTTATTTATATATTTGGTGGAAATTGCTAATAGGATTTCCTCCTATTTCTGGTTTTCCTGTGTTATGCTACGGGCACTAAGATATTGGTATATAAGCTATTTAACAGACAACCCAGTTGTTGGGGACAGTGAGTTGCAAAGTATTAAAGATTTATAGAGGTAGTTAAAATAATATTTTCAGTCATTAGGTATTTAAAGGTAAGACTATGGATACTCAGGAATTTTAATTCATTTAAAGAAGAGAGATATAGAACTTCGGTTTTTATTTTTGAATGTTCAGAAATATCCAAACCCAGTCTTTTCTGTCAGTTACATGAAAGCGTGCTATCATTTCACAGAGGCTGCTCACATGTATAGTGTCTGGGTTGTTGTTATAAAAAGAATTAATTGCCACTTATTTTAATTTGTTCTGTTTTCATCTAAAAGAAAGGTTCTCCCAAGAGGGCCAAGAAAGAAGGTGTTTCTTGGCCCTCGTCTTCTGTTAATAGACAAGGGAAGCGATTTGTTCACTTTTTCTTCCGCAGACTGTTCTGTAGTTTAAAGCTGAGTCTTATCTGGCCAAGCTGGAACATAAACCTCATATGTAACAGCCTTCTACTTACTACGGCTTTCAGCTTGGTGGTACATGAAAGTTTCAACGAACACTTCCAAAAAGACATAAATAATGTGGCTGTTGAATTATTTTCCATAGTTCCATTCCTTATTCACAAATAAAGAATGTCATAAGACCCTCAAAATGTAAAATACTGTACATTTTAAAGATGGGTTTTTTTTAACGCAATATGAGTAGGAAGGATTATGATGAAAACAACTTCTTCTGTCCCATAAAAGAGCACTTGTGATCAAAGTTGGACAACATAGGGCTCTGGATGAGACATAAAGCCCCAGCCTCGTGTCATGTGTTAGAGACAGTCTCGTACAGCTTTTAAGTTAAACTGAAGGGCTCACAATGGTCGCAAGGTAAGGGTTTAACAGAAGAGGGACGGAGAGGACAGTTCTCAAGCTTCCTCTCCCAAACCATTCGTTGGTTGATCTATGTGTTTAACAAACGTTCTCTGATTGCCTGTGGTGGGGTCGTGCAGCCCTGAGCAGATAATGGCATGAGGGAAGAATATTCGTCCTCCACTCCACCCACAAATAAATGCAAAGAATAATAAACAAACAAATAAACAAGTACCACTCCCAAATAAATACAAAGATAACTATTTTTATTACAAGCATCAGCCTAGTCTACTCACATTTGTCTCAAGCATAAGGACTTTAAACCCCAGCAACTGCAGCACTCCTGTGGCAATTAAAATAAGTTCGTTTCTACAACTGTGAAAAGTAATACCAGCTTGTACCGTTTGCTTTAAACCCTGACTTGGGCAGTGTCAGGCTGCTTGGAATCAATCAATGCTGAGATGCAGCATGTTAATTGCAACTGAGAAAGGAAGTGGCAGGTGTTTCTAACTCTGATGAGCTGCAATGAAATTGATGTTTTCTGCATTCTGGAGGCAAATGACAATTCAGCAATGTCTGTCTTCCCAGGAAGCAGATTTACGGGCTTTTCCTTCCAAACTGAAAATGGCAGTAAGTCCCACCCAGGTGGCTGATCAGAGAAGTGCCTCAGCAGGGCAGAGGTGGCCGGGGACAGCTGGGGCTGCCACATGAACAGAGAGAGTGGCAGTCATTGGACGTGGTGAGCTCGAATGGAGTTTACTGTAATAGGAAGGTTCACATACATGGGAGCGTGTACTATCTCACCTACTGTTTATCTTCTAACCTCACTGCTGAGTAGCTTGTAAAAGATTAATTTGCTCCAAGCATTGGAAACTATTCATGTGGACTGAAAAGCGTTACATGTACGCTGCTATAAATACTGAAATGAACCAAAAATAAATGGTTTTCTGTTAAAGCAATCACAACGTTTTCATGTGGGCTTGGTCAGGCACTTCCGAGGGCAGCATCCATTCCATTTCTTTCTTCGAAAGGACCAGGGCAAAGCTTTGATTTCACGTGGGAGACTGTGAATTAACAGCTGGATGCTTTTTTCCCACTGGGGCACCTGGAAGGACTTACCTGGCCAGTGGATCAGACTGGAATGGGAAGAGGAGTGAATTGCCTCGGGTCTGTTGTTCCAGCCAAGAAAGTGACCCTCAGAGCTGGGAAAGGGGAGATAAGGAGCCAATCCTGGTTCCACCTCCCCGTTCCTCTTACCTTCTCACCTGGCCTGACCTGATTTTGTATTACATTCGCTCAGCAGGAATGCTCCCGCCTACACCGAATTGGCCTCTTTCTTCAATGCATACTTTCAAGACCGAGTTTATTTGTTTCCGTTCTTCATCCCAGTGAATGCAAATTTTCATGAAATGTGGCAGCACAATCCACCAGAATTGCCACGTCAGGTTAGCCAAGTGGCCAGTCCCCAGCATTTCACACTGAGTTTCCCCATTGTTGAAAAGCTTTGTCTGCTGATGGAATATTTGCCATGATCTACTTTTTCCCATTGAATATTAACAAAAAGTAAACATAACTGCAGATAAGAGCCCCTATTTTGCAAGTGCTAACATTTCAGCAGCAGGGGAAGCAGCAGCTAAGGCCAGACACTTTTGATGGCACTTTATAAATGTTCTTATGCTGGTGCTGGGGCTCATCTGCTCTTCTCTGGCTCTCAGAGCCACAGACTCTCAACCTTTAGCTGGCCCGTTCACTGCAATTCACCAGCCCTCAGCTTTCCGGGCATGCGTGGTAGTGTCATGCTCACTCCCTTTCCCAGCTTGTTTCTAGAAAAATGAAAAGCCCAACCAATGCTGTCAGGGCTCCCCTGAGGAGCTCTCTCACCCTGATCGTGGTGCTGGGTGCTATGAATTCAGCTCACCTCACCTGCAGGTGCTGTAATAAGCTTTCTGAGTGCATTATTCCATTTAATCTTGGAAGCAAAATCCTTCAGATAGCCTATTCTGGGGATAAGACTGAGCCACAGAGGCTCAGTTGACCTGGTCGTCCAGGTACGAAGGAGTGAAACTAGGGCTAGACCCAGATGTCGGCCTCCAGAACCTGGGCCCTCGACCACCAGGCTAGACAGCCTTACCCTGTGTCCTCACCCAGACCTGCACCTGCTGTTTCCTTCCCTTCCTTTCCTAGATTGGTTCCCATTGTCACTCTCTCCCAGCAGCTCTCTGCCCAGCCCTGCTCAGGGGAAACTGGGCATGGAAGCCCAAGCCACCCCTTTAGCGTGCTTTGTGTTTCCTTCCAACCTGCATCTAGCTATACTCTAACATGACAACAATCTTCTAGAACAGGTAAGTTACCTAACCTCCACCACCCCTCACAAAAATCTTTCAATAAGCATGATACTCTAGGAAGATGCATCTTGTTCATCCCAGGTTACCAAATGCCCCTGACACACTGCCATGGACCTCGAGGGCAGCTTTTGGCCCCAAATAGAGAAGCATGGCATGACACCTTCAAATCCCACGTCCCAAGGGTTGGGAAGCAAGAACATAGCGCTGAAGGGATGGGAGAAGGTGAGGACAGATGGAGTGTCTTGGGGACCAGCTGGTTTTTGTAGGTCCTTCGGTCATGCAGATAGAGAGGAGTAGGACAGAAGTCACCAGAAAACAGCACTCATGGTCCTGGGTGAAATGGAACCAAATAACCTGTTATTGGGGCAGTAGGTTGGAATACATCTGAATTTAGTTCCTTTCCCATCCCCAGAATAATTGAAAATGTTCCCATAAGAGTTTGGGAGAAATGCATGTGTGTTTATGTATAGTAGTCCCAACACCGTAAGTGTGTGATCTGAAAAGATAGCTCAAGAAAAACCCAACAAGGGTGATCATTCCAGACACGGTAACTGGAGCTAAGAGTCTCTATTTCAGGGCTCAAGTTCCAGTTCTGCCTTTGCTCACTGGACACCTCGATTATGCCTGGATGTCTTCATCTGTGAAATGGAGCTGACCCTGCCTCCCTTCCCCCTCCCTCCCAGGTTCCTTGCAAGAGTCTGTCTGCTGTACTTAGGTTCCAGTTTTAAAATGGGATTGGCCAGAATATGCCTTTGTCATTGGAATGGCCATGGTGAATCTTGAACTTTTCTAATCCCAACAGCAGAAACAGAAAACGACATCTCAAATCTCAGCAGAACAGGGAAGAATGGGGGCAGTTCCCACGAGAGGAAGTAGAAGTTGTAAGCTAGGCCAGGGACCGCACTTCCCAGAGCATCGTCACCTCTCTTTTGGGACTCTGTGTCTCCAGGCTGGGCTCTGCTGACCTCTTTGGCCAACGGTTTCTCAAATACACCCTAAAAACACCATCTGGCCATGGTGACTGGCTTCCAGCTCATGGCTAGATGTAATATTTCTCACCTTCCTCCCTATAAGGAAATATCCCAAGCAAAGATGGGAGTGGAGACTTGTTCCTCCAGGCCACAGGAGTCTGGAGGCAGGTGTGGGAGGAAGGTGGATTATAACCGATTACAACCGTGACAACCGTGACCTTGCTCCTCCAATCACACCTCCATGGGAAGGGGTAGGGGAGACTTGGGAGTAATATTCGTGGCCTGTGACACGGACCACACACAAACAGAATCACTGGGACTCCAGGAATTCTTGTCTAGCTGTATCTGAAGTGTCTGATCACTGCTTTCTCTGCTTAAAAGCTCTGCCCCTTTTGCTGTTCTTCTAGAGTGTTCTCCAGTCCTTTGTTAGACTACTCAAGTAGCAGCCAATGATTTTAGAGCCCCGTCTGTGCATGTAGTTGGCCCTCAGCTACCATGTTCAGGTGATGAATCCCCCACTAATGTCTACAGTTCCTTACTGGACTCTTAAAGGATAGATAAGCAGGTCACCTGTCTCAAAGATCTTGGGACACATTCTGCCATGGCTGGATCACTGGTCGTTTGAATGGCATCGTCCTGTGTGATCCTTGACAACACCCCACCCTCAGTTCCCCTGTCACAAACCAAGGCCTAGGTCTTTCAACTTTCCCTGCCCTGAGGGCTTTCCTCACTTGGCCACCCCCCACCCTGCCATCTGGCCACCTTAGCCCATGCAAGCAGCGCTCTTGAAGGACGTGATCGCTGGCAGCCTGGCCTTCAGAGGCCACTGCTAATACCCCAGAGTTCCCAAGAGGCACACTCCCTTAAGAGTTCTTAAGTGTCCCTCTCCAGAGCCATTTTATCTCTCACACATTCTTTTCATCCGGAGAGCTCTCTTCGCTTTCAGTGATCAAAGAAGTCCCCAGGAGGTGCTGGCTGGCTTCTCTTCACCACCAGCACCCCTGCCCCGCACCCCCACACTGCAACCAGCCCCCACCGCTTTGATGTGGTCAGACAACTCTGATTATTAATTAAGATCCAGACCCTTTATAGAACCCTCTTCATGATCTAAGGGACATTTGTCCCTTAGACTTGTATCATTTTGGTAGGCGGCCATAACAAAGGACCACAAGCTGGATGGCTTAACATAACAGAAATGTAATCTCTTACAGTTCTCAAGGCTAAAAGTCCAAAATGAAGGTGTGTTCCCTGCAATGCTTCCTTCTAAGCCCCCCCAAGCATCCCTTGGCTTATGGCAGCATAATCTCAGGGGCTGTCAGTCTTCTGTGTGTCTTCGCATCATCTTTCTTCTGTGCATGTTTGTGCTCAAACTTTCCTCTGTCAAGGACATTGGTTTTACTGGGTTGGGAGCCCATTCTCATCCAGTTTGCCTGACATCCTATTTTAACAGAACTAAGGGCATCTGCAATGACTCTATTGCCAAATAAGGTCACATTTTGAGGTTCTGGGGTTAGGGTTTCAATATATTTTTAGGGGACACAACTCAACCCATAACAGATTGTATTCACGTTTGGGAAATGTACAACTTTCCCCAGTGAAAACCTCTTCCAGTTTGACTTGATCTTAATTTGAGATGTTGTGTTACCTCTATATTCTGGGCTTTTAACCTATACAACAACAACAAAAAGTAACACAGCAAAAGAAAAAGGAAACAGAATGCAAAAGACAAGCTGCTTAAATATGACAGGTACAGATCAACAAAAACGATTTATGAAATCTGTCTGAGTGGAGCAGAATCCAATTTTCTCTCCATTGTTTACCAGTAATAGTTACTCTTTCACTATGCTTTCATGATTACCCTACAGGCTACAACACGATTGCTTGATTTATCAAAGTCCAATATAAGTTGTTACCTTTACTCCTTCCCAGATAGTGCCTGGACCTTGGAACTCTAACACCATTTATTCACTTTCCAATTGAAATGATTTCGCTTCTGTGTATTTTAATTTGATTTCTATATTTTTAAACACTACAAGACATTATGATTACTTTATTTAGTCAATATCCTTTTGAGTTTACCCTTTTATTTGTGCTTTCTTCCTCCCTGTGTCACCAGGCTTCCATCTGGAATAATTTTCTTTATGTCATACACTTTATTTCAGTTTGGGTCCGCTATTGACAATTTTTCTCAGTTGTGCTTTTTAACGTAAACGCCTTTATTTTCTCTTTGTCTACCAAAGGACAGTCTTTTCAAGTCCCAAACTAAAGCAAGCAGGGGGAGGTTCCTGGGAGGTCCCTGGTTTGGTGACCTCTGGGCATTTGTCTGCTTATCCCTGTGAGCTTGGCACCTGCACTGCTCAACCTCCCAGCTTCCCAGCTGTCTCTTCTCAAACTGGTTGAAAGTAGTCCCAAGTGATGGGCTCCCCTCTCTGGGGTCCCTTCTTCTCCGAGACTGTGGCCCTGTAAGCGTTATTAGCTTTCCAATGCTCTCAAGAAGATTCACTTTACACTCCGTGTCCATCTTTTCCAGTTCTCAGTGGGCGGCTTGGCCCATGTTATGTAGTCTGATGACATGAGAAACTGAGTGCCCCTTCCTCATCTATGTGTCAGGATTCCTGGAAGCTGTCACATAACACATTTGGTCGCATCCCCTTGGTCAAAGTTTAGTCATGCGACTACACCTAGCTGGAAGATACAGTCTTTATTCTGAGGAACCACAGCCTAGCTGAAAATTGTGGTTTCTATAGATATTTGGGTGAAGAGATTCTAAAGGCTATGGTATTAATCTCTTAGTTATTGGCTATGTGCTCTGAAGCAAGTTATTTAAACTCTTCGAGTTTTAAGTTACTCACCCGTAAAGTGGAGGTTATGATATCATTTATGAGTCTCCAATGAAATGTAATAATCAACACTTCATTGAGCTAGGACTTGTTATCTGCTAGGCACTGAGCAATGTAGTGTATTTACACTCTCTTGATCCTCCCAACAACCTTATGAGGCAAGGGCTCATTTGTTCTCATTATGATGAGAAACCTGAGGCGCAGAGATGTGACGTCACTTGCACAAAATGGCACAGATTGACTGCAGAATGGCAGTTCGAACCCCCAACCTTCACCATTATCTGCTCCTGCCTTGTAAATTACACTCCCCGCCGCGCCCCCCACCCATGGGAATCACTGAGGGACGATGAAAGAACCAGGATGGGAACAATGCTGGGTGGGTGAGAGCAGCACATGTTCCGCTAGAAACTCCTAAGGGAAGGTCTGGGGACAGAAGAGATCTAGTTTAAGACCAATGGAATTCTGAGTGATGTGGGCCACCCCAGGGAGTTGGAGAAGGAGACCATGGAGATGAAAGGGACCCTAAAGGGCAGGCAGTGCCATCATTGTATATTGAAGAACCATCTACATTAGAAAATTGTTGAAAGTATTAAGTGCACGCTCAATGAATTTCCAAAGTGAATACACCCGTGCAAGCTGCCCCCAGATCAAGAAAAAGAACACTACCAGTCCCCAGCCTCCCCTCATGCCCTCCCACCCACACTGCCCCGTTCTGGTCACCACCCCTCTCAAGGCTCATCATTATCCTGACTTGTAACACCAGAGATCAGTCCGTTTTTGAATTTTATATGAATAGAATTGGTTATACGAATAGAATTATCTTTTTGGTGCACCTGATCCTTTTTCACTCAATATTGTGAGCTCCATTTCTGCTGCTCCTTGTGGTTGCAAATTGTTCATCATCCTTGCTGTATAATATTCCGTTGTGCGACTATCACAATTTATTTATGGATTCAACTCTTTATAAGCATTCGAATGGTGCTGCCATGAACTTTCTAGAAGATGTATCAGAGTGCACAAATGTACTCATTCTTCTTGGGTCTAACCTAGATTGAAGTTGCAGATCATCAGGGGTGTGTTACATTTTTAACTTTAATAAGCACTGCCCTCACTTTCCCAGCGATTCCATTTCCCAGAAATGGAAGTAGAGAAAGGACAGCCATTCATCCAGGGTCACTCAGCCACTGAGCCAGGACTGGAGCCTGGGGTTCACGCTCT
This sequence comes from Enhydra lutris kenyoni, assembly GCF_002288905.1. Taxonomy (NCBI): domain Eukaryota; kingdom Metazoa; phylum Chordata; class Mammalia; order Carnivora; family Mustelidae; genus Enhydra; species Enhydra lutris. The sequence goes on along the minus strand of NW_019154152.1, from coordinate 2,262,429 downwards.
CCCAGGGCAGGATGTCTAGTCTAGATTTCAAGGAGAGACTGACCTAGAGATTCAGTAGAGTCTCACAGTAACATTTCATTTTCGAGCTGCTTTTATCATTAACCCTTGGATAAGACAAGACCAATGACCAAGCACGAGAGGGGCAGCTCATCTGTGGGGCCATTATTACAGATACCAATACACAGTGAGGGGGCTGGTGCAGGGTCTTCTATGCATCTTATCAAAGAAGTGCATGAGGTCCTTGATTAAGTACCTTTTAGATTCTACCCAGCCAGACCGTGGGTAAGATGTCTTCTCGTGTATTAACTCATTTAATCTTCTGAGCAGAAACTAGATCATATCCATAAGGACTATAAACACATACTATCAGAAAAGAGTGTCTGAACTCTGTAAGCACACTGGAGCAGTTGGAACAGTGCTTTCCAAATGATCTATGGCCAAGGACCAATCCAACCCAGACCAACATTTTTGGAAAATACAATAGAAAAAGAATTACCAGAAAAAAAAAAAAAAGATATTCCAAATAGCAGCTTTCAATTTTTCTTATTATACTAAACAAATATAGAATTGCATGGCTAAATTCCTATAAAAGTTTCTAAATACTCAATTTCTGTATTTCTATTATTGAGGACCAATAACTGTTTGCAGATCAACACTGGTTTTCAGACTACACTTTGAGGGGCACTGATTTATATCTCACTGCTTATACCCCAACGGAAATCTCTCAAGAGAGATTGATAATTATTTCACAGGCAGGAGGGCTTGTCAACAAGACATCTGCAAAATATGTAGACCCTGGAAACCATTCGTACCCATACAGGCTCTGCTTACATTAATGGGACTTCACCATTTCACTGTCTTTATCAACGTAACTATTCCAAAAATATCTTTCACAGAAAGATAAGAGTTACAAATAACTTTATTGTGAGCACCTGCCTTTGGCTCAGGTCATGATCTCAGGGTCCTGGGATTGAGCATCATGTTGGGCTCCTTGTTTAGTGGGGAGCCTGCTTCTCGCTCTGCCTCGCACCCATACCACTCCCATTCCTGCTCGCTTGCATGCTCTTTCTCTCAAATAAGTAAATCCAATCTTTTAAAAAAAAATAACTTGATCATGCTTTTCAAGACCTTCTCCCAAAACCTTATTGGAATGAACGTAAAACCTTTAAACTTTGCAATAGCATCAGAAAGATTATTTAGTCTTCAAGACTCTTTAAAAGAGCTGCCTTTTACCTACCAATCCTAAACTAGTACAATCGTTAGCCAAAATTAAACAAGCACCCCCCCCCCATTGAAAGACCTCCCTTAAACCAGATTCCAAAACCTTATAACTATCTGCCTCTTTGCCCTTCCCCAGGCCAAGACGCAACCCAGTCTTGGCCAAGGCAGGGCTCTCCTTACCATGGTGTACAATAAATTCAAGCTTGGTCTTCTCCACAGCTTATTTTGCTGGTATTTTCTGAGAGCCAACTTTCAACAACCAAGACTGTTCCTCTTTTGTAGTCTTGCTCAGGTGCTTTCAAACTTTAGTATGCATAAACATTACCAAAGAGGACTGTGAAAGCAAAAGCATACAGGAGCAAAATTTAAGAGATCTCCATGTATAATTTTGATCGCACCGTATTTAGCACTTAAGCCTGGCTTACAGACACCAGCAACTGGTGAAAAAAGACCTATTCCTTGGTTTCGCTCCAGATGTACTGCATCAGAACTTCTAGAGATGGGGCCTGTGAATGTTTATTGCCAACTCCCTGAGGAGTTGTGATGCACAATCAGGTTAGAGAACCACTGTTCTGTTCCTCCACTTCATTTTGTAGATGGAGAAATGCAGACCCAGATAAGTGAGTAGAGTTGCTGGCGATCACATAGATATTGAGCTGTGTGTCTCCTGATCCCCTGACAGGAGTTCACGGGGTTGGAGATCAGATGTTGGAGATATGTTTATGTATCCAATATCCTGAACAAGAATTATTAGTGATGTAAAACATAGTCTATTTTGGCTTCTCCATATCCCTTTAAGATTTATCAAGGTGGTGGTTGGCGTTGGGAGGGTGTCGTAATCTTTCCTTGCTCCTAGGTGAAAATTTTAGCAGTCGGCATGACCTCCCTGCTTTCTGCTAGTTAAGAGGCATTGGTTAAACTATAATAATAATAATAAAAAAAAGAAAGAAAAGTATAATTTTCCAAAAAACCCCCGAAAGGTAGGATTATGACTCTTACACAAAGATAAAATGAACACACACTCCACTGAGAATCTATTGGTGGTCTTGTGTGTTAAATTTTTGTTCTCAGGAATTACTGCTTGTCAGTTTGCTGATTAGCTGGAATGAAGGCGGATGTGTTATTTAAAGCTTTAGGAACATGTCCTAGGAAGGAAGCACGGGTTGGCCCTCTGGGGAGCTGCAGTGGGCATTGGGAAGAGATTCGAAGTCCAGGCAGCTACTCCTCTGTGGTTTTCTGTTATTCAGACCACCTGGCTTTTTGAACCCACTTCCTTGCTCCCTTGGTTGGTTTCTCTGCTGATCCCCTGCCTACTGCTAAAAACGAACATTCCAGTAATGGAGTCTTCTGATCATCATTAAGTGCCTGACTTCTGACAGCAGTCTCTTAACTTAGTTTTGATTCTTGACTAAGATCATCTGATTGGCTGCTCTCCAGTCAAACATTTGCTCCCTTTGGGGCCGATGGTCACCCAAGGTCAACCAGCTGTAGCTACTTGGAGGAAACACAGTTGCCAAGGGGGCTGTGTGAGGGGGAGAGACAGCCCCGAGAGCCCCAAACTTCAGGGGGGCAAGCACAAGAAAACGTGCCTTTTAATCCTTTCTAGCAAGTCCCTCCGTCGGGTGTTTGGTGCCACTCCGTTATCCCAAATGAGTTTGGTTCCTGTTCGGTTGCTTTCACGCAGCCAAGATAAGTTTGGGGTGTTTCACAGGAGCCCATGGTCGTACCTTCCCATTCAATTTCCACCAACATTTGTGTGATCCTCCTTTGTATAAGCCATTGGGCTTCCAGAAACCGCTAAGAAGAAGCCTCGGCCCTGCTCTAACGAACTTCAAACTTCTCACCCTGGGATGGGGGTGAAGAGGAGGCTGACCGCCATAGGTAAGCGTAGCAACATGGATATATGCCTAAACACATTTTGGTTCACTCTCCTTTCCCGGAGCGTACTCACGCTCTTTCGTGGACACAAGACATGGCCTAATAACCGTATAGGCAGAAATGCAGGGGAAGAGCGAGGTCCCCAGCCAGCAGTGCGGCAGGGACCCTGGGAGACAGAGCAGCAGGTCGCTCCGCTTCAGCCATCCCCGAAGCCCCGATTTGCAGCAGGACCGGTGGTGGGTGCCGAGCCCGGGGAAAATGTGGCTTCCAGGCTGGAGCGCTCCCAGGCTGAAGGGTCTCACATACACACACAGACGAGGCCGCACGGCCTGCAAGGGGGCAGATTTGGGGCACCCTCCCCGCTCCGGGCAGTCAAGGGGCGCGGGTGCAGGCCCGAACGGCCGAGGACCCCGAGCGCGCAGCTCCTTCCAGGGCGGAGGGCGGCGCGAGGGAGAGAGAGAGAGAGAGGGAAGGGAAAGGCGAGCGTGAGCTGCCTCAAATGCTTGGAATAATTCCGCTTCCGTTTGGAAAGCCGCAGCCTCAGTCCCGCCGCACCCGCCCAGCGCCAGCTCCGCGTCCCGGCCGGCCCGCGCGCGGCTGCCCGCTCCGCCGCCATGGCCACGTCCCCGCAGAAGTCGCCCTCCGTCCCCAAGTCCCCCACTCCCAAGTCGCCCCCGTCCCGGAAGAAAGATGACTCCTTCTTGGGGAAACTCGGAGGGACGCTGGCCCGGAGGAAGAAAGCCAAGGAGGGTGAGTGCGGCCCGGCCTGGCGCACGACAGGGCCGGGGCCGAAGGCCGAGGCCCGGGGCTCCGGGGCCGAGCGGGAGCGCGCTGCGAGTGCCCGGCGCGGTGGGGGCGCGTGGCGGCGCTGTGCACGCGCTGCCCGGAACGCGGGGCCGGAGCTGAGCGCGCCCCGCGGCTCGTCGCGGCCGCCCAGCTTCGGGTGGCCGGGGGCGGGGGCGGGGGGTGCTGCTCGCCAGGGCCCGGCGGCGCTGGGGTGCTACGACCCGGGGCCGGGAGACGCCCGCGCTGGGCTGGGGGCGAGAGCCGCGGGGCCGCGGGAGGCGGCGGGGCCCCCAGGCGGAGGCGGCGTCCTCCGGGAGACCCGCGCCCCCGCCCTCTCGGCGCCTGAAGGCTGGCGTTCTCCAAGTTCCTGCGGAAACTTTCCTGGGCGCCGCACTCTCGCTCGTTGCCTTCGTTGGCCTTTGAGATCAGCTCGTTTCCAGGCCCCACGGAACCCCAGAAGCAGAGTTGGCCTCTGGATCTTGCGTCCGCCCCCCGGGGCCCAGCAGGGCGCTATTAATGTTTGTTGAATGAATGAGTGGCTTTCCTAGCGGCCGGGCCCTGTAATAAGTGGCAAACTCTTACTCAAGGGGAAAGCCTGGATTAGACACACTCAGCATCGCGCTGTGACCCTTCTGTGAACTCAGGAGTCTAGGGGTCTTGTAAAAATCATTTTCTTTTCCCCACCAGGGTGAATGGAAGTGATCTTGTTTTTTTTCCAGGACCATTTGCATGTAAAATACTTTGTCTCATTGGCAGAGTTCAGATCTTGGTTTTTGGTTTGAAAAATGAAGTGACAGTTCAGAAGAAGCTCTAGTGGTGTGTAGATAGAAGTTGCTTGGTTAAAATTTGTCATAGGCTGCTTGGTGGTTTGGGAATAATGCTTTTGAAGGCTGTGATGCTGCGATGCTGCGATGTAAAGTGAGTTCCGTGTTTCTGAGTTACTTTCTAGTGTAAAAAGAACTTCCGTGCTGAGAGTAATCCAACTAACACAAAGGAGTAAGAAGCAGCGAAACACAGCCCCAAAATGTTTTTCCTGGTTTGGTTATTTTGGTAAACCACTGTCTGAGAAGTATATAGCTGGTAGCAAATCGTGAAATCCTGGCTTGGAAAGCCCTTAATTACCCTTCTAACTTTTTCCTGCTATAGTCCTGGTATGGGCTCTCTAGCTAGGACTAAACAGCTTAGTTTCTGAAGCTCCTGACCTACCAGGTGTGCTCAGCCCACCTTTGCTAACTCTTTAGAAAAGTTTGTTGTAAAAATACAGAGTTGGTCTCCACCTAGAGAGAGAGAGTATCTCTGGAGCCAGAAGAATGAATCTGATCGTAGCCCTTCACTTTTTTTTTTTTTTTCCCCAAGTGGATTAGCCTGTTTCCTGGAGTCTTCCTTCACCAGTACAAACATCCTCTGTTCTTATAGTTGGTCCTCATAGGCATGATTTTATGTCTTGCTGGCGTCCTATCCCTTCAGTTTCATTTGGGAGCCCTGCAAGAGACAAGGTCAGCTCAATTGGGATTTGGAAAATACTGTCATGAAGGCTCCATTTTCAGAGGTGAGGGCAGGGGTAAGCAAAGCCAGAAAGGATGGTAAGGAACCTAGGGCCTAGCGACAGACTGGTGGAGGCTTTTACCACCTCGAGACGGGAAGGGACAAGAGGAGCCAATGGGAACCCACAGAGAGCTGCAACTATGGAAGTGGGAGGGTGCCTGACGGGACCTGTGGCTGTAGACACAGCGGCCGGCAGTGATGGGGAGGTGGAACGGGGAGACAGTGGCACAAGGGATAATGTGTCTTCTCTCTTCTTGCCCTTGAATCTCTTGCGGGTACTTCCCATTGGCTGGACCCAGGGCGAAGGAACCTGGACAGTGCAACCTGTAGGGGTCCGCTCCCTCAGGGCACAGAGCAGTGCAGCGATCATAGTGGGGAGCGCGGGGAAACGAAGATAACCAGCAGACCCTTCCAAAGTAAGCGGCCCAGAAACCCACATGGTAGCCTCATAGTCTAGTCCAGCCCACCCAGGTTAGAACGGGGCTGGCCCCTCCTTTGTTCTAGCCCAGACACCAGGTTCTAGTATTGCTTCTCCTTACTCTGTCGCCTACCTCACACTGTTAGCTCTCACTGAGCTGGCTACCAGCTTACTTAAAAACAGTTTCATGCTTGTGGCTCCTGAACCGTTCCCTTCCCTGTCTCAGATTTACTCTGTTGGGTTTTTGAAATAGGTGCAAGATCTTACTCTTGCTATCCTTAACTGTTAAGTCCTGACTCTTGTCATTCAGCCTATGAACTAATGCAGGTGATATGAATGGTGAGTTTGCTTCTTCTACAGGGGCCCACCACCACTCAGCCCCAACTGCTCGCTGCTGTGGGTGGTAGTTCTGTGAGCTCAAAGAAGGCAGCTGGGTTGGTCTGAAATGACTGGCTCTCGGTGTGTGTGTGTGCTAGGTCTCGGTGATCAGCGCTTTCCCTGTCAAGGGCCCACTACCCATCACTTCAATAAGAGTAAGGCTAGATCTTGCTCTGGATCCTGCAAAAACTCATAGCTCTGTGCTTTGCAGAGACAGCTTTCTCCTACTTCTCCCGTACTAGTGTTCTAGACCGTGATTCCTCAAGGTCACTAGTGTGATCTTGAGCATTGAGTTCTCCTGGGTCCAGGGACTGCCATTCATTCACTTGACACCTGTTGTGATACCAAGGTTGGAAAGACATAATACATGTAAGAATATTCAGTCAGTAATATAAAAATGTATCTTTTAAAAAATGCCCACTACATACATCATAGAATGACTTTTGATATACGTCATCATAGAATGACTTATAAGTCTAGAATGCATTAAAAGTAGTCATCACTCCTGTGTTTTCAATAAGAAAATAGTAACTTTAGAAAGAGAAAATAGGGGCGCCTGGGTGGCTCAGTGGGTTAAAGCCTCTGCCTTCGGCTCAGGTCATGATCTCAGGGTCTTGGGATCAAGCCCCACATCGGGCTCTCTGCTCAGCGGGGATCCTGCTTCCCCCTCTCTCTGCCTACTTGTGATCTCTCTCTGTCAAATAAATAAATAAAATCTTTAAAAAAGGAGAAAATAGAGGTTAAAAGCATGGTCTTTGGGACCAGACATCCTTGGGTTTGATTTCTGGTCCAACCCCTTATTTATTGCTATGACTTAGGACAACTTCCTTATCTCTCGAAGCCTCTGTTTCTTCATCCATAAAATGGGAATAAAGCATGTAATATGCATAGCATGGTATGAATAATAAAATGGTAGCTATTAAAATCGCTAGCTCAATTTGACATAGTCTTTAAAATTTGAAATAGTTGGGGTGCCTGGGTGGCTCAGTGGGTTAAAGCCTCTGCCTTCAGCTTAGGTCATGATCCCAGGGTCCTGGGATCGAGCCCCACATCGGGCTCTCTGCTTAGCAAGGAGCCTGCTTCCCTTCCTCTCTCTCTCTCTGCCTGCCTCTCTGCCAACTTGTGATCTCTGTCAAATAAATAAATAAAATCTTAAAAAAAAAATTTGAAATAGTCTTTTTGTTATGGACTCCGGAAGATTCTACAGATTCTGCAGATAGCCTAGGATCTTATGACTATGAAGCTCTTGTAACCCTGCTTTGGTCCCTTTGGAAATTAGGGATTTTTCCTTATACATCAGATACTCCTGTTTCTATAATGTTGTATTTCAGCATTATTTAGATGATTTTATTTATCCATTAGAGTGACGAGTGTGAGCATTTGTGCACAAGCAGGGAGGGGGCAGAGGGAGAGACTCTGGAGCAGACTTGCGCTGACTGTGGAGCCCCAGGTGGGGCCAGATTACAGCACGGAGAGATCCGGAGTCAGATGCTTAACCAACTGAGCCACCCAGGCACCCCCTATTTCAGCATTTTAGCGTATCTGGGCCCATTGTCAGGAGTTGTAGTTAAGTGGCTTTTGTTCAATGGATCTCTTTTGTGGTTCCAGCCCTCGTTTATGCTATATGCAGCCCTCTGGTGTAGGTCCTGAGACTAGCCTTTCAGAGTCTTTTGCCCCAAAGGGTCACCTTTCATCTTTCTCCAGATCTGTCCTCAAGAGTTGTTCTTTCCAGGGACACCATCTGGAATTGTATTTGCCAATTGGAAGTGCCCTCAGCTGGGTCAGCAGCAATGATTATTCCTATCACTTACCCATTTATTATCCCTTAGAGTTTGACATTTTGTCTGGTGCCCAAAGTATCCCATAAGGGCTTTAACGTAATAATTTTAAAAGAACACTGGGACTTACCACCGTGGTTCTCATTGGCCTTCCACTGTAACTGGGGAAGATCCCCCAAACTCTGCAACATATTAATGGTTTCAGGAGTGGGGGGAACCCTGAGCCCTGCTGAGCAATTCTCTTTTCCCTTAATCGGTGTGCGTTCTCATTTTCCAAAGTGCCACCTCAAACCCTCACCACCCAAGCTCTTCCCCACACCTTGAAATAGAAAACTGAGGCCCAAGTATGAACTTGCTCATTTTCCCTTTGCTCCCCTGGATCTACACCTCCTCTCACGCTCCTTGCCTGCCTTAGACCCTTACAAAGAGGTCCCTTGTCCCCTTGTTTGTGGGGCCAGTCATTTCTGCCCCCTCCCAGACTTGGCTTAGCCGGATTCCTTTGCTCTCATACCCTCCGTCTCTTCCATGCCACTCTAGCCCCTAACATTCTGCAAATACGCTCAAGTCTTTCCCATTTGAAGAAGATCTCCTGACACTGGTTTTTTCTCAAGCTACTCGACTGCAGGTCTTTAAAAAAGAGTTGCCTTAATGGCTTTCCCTGGCTTATCTCCTAGTCACTTCTTGACCCACTAGTCTCATTCTTTCAGTAATCATTTACTAAGTGCCTACCAAGGACTAGGCATTGTGCTAGGATATGGCCCAGAAAAACAAAAAACAAAAAAACCCACAAAATTCTCTGCCCTCATGGAGCTTATATTCTAGTAGTGGGACAGATAATAAACAAGATCAATTGGTAGATTGTGTGTGTTGTATTAGAGTAGTGACAGAGGCTTTAGAGCAAAATAAAGCAGGACAAAGGAACACGGAGGGTTTACAGTTGGCACTGTAAAATGGGATATCTAGAAAAGACTTCTGTGAGAAGGGTATTTCCGAAAGATCTGAGGGAGGAGAGGGAGAGAGTCGTGTATGTCTCGGAGAAGAGCATTGCAGGCAGAGGGAATGGTAAATGCAAAGGTCCTGAGGCAGGAGTGGATCTGATATGTGGAGGGCCAGTGAGGAGGTTGCTGTGACTGGAGGAGAGTGTGAGGACAGTTGTGGAAGGTGGTGAGGTCTCAGGTTAGATGGAGGGTAGGGGCGGGTTGTGTAGGGCCCTGGAGGCTATCGTATGCCTAGAGGCTTTACTCAGTGAGATGGGAAAGTTTCAGAGGGGTTGCATAGAGGAATAACATGACTGCACTTGTGTTTCAGTAGGATTACTCTGGTGTGGTGCTGCGTGACCACGGGGGCCGAGCTGGAAGCAGGGACATGAGCTCGGAGGTGGGGGAGAGCAGTGGGGGCCTGGAGTGGAGGGGTGGGCGCTGAATCCCGAGTGTAGTTTGAAGATGTGTGGTGGATAGGATTCACTGAGTGGTTGGATGGAAGATGGGAGGAGAATGGAGATGACTCCAGGGATCCAGATTTGAACAGTGGAGAGAGAGAGCTGACCATCACTGAGCTGGAGCAGTTGCAGGGGGAGCTGGTTTGGGGAGAAAGAGGGTGGGGCCTGTTCAAGAGAGGGGCCTGCTGGACTTCGCAGCGGCCTTGTTGAATTCACAGTTGGTTCCGGGAGCCGGGCTTGGGGTCGGGGTGGTGGTGTCTGGGCTAGGAAGTAGAAGAGGCCCAGGGTCTGTGCCCTGAGGCTTTTGAGCATCGAGGACCCATGGAGAGAGGCTGAGCAGGAGTGGCCCTGGGATGGAGGAAAGTGGAGCGCATCCGCCTGTTCTCACAGTGCAAGCTTCACAGGCTGAGGGCTCCCAGGACCCACGGTCTCTTTTTCCATCCCTGTTCCACTTGGGCTTTTGGTGGCAGTTGACATTTCTTCATCCCTTTTCCTCAAAACATCTCCCTTGACTTTATTCTCACTGAAATTTTTCCCTGTGTCTCTGACTAGTCTTTCTCAGTCCTTCTCAAGTTTTTTGTGCCTGTTTACCTCCTCACACCATTTCCTGGGGCTCTGACTTCCCCAGCTTTGTTCTCTGTTTTAGGGTATTCTTTTTTTTCCCTCTCCCATGGATTATCTCACTGACTCCCAGGGCTTCAACGACTCTCTGCCCATTGATGCTTCTCAAATCCATGTCTGAAGTCCAGATCTCTTACCCGTAGGGCAGACACCACTCTCCCCCATCTCCTGGGTCTCTCACGGGACCCTCCAACTCCACACGCCCTCGAGGACACTATTACCCATGCCACTTGCCCTAGTCTGCTTCTCTCTTTCCACCATCCCACCAGGTGCCCGAAGCTGTGGGCTCCCTTCCTCTTGGCAACCTCCTCTTAAAGGGCAAATAGCAAATATTGCAGACCTCACTGCTCCACCCCCCCGCCCCAGCCTGTCCTGGGTTCTGCCCTTGTTACCATAGACGGGAGGTGAAGGAGCATGTGTGGCTGTGCTCCAGCTGGACTCTGACATTTGAATTTCATGTAATTTTCATGTGTCACAAAATGTTCTTTTTCAGTCCTTTTAAAGCTTGAAGCTACAGCCCCGGCCAGTAGTCCCCCACCCCACCCCACTTCCCACCTTGGGTCCAGCCCCAGAAGTGCTGTTTGTCTTCTTCGAGATTATTTCTTTCTTTATTTTCTTCTTTCTTTCTTTCTTTATTTTCTTCTTTCTTTCTTTCTTTCTTTAAATTTTACCATTTTTAGTTTCCACCTGAAATGTTGCAGTATCCACTCCATTGGTCTCCCTGTCTCTGGTCCTTTTCGGTTCAATCCGAAATATACTATTGTATATATACTGTTTGTGTGTGTGTGTGTGTGTGTGTGTGTGTGTATATATATATATATATATATATATATACTGTTGTTGTTTGTTAACACCAAGATCACGCCCCCTCAGTGTGTTCATGGTCTCCCCAGCTGCTCCTTAGTCACCCTTCTGGTCTTGCCTCTGTTTCCCTTTCAGGAAGCCTCCATTTTTAGCCGCACCCAACCACTCTTTATTCCCCAAACACATCACATCCTTTCACATGTGTTCACCTCTATATGTGCTCTTCCATATTTCTGGCATGACCTTCATCCTTTCCTTATATAACAAACTCTTATTCAGTCATTAAAACCCAGTTCAGATAGCCCCTTCTGCCGAATGCTGTCCTCAGCTCCCCGGGGAAGTGAGTGCTTCCTTCTCTATAGTCCCACGCCCCCTTGTCTGTGGCTCTTTTGTGGCACTGGCCACGTTGCCCTGTGGCCCTCTGTGGTTGTGCGTGTCACAGGCCATGCGGAGGGCTGGCCCCCCCTCCCGTAGGCCCCCTGCCCAGCGTAATATTTAACGCACGATGATACTGGAGTTTCCATGCGATGAGTTTCTCCATATTTACCTTGGTGAAAATAGTCCCCCCACTAATGGGTTGTGTAACCTTAGGCCTCTTCCTCTCTGCCCACTTCTCACATCAGCGGATTAGGCTACGTAACCTCTCAGGGCCGTTGCAGCTCTGGTATTCTATGATTTCCAAGCTCTTATTTCACCAGGCTTCTCTCAAATTCAGTTTTATTGTCTGTGTAGGGTGGTCTGGGAATGACATCATCACAAAGACCTCTTTCTTTCCTCTGCTAATGAAGGCACCTCTGTGTCGGGAGGAGGAGATGGGAACGAGGATAAGCGGGCCCTGGCCCAAGGACACCTCCATATTAGGAATCGTTGTCTCATGGAATATCTCTATTTGGTTAACAAGCACAGTTCATAATTATGTTTTAGCCATTAGTGCAGAAGAGATGAAATCCTCATGTAAACATGTGTAAGCATCTAAAATCACTAGTCACTGTCATGGAAAAAAGAACACGTTTGGGAGACAACAATGTCAGTATACAACAATTTCAGTAATTAAAAAAACTTTTTAAGAATAAAATACTTCAAAAAGGGCAAAAATATACTGTTAAGTGTTCAGTGCGTTCTGCATCCCGAAATCAGGAAGAAACCCCCATGAAGGTTTTGTCTGACCACTGGAGCTCCCAGGACAGGGAGGCCTCATCCAGCTTGGGCCCTGGACCTCCTCCCTTCCCTCCTTTTCCCTGTGGTCTCTGAGAGGGCAGGAGTTCTGTCCGTCGTGCTCACATTTGCTCCGCACGTGTCTTTCCTGGCTTCACTTAACAGTCGCCCTACTAAATGGCGAACTAATTTCCTGAATTGTCAGTGGGCATCTGATTCCTCCTGAGGGTGTCCCCAGCTTATTTCAAACTCTGCCCAGGTTCGAATGACAGTTTTGGTCCCCTGCTTTCATCCGGGCTTCAACTTCTGGCTGCGCACGCGCACACACACGTGTGTGTGTGTGAGAGAGAGAGAGAGAGAGAGAGAGAGAGAACTGCCTCCTCCCACCAGGAATCTCTTTATCCTTTGTGGAAGGACATTGTCACTTAGCCCTGCTCTTGGACAAGCATGCTAAGGCCCTTAAGACCAGAACTTTTGGGGGAGCCTGGGTGGCTCAGTGGGTTAGGCCGCTGCCTTCGGCTCAGGTCATGATCTCAGGGTCCTGGGATCGAGTCCCGCATCGGGCTCTCTGCTCAGCAGGGAGCCTGCTTTTCTCTCTCTCTCTCTCTCTCTCTCTCTCTGTCTGCCTGCCTCTCTGTCTACTTGTGATCTCTCTCTGTCAAATAAATAAATAAATAAATAAAATCTTTAAAAAAAAAAAAAAAGACCAGAACTTTTGGGCCCTAGAATCTCTGGGCAGTGATGGGGCAGCGGGGGCGGTGCCTGCTGGTCAAGGGTGGAGACCCGTCTGAGTGTGTAGAGGCTGGTGTTCTTTGTTTTCATCCAGAAAAGCTAGCTCTGTGAAAATGGCCTTGCACGATTACCTGACGAAGCTTAAATGATGGAGGGCTGAGGTGAAACAGCCTCTGGGCAAGGGTTGGGGGAGACAAAAAAAGGTGCAGACTGAAACTTCGAGAGATTCAAACTTCCTGTAATTCCCCAGAGCCTGCTGCTCGATCTCCCCTGCCCCCCCCCCCCCCCCCCCCCCCCGCCCCCCCCCCCCCCCCCCCCCCACCCGCCGAGCCCCTCCCCCCACCCACGGCCCCATCCCCTCCTGCCCTTCTCAGCTTTGCCAAACCAGGGAAATCCAAATGCCAGCCAGAGCAGGGCCACCCTCATGACTCCTTAGTGAGAGAGCTCCACCCCTGCTGTGCTCCCCGCTCTGACCCACTCAGAAAAAGGACCTCCTAAAGGGAGAGACTAGCTGGAGGCCCAAGCAGTGAATTGTAGCTGCTGCTTCTGCGTGCTGTTTGCAGGGGGTGCAGCTCGCCATAGGACTTGCGGAAAATCTGGTTCCACTAGCAGTTACTAAGCGGTAATTCTGTTTGCTGGGAGCACGCCAGCCTGCCAGAGCCTTAGAATACCTACCTGTCTTTGTGGCTAGAGACCTTGTGTTCCTTTCAAACTAGCCTTAGGGAGAAGTTAGGCCAGGGACGGAAGAAGCAGTGAACTTAATCAGTTGAAACAAAAGTACTCTTCACTACTGCACACTCTCTTAGGGGAAGGAAGAAGGAACCAAATTGCTTAGCATCTAATTTTTAAATAAAAGTGTTTTTTTTTTCCCCTGTTATAAAATTAACCCATGCTTTGGGGTTTTATGGGAAAATAGAAAACGGCCATGTGAGGTCCACCTCCCAAAGACAATCACTATTAGAATTTTGATTTACCTCTGTCTATTCTTTTTCTTCCTTATAACTTTTTTCTTTTTAATAATTGTAAGTATACCATGTATATTACATAGCTCTCTGTATCTCTATTTTTCGTTTATTGTATCAATATATTTTGTGTTGCATATCTTACTAAACATACTTTTTATGGGTGCATAATATTCATTGAGTGAATGTCCTCTTGCTCACTAGCGCATTTCTTTTGGTCCTCTTATTTTTTTTTTAGAAATAATCCTACCTAAAACTTTTTTAGAAATGAAGAATAATTTTCTTTGGAGCCCCAGAAGTACAGTTGTAAGGTCAAAGGGTGACCTTTGGCTTACTTAACCCTGATAGTTTATCACTGATACCCAAAGAGAGATTCCTGCTTTTGAGTCTGGGTGGTCTTCCCCTTAGGCTGTTTGAAAGTAAAACCAACAGGGTTAGGCTGAAAGTTTCCGTGTGCAGGACCGGGTCCCTGAGTTGCAGGATGGGGTAGGATGGGAGGGGGAATGGGTCAGGGGAGTACAAATTTCCCTCCCAGTCAGTAACATGTTCACAGTGAGCTCTAGGATAGGCAGATCTTTATTTCCGAACCTTCTCTTGGGGCCATCCTTCATCCACATGTGGCCCAGTGTATCATCCCAAGTGTCTGCTCTTCTAACAAGGCCCAAAGTTCCTTGGGAATGGTCATCCTTGAAGTTGCCCTGAGAGTCCCAGCACCACCACCCCGCCCCCCAGCACTGAGTTCTCACTCCTTCATGTGAGATCCAAGGAAGCCTCGGTCAAGAAGTCCCTCCTTGTCTTCATCTCTCCCTCCCTACCTCCCAACTGCTGAATTCCTGGACTTGTCTCATCCCTGGTAACCACAAATGGGAAGTCATGACAAGACTGTGAGCGAAGGGCTCCAGGGGACAAATTAAGATTGCCAGGGTTGAGGGCTCCTTAGGACACAGGACGCTTGCAAGCTGGGTCTTGAAGCCAGAGGAAGAAACCCCTCCCCGCCCCAGGCTGACAAAAGAAGGGATAGGATTCAGGAGCTTTCAGAGTTTCCGATGGATTTTGACAAGAGCGGGCTGGGCCGATGCCTCCAGGGCTCAGTTTCCTCAACCCGCATTAGCAGTCAGCAGTCAGGTGTCTCATTTCATCGGTGAAGAGTGGATCTGAGCCAGTTGGAGCACGTAATGATCACACCCAGCACCCCAGGGAGTGTTTCTGGGGAGTCGCTTGTGGAGGCGGACTCCTTCCCTGGGCGCGGTGTGTCAGAGCCTTTCTTTCAGCCTTGAACTCTACTCCATTCCCTTTGCTCATTCCCTTATCTCTTTTAAAATCCAGAGGGCCCTCCCCTCCTCTATTCTCTGAAAAACCCAGTCGGACCCTGAGGAGCCGTGAACGCAGTGGGTCCCCTGGGGATAATGTTGATGTGGGACTACAAAAAAATGAGGCCACAGGCCTGTTTCTTTTTTTTTTTTTAAACATTTTATTTATTTATTTGACAGAGAGATCACAAGTGCGCAGAGGCAGGCAGAGAGAGAGGAGGAAGCAGGGTCCCTGCTGAGCAGAGAGCCCGATGTGGGGCTCGATCCCAGGACTCTGGGATCATGAACCGAGCCGAAGGCAGAGGCCCCAATCCACTGAGCCACCCAGGCGCCCCCACAGGCCTGTTTCTGTTCCCTCAGTGACACAAACCCAGGCTGCAGGGCTCCCCAAAACACCAGGGTGCGCCACGGGGCAAGCTCTGCGCTTAGTTCTTCCAGGGATACAGGGATATATGCACCGGTAGAACCCTACATCTGCCAGTTGTAGTATGACCTTGACTTTTCAACCCGAAGCGATTCTTCCTAAAGCAGATTTTGGCTGAGCCAACATGGCTTTGGCAGTAGGGCGGGCTGGGAGCCCCTGTGGAGAGACACAGAGAGGGGTTCAGGAAGAGGGTCTGTGGTCCCAGTCTCCAAGTTAAGGGGACGGGGCATTCCGGGTTTGTTGGAGGTGACCGGGTCCTGAGGTTCTTGGCATCTGTTCAGCGCCCGAGTTCTGAATCTGAAGGGCTTATTCAAGTCCAGGGTGGGGTCTCAGATTCAGGGGCTTGGAGGCAGACACTGGCAGAACTTAGCAGGCAAGTCAGGGCCCTAGCTGAGTCGGTGGGGGGCGGGGGCAGGCTATGGATGCAGTGCGGACTCTGGAATCCCTGGCACCACAGGCGGAGGGAGGCGGGGAGGGTGCCCGCGCTCACACAGGAGCCCTGGGGCCTGCCTCACTCATTGCCCCCACTCCCCTACACTTTAGGTTTGGAGATCTACTTTCCTTTCAGTGGAGAGGGGTTTTCCTATAAGCCTGAGCTGTCCCTGACTCCCAGCCCTAGTGGGGCTGACCTGTAGGTGACAGGTAGTTACCAGTGACAGCTGGGAGAAGCAGGGGCAGCAGGAACCCACAGTTGTGATGCTGTCTGCAGAACACGAAAGGAGGGTAACACAGTTGCATTTGAAAGCAACCCAGGACACAGGCAAGTACCGAAATAGCCCTTTGCAAGGAGAAGCAGGTGCCTCTTGGCTGACAGTGCAAGGCTTCTGGGGGTGGACTCAGTAGCCCCTCCAGCACACGGCCAAGGGCCTGGGGAACAGAACAATCCCTCCGCCTGCTTTTCCTCCACGCCTGTCATTATGGTAAATTGCAAGGCTCCCACGATGACTACAGAGCGGCAGATCGATCTGTTCCTTGTGGTTGTCGCTGTGCTCCCCGTGCCGGGGTGATGGGCACCCAGATTTCACACCTTGTAATGGCCCTGCCAGGGGTGGATGTTAGCACAATTGGGACCTGACACTTCAATAAATCTGAGACATTCTGCTGTGGAGATCAAAGTTCAGAATTGCTTAAATTGGTGTTGGAGCAGGTGGGAAACAGGAGTCCGGAGCCATGAATTGGATGGATAGCAATTGTCGTTCAATTTGTAAGGCCTGAGTGTCAGCTTTTCAAATGATATGACATCAATTTAAGTGATTTTGGGCTCCCAGCTCCCTCGCCTATTTAGTATGACTGAGATTCATGGTCTAGCTTACGGTCTTCAAGAGGGAGGGCTGGGGGGACCAACACGGCTTGTATCTCTGGGGTCAGACAGTTGTGTTTGGGGGGGGGGGTTGGCCTCATTGGGCCGTCAGTGTTTGTGGGAGTGTGGCTGACCATCTCACCTCCTGCCTGGGTGTGTTGGGAACCCCCAACACCCCGTTTGCAGCCGTGACCCCTCTCCTGAGCTCTAGGCTCATTAGCACGGGTATGTCGTGGCATCCGTCGCTGCACACAGAGGTGAAGCCGCATTTTAACACAGGCCATGGCGTTCTCAAAGGCTTCAGATTGGTGGGGAGGGGGGCGGGGGTTGTGCTCTGCTTTCTGGTGGCAGTTCAAGTCTGGAGGAGAGGTGGTTTGAGCTCTATGAAGGAATGGGTACCTTTTTGGGGGGAGGGTGCAGCTTTTTACTGAGGTAGAGTTCACCCATTTAAACAGTGTAACTCTGGTTTTTAGTATATTCACAGTTGTGCAACCATGGATGCAATTCTAGCACATTTTCGTCACCCCAGAAAGAGACCTTTTACCTATTAGCAGTCACCCCGCCTTCCATCCCAATTCCCTTAAGCCCCCTCCCTCCAGGAGCCACTAATCTATATGCTGTCACCAGAGTTGCCTATTTTGGACGTTCCATATAAATGGAATCATATAATCAATACGTGTTCTTTTGCAACTGGCTTTTTTCACTTAGGGTAGTATTTTCTTCCCCCTTTTTTTTTTTTTTTTAGGATGTTATTTGTCTATTTGTCAGAGAGCATGCATACGTGCAGACAGTCGGGGAAGGGCAGGTAGAGGGAGAAGCAGGCTCCCTGCTGAGCTAGGAGTCCGATGCAGGGCTCCATCCCAGGACCCTGGGATCCTGACCTGAGCCTTAAGGCAGATGGTTGATCGACTGAGCCCCTCAGGCATCCCCTTAGGGTAGTATCTTCAAGGTTCATCCGTGTCGTACGTAGCCTATATTAATACTCTGTTCCTTTCCATGGCTGAAAAGTAGTCTGTTCGGGATAATACCACGTTTTGTTTATCCATTCATCCGTTAATGGACATTTTGATAGTTTGCACTTTTTGCTGGAATGAAGACTGTAGCTATCAATTTTCATGTACAAGTTTTTGTGTGAGCATATGTTTTCATTTCTCTCGAGTACAAGAGAATATGTTTAGCATTTTAAAGAACTGCCAGGTTCTTTTCCAAAGGGGCAGTGCCATTGACCACTCCCACCATCAGGGCAGGAGGGGGCCGGCATCCCCACAATCTCACCAGCACTTGTCACTGTCTTTCCTTTTCGATGGTCACCATTGCAGTGGTTTGAAGTGTAGCTCACCGTGGTTCTCGTTTGCATGAGGTTGATCATCTTTTCATGTGCTTTTTGGACATTTGGAGATCTTCTTGGGTGCCCAGGTTTTCAGGTCCGTAGAGTTCAGTGCACATCTCCTCAGTCGTAAGCATGAAGAGGGCTCTGGCTGCTCACCCAGAAAGGTACACGCCAAGACAGTCTCATCCTCCCATGTTTTGTTTTTTTCATGTTGGCGGGAGTGCCAGAGACTTGCCGCATCCTGTATGAGGTGCAATTCATCTTACAGAATGACTGTATTCCTGAAATATTTCCTGTTAAGCAAATGATCATAATCCTGTTATACCACTCGCTGTCATTATTAAATAGGAAATTGATTGGAATAAGACTTTAGGCCCAGATTGTAAATGTGGGAAATTCCTGATGGTATACTATTACATTTCAAATAATCATACTAAAAACAATGAAAATATCATCAGAGCATCAGGGGCAAGCACTTATGATGCTGTGTGGGCCAGACAACGTAGTACACGCTTCAGATACATTAAGGTTTGACCTTCCTAACAACCCCATGAAATAGGTATTACTAGCAGATTTGTCCCTTTACAAATGGGGAAAGTGAAGGACAGGGAGGCCCGGTAACTTGCCCAAGGTCAAGGCTCATGTACTAGTTAAGGTAACATTAGCTGCTATAAGAGATAAGCCCCCAGATTCTCAGAAGTTTAACATAATAAAAGCTTATTTCTTGCTTATAACAGAATCCCATGGCATCATTATTTTTTTTTTAAGTCATCTCTACACTGAGTACAGGGCTTGAACTCCCAAGCCCAAGATCACACGTCATGTGCTCTACTAACTGAGCCAGGCAGCGCCCACCTCCAGCCCCCTTGATTGGATTGCCTTCCACATGGTCATTCAGGGATCTAGGCGCCTTGCATCTTACTGCTCTTCTTTCTTCCAGGTTCTTTGAGTCCTCACCAATCAAGGGGGCCTGGTGAGAAGGAGAGCAATACTATAGTGGGAGGTTCTGACCTGGCAAGCATAGGCTTGATGCATATCACTTCCGCCCACTTAAGCACTGGCCAGAGCTCAGTTTTGTGGCTGCACATGAGTGCAAGAGAGGCAAAGAAACATAGTTGTCTGCCCAGTGGGAAAGGAAATGAATTCTGGCAAATACATGCGTCATTTTACCATCGCTGGCAAGTGGAAGATGTAGGATTTGAACCTGGGCAGTCTGGCTCCGGAGACTTGCTCTTCACTAGAATGTTCTACCACCTTACGGTGAACAACAGCTCAAAGTCTGAGAAGAGTATGGAGAGTTAAACCACTTTTTACTCTGTGTCCTTCCACTCTGATGCTGTGCTTGGGAATTCTATCAAATTCTATCAAAGTCATTGTCTTTCAGTGCCAGTCTCTGTGCTCTACATTTTACATGTTCTATTTCATTGAATCCTCACATATGCCCCCATGAGATATAGGGGATTATGATTATTCCTATTCTCCGTTCTCCAGGTGAGGAGGCTAATGCCCACGACTTGGGTGCGCTTCCTGGTGTAAATAAGTGGCATGTCTGGTCTTCTCGCGCCTTCGCACGAAACCACCGGCCACGACGGGGTTTGAAGGGAAGGTGAGAAAGCCCACGCCACCAAACCCCAGCTCGAACCTTGTTTGGATCCTGCTCTAGAAAGATCAGCTTCTACAAGGGATTTGTGGGACAACTGGGAAAAAGCAACCACTCACTAGAGATTTGATGGCATAAAGGAATCATTATTAACTTGTGGGGTGTGAGAACGGCATCATAGTCATGTTAAAAAAGAAGGGAGTCCTGACCTTTTCCAGGTGCCTACAGAAATGTGGCTTGATAAAATGTCTGGAGGTTGTTTTGGGTAATGCAGTGCAGGGGTTGAGGTGTAATTGGACAATAAGGGACCCCACGTTGCTCATTGCTGCAGAACGATGATGAATCCATGGAGGTTGGCTGTACTGGCCTCTCACTTTGGTGTATATTTGAAATTTTCTGTAATAATTATAATAAGAAGACTTTAATGAGTGGGCTTTCTGTAGCCCCCTTGTTTGTAAATGAAGTTATGGGGATGGGCTGAGAGCACAGAGCACATCTGTTAACAGCTGAGCAGCAGGGGCACCTGGATGGCTCAGTTGGTTAGGAGTCTGCCTTCGGCTTAGGTCACGATCCTGGAGTCCCAGGATTGAGCCCTGCACCAGGCTCCCTGCTCAGTGGGGAGTTTGCGTCTCCCTCTGACCTCTCCCCTCTCATGCTCTCTCTTTCTCTCAAAAAAATAAAAATCTTTAAAGGAAAAAAAAGAACAGCTGAGCAACCCACAAGGTTTCTAAACCAGGCCTTCTGGTTGCGGCGGGGGGGGGGGGGGGGGCTCTGTTTGGGTGCCATTGGCCTGTGTTTGAATTCTGAGATTCTCCCAAAGGCAGTGTTGAGGGCCTGGGGAACTGGGCTCCTGAAGACGAGCCTGGGGCTTCCAAAAGGGAGATGCATGGGCTTCCTGGGTGAGGGGGATCCAGGCAGAGGGTGGGCTCTGCCCTGGCCCGGCAGCCTCCGCACAGGCTAGCTGTGCAGCCTGCAACAGCTATCTCGCTGAAAGGCCCTGCACGGCCCCGGGCCCCAGCTGCACTTTAATTAAACACTGAAAATCCATCAAAGACTCGGCCTTCTCAGTCGTCCAGTTCTCTGAGTCCCAGGTGAAGCCAGCTCTCGGCTGGCCTCGGGCCAGGAGGAAGGTGAGCTGTGGGCCTTCCCAAGTCCCTGCCTAAAATCAACAGCCAGGGCTCCACATCCCAGCTTCGGACCTGATGCAAATTAAGCTTGGCATTTGGAGATGGTATTAAATGTCCTAAATCAATATTCTAGAGGCAGGATCGGAACGATTAAAAACCCTGATTTCCTCCTCAGATCATTGGCGTATATATGAACAGAATTTGTCCATTCCCTTTTCAGACTCAGCAGGTTGAGAAGGAGGGAGGCCGGGCTGGTGATGCTCTGAGTCTACTTTTTTCCATGCTCAGCATCTTTTCCTACTTGGACACATATGGAACATGTGTCAGCACACAAGGGCATTGGGATGTGATGAAACATTTAATCCCTACAGGAACCCTGGGAGGGTCCGTCATCCCCACTTTACAGATGAGCAGACGGAGGCTCAAGTGAAGTAACTTGTCCAAGGTCTCCACCACTAAGTGGTAGAGGAAGGATTTGAGTTGCTTTCTTCAAGCTCAAGTATAGTGCTTTGCTCATGGTAACACAGCTGGCTTTTCTGCATAGTGTTGATTCTTCATGCATCAGTAATAATAATTAGTAACAATGGATTAACCATAACAAGAGTAACTTTAATACTTTAGTTTCTCTAGTCTTAAAAGATGTTGGCAGTTTTTCTGGTTTGTCCATTTGTTCAACCAATGTTTATTGAGGGGCAGCCTGGTAAGGAAGTTTCTGGGCTCTGGAGTGCACCAGACTGGTCCCACCACATGCTGGCTGTGTGATGTGGGACAAGTTCATCATCTTCTCTGAGCTGGGCCTTCCTCATATGTAAAATGGGATGGTACTCCTACCATTCCCACGCCACCCTCCCCCACCTCTGCCATAGGGTTGTCATGGAGATGAAAGGAGTATGTGCTTGCAAAGTGTTTAAAGTAGGGCCTGGCTCTCTGTGGGTATTCTAGAAATCCGATCCCCTGGCAGACACCGTCAAGGCTCTAGAGGAAGACCTCTATCTTTGTGCTCATGGAACTCACCTCTCGGGTTTAGCCAGTTAATATTTTTGCTCCTGTTTTCATTAAACTAGCTAAACATGTTTATAGTAAAAAATTCAAAGAGGCCTGAAATATAAACTGAAAAGGAAGGGCTCCTTTCTGCATTCCTATAGTCAGGATTTAGATAGACTGGTGTAGCCTATAATAACAGTAATAATAATAATAATAGTATATAATAATGAAATAATTGTGCGTCAGGAATGTGCTGTTGTGCAAGCATACACACTTGCCTTCTTTCTGTACAACTGGAATGCCATGGTAAAGGGTGTTTGGCAGTTTATACTTTTCCTCTTACCTATTCATCCCTCTTGGGTTATAGGCATACCTCGTTTTATTACACTTTGCTCTATCACACGTTGCGAATGTTGCCTTTTTTTTTTTTTTCCCCAAATTGAAGGTTTGTGGCAACCCTGCGTCAGGCAAGTCTGTGGGTGCCATTTTTGCAACGACATTTACTCACTTCATGTCTCTGTGTCACATTTTGGTTATCCTTGCACTATTTCAAACTTTATCATTTGCTGCGGCAATCGGTGATCAGTGATTATGATGCGCAAGAAGCTCAGGTGATGGTTAGCATTTTCTGGCAATAAAATATTTTTAGTTTAGATATGTACATTTTTAAAGACGTAATGCTATTGCACATATAATCATAGATTATAATATAGTGTAAACATTTTTACATGCACTGGGAAAACAAAAAATTCATTTTACTGACTCTGTGGTGATAATTGCTTTATTGCGGTGGTCTGGAACCAAACCTGCATTATCTCCAAGGTATACACAGGTCTTTCACATATGGATTCACCTCATTTTTAAAACAATTTTATGCCTTGCCTGGGTGTGCCATAGTTAAATTTAGCCATTTCTCTATCAATGCACATTTAAGGTTTTTGTGGTGTTTCGCTGCTCTAAACAGTGCCACATTAAGCATGCTTGCAGACAAAAGCATTCTGTATCTGTTTGTCTGTATAGTAAGTTCTTAGAGATGGAATTGCTGAGTCAAAAATTTGTTAGGTCTAGATTTAAAAAAAAATTTTTTTTTTAAAATTTCTTATGTTAGGCCTAGATTTTGTTGGATATTACCAAATTGCTTTCGAAAAAGGAAATGCTGGGGAAGAAAAATGCTACACAAGCTTTAAAACTCCTCTTTCATTTTTTTCTTTAAAAAAAAATTTTTTTTTATAAACATATAATGTATTTTTATCCCCAGGGGTACATGTGTGTGAATTGCCAGGTTTACACACTTCATAGCACTCACCATAGCACATACCCTCCCCAATGTCCATAACCCCACCCCCCTCTCCCAACCCCCCTCCCCCCAGCAACCCTCAGTTTGTAAAACTCCTCTTTCTTGTGGAGAATTGAGTTTTGAAAGAGAGGGTGGAAGTGAAAAGTCAACCTGATCTTTCATTTTACTGGGAGTGCTTTTCCTTGGCCACACAATTTTAGGCATCAAATTCTCAGGCCTCTGTCCTCAGTGCTTCGCACAGACAGAATGTTCTAGATTTTAAGGCAAAATCCTATGTGTGCTTAACTGTCTCTCCACATGTGGGCCCCCTGCTCCCCATTCTCTGAGGGAAGGACTTCTGTCCTCTAACTTTCAGAATACATTGGCCTCACGCTTTTCTGGAAAGGTCTCTCTTTGCTGCAGAGGTCAAGACTTCACACTGGCAGAGAAAGTCCCATCTTCAAGTGAATATCTGAGGCCAGGGTCTTGCTAAGCGTCCACCAGCCTGGCCCAGGCCTTTCGGCCTCCTTGAATTCCTCCAGGCCCAGAAACAGCTGGGTGCCGCCGCCGATGCCCTTCCTTCTGCCTTCAACAGACTGATTTCCTTTTAGGGATGACTGCTTCACCAACCCCCAGCCAACCAGGAGCAGAAAACCCAGTGACGATGATAATAAATTGCATCCAGGGCCATGGGCAAGGAGGGGAGAGGAATGACTCATGAGCCCCTACATCCTCCTGGTACATTCTAAGAGCTGCCTTCCTCAGGGCTTGAATCACTCCCTTGAGAGCAACACCCTGACCAGACCGTGGAGGAAGTCCAGCTCTTGTTTGCTGACTGGGTGAGGGGGATACAGCCAGGGCCCTGGCTGGAAGCAAGTCCTGTTTTTTGTTTTTTGTTTTTTTCCTCTGCACCCGATCTTTTGAACGGGCTGGTGACCCTGGCTGCCCCTGGGAAGCAGACACAGGGCAGGTCTGCTCTCAAGGGGCTCATGGTCTAGCCTCTAGGGACCCCTGTCCTCCTATGCCTAGCCCAGCGCCCTGGTCTGTCTCCCTCCAGACCTAATGGTGTGGTGACCCTGGGCGAGTCACTTGGTTTCTCTGAACCTCAGTTTCTCCCTGACGAAATGGCAAAGAAGAATTCAGTACCAATCTTTAGGGTTGTTCATAATTAAGGAGGTAATTCCTTAATTCCATTGCTTAGCATGGAAGCCAGCGCCCCCAAAAACCTTAATGATACTTGTGATCGGTACCCCTGCTACCCTCCTCTTGACAATTTTGCAAATAAGAAATTAGGAAACGTGGTCTGGCTGTGGCTCTCACCCCTGGCCATGGTCTGTAATAATAATCGTGAACTTTAGGTAGAGCTTACTGTGTTGTAGGGTTTTACGTATGTTGACTCATTTAATCCTACCAAACCCCATGAGTAGCTAAGTGATAGCTTCTGTTATCATCCCCATCTTATGCACGAAGGTACCAAGGCACAGAGACGTTGGACAGCTGACCCCTAGTTAGTAACGGAGCCAGGACTCGGACCCAGGTTGTCCGCTCCAACAACTGCTTTCTTAACCACTGTATCATTTGGCTTCTCAGTATACATTTGTATGTTTCTGTAAGACCATTTTCCGAAGATACAGCAGTTAAGTGATATTTTTTTCTGCTTTGTGCTTGCATTAAAAAAAAGTTCGTTTTTCTTGTAATAGCAACATAGTAATGCTGGAAATAGTAACACCGGAAAGCAAATAGACGAAGGTCAGTCTTTGTCTATGATACTATCACTTGACTGGTGGTCCAGATAAAGGCTGGTTCTTTTTTTGTTTTTTTTGTACTTTACGGATTTTGGTCCTCCTGTGTGTGACTGGTGCGTAGCTCACGTAACCTGTACCTCTCAGGGTGACAGCCCTCAAGCTGGTCTGTGCCCTGTTGACCTACACAGCTCCTGGGAACTCGTGCTTGGATATCACAGCAATAGCAGATCACTAGAAGTTTCTCAGTTATTTTCTTGTCATGTGAAGTGACACATGGTTCACAGACTCATGCTGGTCTCTAAGCAGCACTGACTTAGACACTGTTTAGATTTTAGCATATTTATTTTCCAGTATTTTTCTGGTTTTTTTGTTTGTTTATTTTTAGTCTGTATAGACATTTCTTTTGCTCACTACACTTCCCATGACAATGTTACTGTAAACTATTCTTGAGAATAATCTTTTTTTTTTTTTTTAAGGTTTTATATACTTATTGTCTCAGTGAGAGAGAGAGCACAGGTGGGGAGTGGGGGGTGGCAGGCAGAGGGAGAAGCAGACTCCCCTCAGAGCAAGGAACCTGATGTGGGACTTGATCCCAGGATACTGGGATCATGACCTGAGCCCAAAGCAGACGCTTAACTGACTGAGCCACCCAGGTGTCCCAATTCGAGTATAATCTTTTTTTTTTTTTTTTTTTTTTTTTTAAGATTTTATTTACTTATTTGACACAGCGAGAGAGGGAACACAAGCAGGGGGAGTGAGAGAGGGAGAGGCAGGCTTCCTGCCGAGCAGGATGCCTGATGCGGGACTCAATCCCAGGACCCTGGGATCATGCCTTGAGCCAAAGGCAGATGCCCAAGGACCGAGCCACTCAGGTGCCCCTCAAGTATAATCTTTAATGAGAATAATAATAATCCATCTGGAAGATGTACCATAGATTACTACCCCAGTCCCTCTTTCATGGAGTTTGGTATGTTTTCAGTTAATTGCCATGATAAAAATATGATGGTAAATAGCTTTAGTATAATTACTTCTCCATGTTTAACATCATTTCCGTAGGGTAGATTCCCTAGAATGGAATGACTGGGCCAAACAATATAAAACCTTTTAAATTTCTTGTTAGATATTATCAAATTACTTTTTTTTAAAAAAAAGATGTTATTTATAAGGGAAAGAGAGAACGCAGGGGAAGGGGGAGAGGGAGAGAATCTCCAGCAGAGTCCCCGCTGAGTGAAGAGCCCAATGCAGGGCTTGACCCCATGACCCTGAGTTCGTGACCTGAGTGGAAGTCAAGAGTCAGACACCCAACTGACTGAACCACCCAGTGGCCCCCAAATGACTTTCTAAAAGGGATGTGCTGATATATGCTTCCCATAGTAGTCTGCAAGAGTGCCTGCTAACTATGTCCTTTTCTGCATTCATTCTTATTGTTGAATTAAGGGAACAATCTTAATTGTTTTGAGTTTCTTTGATTACTGATGAGGTTGAACATTTTCCATGCTTGTAGCCATTTATATGTACTCTTTGACTTTATACTCAGTTGAGCACTAGAACAAAATGTTATGACTTGGCACAGATTTCATACTACTTTAGACTGGAAGCCAAAACCCATAAATAAAGTCTGTACCTATTAATGTATGGTATCTCCATTATTGAGGTCCTTCTCCTTTCTTCTGCTGCCAGAATTGGGGGATGCTTTTATATGATCTAGGTGGTGGTCCTCATCTTTAGAAAAATCCATCTGGGATGCCTGGGTGGATCAGTGGGTTAAGCCACTGCCTTCGGCTCAGGTCATGATCCTAGGGTCCTGGGATCGAGTCCCACATCGGGCTCCTTGCTCAGCGGGGAGTCTGCTTCTCCCTCTGCCTCTGCCTGCCTCTCTGCCTGCTTGTGCTCTCTCTCTCTCTCTGACAAATATATAAATAAATCTAAAAAAAAAAAAAAAAACCCATCTGAATTCCTACCTAATACTATATACCAATAATGTAGCAAGTATATGGTCTGAATATTTGAGTACCAGCCATGCCCCAAATTTGTATGTTGAAATCCTAACCCCCTGGTGATGGTGTTAGTCTCTGGGGCCTTCGGAAGATCATTTGGGGGAGATTAGCACCTTTATAAAAGAGGATCCAGAGCGTGCCCTTGGCCCTTCCACCAGGAGAGGACTCAGCGAGGGGGTGCGGGCTATGAACCAGGAAGCAGGTTCTTACCAGACCCACCCACGATGGTGCCTCCATCTTGCCCTTCCCAGCCTCCAAAACCTGGAGCTGTATTTCTGTTGTTTCGAAGCTACCCAGGTGAGGGTGTGTTGTTGTCACAGTGCCCGTGAACTAAGACAGAGACTTTTCTTGAGTATCGCCAATATGTCCACAGCTATGTTTTCTCTATTTTCTTTCTCTCGTTCTTTTTTTTTAAAATCTATTTAGGAAGTATTGCATGCTAGCTTGAATGAATCAGTTTTTGAAACTACTGATCCATTGGAATTTCTGAGGTAGTTTTGTTATAATTATGGGAAAAGTAGGAAGAAATCTGGATGATTTGGAAATTCTAGGTGCCCGACCTTTAATATTTAACCATATTACTGTGTATGTTAGCAGTGGGGGGCGAGCTAGGCCTGAGGTGTGACGAGGGAGGTTTGGGCTGGAGTCTGGCACTAAATGCTCACCTGTATTTCTCCCAAAGGGACTTGTTTGCTTTATAATAATGTTAGGAGATACTTATCAATAAGGCAGGGGTGTCTCCATATGCCCCAAAGTGTGCTCTTTCAAAGTATATTCCGAGGGCGGAGTGTGGCAGTAATGGTGGGACCAAGGGGTCCCCTGCAGCCAATTCTCCACTTGACAAGCCTTGGGCCCCCTCCCTGGCTCAGTAGAATTTTTAAGTAATGCAAAAGACCATAATTAGAACCTGTAGTGACCTTATAGGCAAATAATTAAGCTAGCTAAAACATGTGGATATAAATGGAACTTAGAAGATTTATCTAATTTTATACTTAGGAAAGCTATTAATATGTGTCCACAAAAAAGCACTCTATGTTCAAATTTTGTTCAGAAAACTATGTTTACTATGTTCAGAAAAGCTAGGTTAAAAGAACTTCATTTCCTCCTATTAAGGCCTAATACACTCTGATTTTCCAAAACAGCAGCAAAGTAAGAGACAGCAATCAGTTTTTCCAAATTTCTTTTGCCTCTGGGATCCTGTTTCTCAAGAAGCTCATAGCAACCCCTTGCAGAATGGTTTTTCGCAGCACACAACAGACCACGGGACATGCGGGAGCCAGGCCGGCTTCTGTGGCGTGGATGGTCCCACTCGTCATGAATCTTGGGGACCCCTGAAGCTGGGGATCATTGTCCTGAGCCATCGGTCATTTGTGAAATGGGAGCTATCGCTCACACCTTATAAGGGCTGGTTTTAGAACTGTAGCTCTTTGCCTACCAGTCCTCCTTTATGTCCAGTGGTAGATCAATAACCATTGGGGAGGGACAGGGTTGGGAAACTGTGATCCCAGGGTCAGTCTTTAATGGCACTGGAAGTGTTTCTTCCTCTTACTAAAATAGACCATAGTCAAGGCAGCCGTGTAAGTGGAGACATTTTACGCATCTCTGGTGAGAGGACAGTACTGCATAGTCATTAAGGAGAATACCGGCATGGGGGTATGACCACCTGTGCCTAATCCAGCCTTGCCACGGAGTGAACTGTGTGGCTTGGGGCACTTAGTGAACCCATCATAATCCTTAAATTCCCTAGCTATAAAATAGGAATAATTTCATCTGCTAGGATTGATGTCGGGAATAAAAATGTGTGTAAAGTACCCAGAGTACTGAGGTCCTTGCAGGGCGGGGGTGGGGGGGGGGTTTGGCACA
This sequence comes from Enhydra lutris kenyoni, assembly GCF_002288905.1. Taxonomy (NCBI): domain Eukaryota; kingdom Metazoa; phylum Chordata; class Mammalia; order Carnivora; family Mustelidae; genus Enhydra; species Enhydra lutris. Next base: position 2,233,757 of record NW_019154152.1, on the reverse strand, counting down.
CTCTTAGGAGCAGTTCTGGGGGGGAATGAAGGGAACCAGTGAGGGTGAAGCACCCCAGGGCCAACAACAGCAGGGCACACGGACTACCCTTAAGCCTTCTGGGACAAGGGAACAGGGTGCTGACCAGCTGCTGGGGCCACAGTCCCTGCCAGCTCATTGCCCAACAGGGAGGGGCTGGGGAGGGGACATTCTACCGCATCCCCTGACTGAACCCGACCATGGCAGAGAGGGGATGTGGACTGGCAGATGGATAGCTCAGGTGGGAAGAGCTCAGTCCATGTTGACTAATTTTGATGGGTTCCGTGCCATTAATTTCCATTTCGACCTTGGTCACTTACTACCTGTGTCACTTTTGGAAAAAAAAAATTCTTTTAAAGATTTTATTTATTTCTCAGAAAGAGAGAGAGAGCGCAAGCAGGGGGAGCAGCAGGCAGAGTGAGAGGCAGGCAGAGGAAGAAGCAGGTACCCCACTGACCAGGGAGCCCAATGCGGGACTCGATCCCAGGACCCTGGGATCATTGCCTGAGCCAAAGGCAGACACTTAACCAACTGAGCCACCCAGGCGTCCCTCACTTTTGGAAAATTGTAAATAACCTGACCTCATTGGGCCTCAGCTAGAGGCTGAGGAGAGTCTACCTAGTACCTTTCTTGCGACGTCAGATAATGAGTACCTGTTGGTGCCTGGCACTGAGCTTTCAGGCATGTGAGTGTGAAGCTGTTCTGGTCTGCTTTGCTGCTGGTGATGCACATGTATGCATAGAAGGAACTCATTTTCCTCCTGAGTCTGACCTTCTGTCTGAAAGCTTAATACCTTTCTGATCTTGTGAGTCAGTAGCTGAGTCTCCATTCCGGACCCCTATCAGTCCCAGAAACCCGAACACATTTTTCTGATGCTTATGGTAACCTTTCTGCGATGTACTTGGCGTGGCTGAGAAGGTACTTCTTGATCCTTCTCCATAACTGGTAGTTAGCTCTGCCCATTAAATCACCCCCCTCCTCTGCTATTTCTGTTAATCCCAATAGAGGGAGGAGGGGCAGAAGGAAACCTCTGGCTTTTGCAGCTTTGTCATGAACCTGTAGAGGCTCCACACCAGGATGTGGAGCAGGTGCCCTGAATTGGTGGGATACCACATGACCTTCGTGGCCGCTGATTCCTGGAGGCTTGCACGTGCTGGGATAGGAGCCCCCTCCCCCCCAGTGCCCAGCCAGTGCTCTGAGCATTCCAGCTGTGTGGGAGGGGTTCTGATGTGGTAGGAGCCAGAGAGTATCCGCCAAATACTTGAAGTACAGTGTCAGCATTTATGCAGTTGGGATGGGGAGAAGCTGTGATTTATATAAATAAAGCTAGTAAGCCTGTTTCTTTATATGTAAACTGGGGGATTACATGTGTTTATTTCATGTAAGTTTCTGAACTAAGCAAGATCTTGGAAAATACAGTAAAGGAGTTAAAATTTAGTTACTCAAACACATTATTTATTCCTACAAAATGGCTCCAATGTCTAGGGTTAGTGTGTTTGCAAAATTTCAGCTGACCTGGACCTGCTGATTTTAGGTGGCTGTCAGCCGGCTGGTTTTGGGCCTGGTGGCCTGTTGTGGCCTCTAATTACACCTTGCAGCTTGCAAAGAGGTTCACCCAGCAATGCTCTCGGAGTGCAGTCGGACTTTTTTCATCATCCCCTCCCAACAAGTGTGCTATCTTCTTTGACAGAAGTGGGACCGATTTCTATTTTGCCAGCTATGGAAGAAGCAGAATGGGGAGACCTGACTTAACTGATACCATGTTTCCAATTTATTCCAGGGAGTTGTAACATTTCTTATAAACATGTATCCCAGGTGGCTGCCCAACTAGCTCACCATTTAGTATGGCTCTTTTTTTTTTTTAAATTTAATTGGGAAAATGCTTAGAAGATTTGCCAGGATCTCAGTTATGGCCTCTGTGCACTGTGTTTATTCATTTCTTCGGCAAACACTGGGTATTACTCCAGCCTGGATTACCACTGGGTCTTGGGGTTGCAGGTTGTAGCAGGATACTCGGGGGCACTGTGCTTGGAGGTGCAGAGCTCATAATTTGGGGAGATCAGCCCATTTGCTGCAAAGATGCTGCTACAGCAGGGCCCAGTTCCCTGGACATGCCAAGGGGGGCATTAGGGTCCAGCCCTGAAGGGGTTCAGGAACATGCTCCATCTGCGCAGACCTAGGAGGAGAGAAGAGGGAAAGCCTCAGTGCCGGAAGCCAAACGGAGAACTTGAAGCTGCCGGCAGAGATAATTGCTCTTGGATCCTGAGTCTTCTGCCATGGGGCCATCCCTTCATGGACACGGGGACAGCAGCCGGTCAGGGCCTTATGCCTATAATTAGGTGGGGACTGGACAAGCTGCTGAGAGTGGAAAGAGAGCCCTGAACTTGGCCCCATTTGGGGCCATGTGGGTGGCCCCGCTTGCTTCCAGCTGTGGGGTTTGAGTCATCAAGTGCTTCGGACGTGTGGCAGAGCCCAGAGCCACGTCGGTCCTGGCATCTGACCCTGCCGTCCTCATCCTCTCTGGAGCTTAATGATTCTGTTGTCTGAAGCTGCTGTGGAAGGCCAGGGAGAAGATCCCATGATGTAACTGGCATGGTACTCACACTGTCAGTGTGGAACAGTAATGAGAATTATTCACCCGTGTCTCATTTTCTGCTTTACAAACGGGAGACTTAGGGTTGGGTCAGCTATCAGTGGGCACCTGTGTACCAACCACTCAGACCCTCTTAGCCTCAGTCTCCTCATTTACAAAGTAGGGATGATAAAAGTTACTCCCTTGCCCATTTAAAAATTATTTTTATTAACATATAATGTATTATTTGCCCCAGGGGTACAGGTCTGTGATTCATCAGTCTTACACAATTCACAGCACTCATCATAGCACATACCCTCCCAAATGTCCATCATCCAACCACCCTCTCCCTCCCACCCCCACCGCTCTAGCAACACTTAGTTTGTTTCCTCAGATTAAGAGTCTCTTATGGTTTGTCTCCCTCCCTGGTCCCATCTTGTTTCATTTTTCCCTCCCTTCCCCCCACCACCCCCCACACTGCCTCTCAATTCCCTCGTATCAGAGAGATCATATGATAGTTGTTTTTCTTTGATTGACTTATTTTGCTTAGCTAAATAAGTTCCATCCATGTCATTGCAAATGGCAGGATTTGGGGGGTTTTGATGGTTGCATAGTATTCCATTGTATATATATACCACATCTTCTTTATCCATTCATCTGTTGATGGACATCTAGGCTCTTTCCATAGTTTGGCTATTGTGGATATTGCTGCTGTAAACATTGGGGTGCACGTGCCCCTTTGGATCACTACATTTGTATCTTTAGGGTGAATACCCAGTAGTGTGATTGCTGGGTCATAGGGAATCTCTAATTTCAACTTTTTGAGGAGCCTCCATACTGTTTTCCAGAGTGGCTGCACCAGCTTGCATTCCCACCAACAGTGTAGGAGAGTTCCCCTTTCTCCGCATCCTCACCAACATCTGTTGTTTCTTGACTTGTTAATTTTAGCCATTCTGACTGGGATGAGGCGGTATCTCACTGTGGTTTTGATTTGTATTTCCCTGATGCCGAGTGACGTTGAGCACTTTTTCATGTGTCTGTTGGCCATCTGGATGTCTTCTTTGCAGAAGTGTCTGTTCATGTCTTCTGCCCATTTCTTGATTGGATTATTTGTTGTTTGGGTGTTGAGTTTGATAAGTTCTTTCTAGATTTTGGATATTAGCCCTTTATCTGATATGTCATTTACAAATATCTTCTCCCATTCTGTTGGTTTTCTTGGTTTTGTTGACTGTTGCCTTTGCTGTGCAAAAGCTTGGGTTTTCCCTTCAAGAGAGTAAAGGAAAGGGCAGGAAGCCGAATGGGACACACAAGAAGGTGGGGCTGAGACAGGCCTGGAGGAAAGGCCAAGAATAAAATGTTTAACTTGAGTAGCAGGTGAGAGGATCACTTAAAATTGTGCAGTGTCCTTGGAAAATCATATGGCGATTATGTTTTCCCTGATTACCTAAGGAACACATGCTTAGAGTAAAAAATTTAGGAGAAAATATTAAGCATAGAGACACATTAAAATAAACTCTAGTCATTTTCACTGTTAATATTTGGATATGTTTCCTTTTCTTGCATCATTTGTATACCTACTCTTTTAATAAAATTAGAATCATGCTGTAGATTCAGTTATGGGACCCAGGCTCTTTCAGTGTAATTTATACATATATTTGGTTTTAGCTTTGTTTTTACAAAATTGGAATCATACTGTGTATCAGTGAGGGGTTTCCAGAGAAACAGAACCAATAGGTGATATATATGTATATGTATTTAAACACATACACTTATATGCTGATATACGTATGCATATACTTACTGAGACACAGATACACACACAAGCACAAACACATATATAAAGAGATTTATTTTAAGGGCTTGGTTCACATGAGTGTAAAGGCTGGCATGCCTAAAATCTGTGGCAGCAACCTGGGAACTCAGGTGGTCTTGAGGCCAAATTCTGTTGTCTTTGGGAAACCTTAGTTTTTGCTTGTAAGGCCTGCAGCTGATTAGATGAGGCCCACCCACATGTCAGAGGGTAATCTGCTTTACTCAGAGTCAGACAGTTGTAGATGTTGCCCACATCTACAGAATACCTTCATAGCAGCATCTGGTGTTTGGGTCCATAACTGGGTCCTATAAACTAGCCCTGTTGACACATAAAACTGACCATCACATACCGTATACCCCAATTGTATTTTGATTTTTTTCCACTTTGCTTGTCATGAATATTTTTCCATAGTGTGAAACATTTTAGAAGAAGTTGATACTTGCTGGTTTTTTCCACCCAATGACTTCACCATGATTTATTTAGGAACTTCCCTGTTGTCAAATATTTTGGTTTTATTCATGATAGACATCTTTGGGTATATTTTATTTCTTTTTTAGGACTTACTTATTTAGGAGAGAGAGGCAGGCAGTGGGGAGGAGCAGAGGGAGAGGCAAAGAGAGAATCCCAAGCAGACTGCTTAGCATAGAGCCTGACCCAGGGCTCGATCCCATAACCCTGCGATCATGATCTGAGCTGAAACCAAGAGTCGGACAGTCAACCAACCAAGTCACCCAGGTGCCCCAGTGCATTTTATTTCTATTTATTCCGTATTAGTTCCTAGAATATGTCATTGATGGGGCATTAGTAGCTCAAAAGTTATGGAGATTTTAAGGCTTTTGATATACATTGCTAAGTTTTCTCTAGGACAGTACTTTTCAAGCTAGAATTCCTGCACCAGGCTAGCTGGGTAGCTCCTGAGAAAGGTAGATTCTTGGGCCTTTCCCTAGACCTACTGAGTCAGAATCTGGATTTTAAGTAGATCCCCATGTGACTTGTATGGACACCACAGTTTGAGAGGCACTGCCCAAAAAAATCTGTACCATGCTATGGTCTGAATGTTGCTGTCCTCCGAACATACATCTGTTGAACCCCTAATGTCTGATGTGGTGTTATTAGTAGGTGGAAACTTAGGGAGGTGCTTATGCCATGGGGTGGAACCCTTGTGAATGGGATTAGTGCCTAATAAGGGGGTCCAGAATAATCCTTAGCCCCTTCCACCATGTGAGGACACAGGGAGAAGGAAGCGCTAGCTATAAACCGGGAAGAAGGTCGTCACCAGCGATCTTGACCTTGCTGGTGTGATCTTCGACTTCTAGCCTCCAGAACTGTGACCTATAAATTTCTGTTTAATTTAATTTAATTTTAATTTAATTCAAAATTCTGTTTGAATATAAACCACCCAGTCTGGGGTATGTTGTTACAGCAGCCTGAATGGACTTAAAATATACCAGAAGTATGTAGAGACTTGTTTCACTTCACTCTCATCGAAACTGGGCATTGTGTTTTTCTCTTGGTTAATTTGCTTCCCCCAAATGATATTCTAATGTTCTTTTGATTTTTATAGCAAATTGATTGAATAGGCAGACAACTAGAGGCATTCAATCAGGAAAAAGCTCTTTCTTGTGCAAGCACAGCTTTAAATATGCTCCGTGACATCTTAGGTGGACTGCATGACTGTCCAGACTCCTCCAGCTGTAAGGGCATCTCATTTAGGTCATCACGTAGGTTTGGCGGTCTAGTCAGGGCTGAAATCAAAACTTCAGTTGCCCATCCCTTTTCTTGCTCTGCCCCTGCTGTGCGCTCAGCTTGCCCCCTGACTCAGGCACCTGTGATGGGGGCTTGGGGTGTGGGCGGTGGGCTTGGTGGGGTCTTTTACTCCTGCTTGGCTGTCTCCTCCTGTTGCTCCTGCCAGTGGCAGGGGTACGAAGGCATATGTTGAGAAGGGACAGAAGTCCTCTGATATTGGTGCCATTATAATGCTCTCCTGATTATTGCTGGCTTGCTGGCTCATTGCTGATACCCCATATTCAGTTCCTCAGAGGCCCCTGTAAGGAATTTTTAAAGAGTTCTTCAGTGGGGTTAGCTGGGTTAGGATTTCAGGCTCTGGAGCCCATGGTGCAATGGCCTTCCCTGCCATGCCTTAAAATAATGGCGCTCACAGCTGCTGTTGCTGTCACACCCACAGAGAAACCTGATGACATCCTTTTAGACTCCCCACAAATGACAGCAAAGTGAACTGAAAATTCTGATTTTTTAAAATGTAAGCAGAAGATGATTAGACTGTGGAAAGATCAACTCCTTCGGAGCTTGGAACCAGCTTTTGTCTTTTTTAAGGCTGATTCCTCAAGCCCCAGTTCTGTGTTGGACATCTTCAGTAAAAATGGTGACTCTGTTGCTCTCTAGTGCAGGCGTTGCAGGTGGGGTGGAGGCCAGGAGAAGGCTGTGGAAATACGGATTGTCATTCTTTGGAGTTGCAGCGCTTGTCTCTTCTAAGGGCTATGAAGGGATATTTTTAAAGGTTTCATTTAGAACATGCTTGGTGAATCAGAAGTTCTTTCCAGTCCTCTTTTCTTTTCTTTTCTTTTTTTTGGATTGGGGGAGAGAGAGGTAAAGTGAGAGGGGGGTGAGCAGGGCAGGGGTAGAGGGAGAGAGAGAGAAAGAATCTTAAGGAGGCCCCATGCCCATCGTGGAGCCCAATGTGGGGGGGTCGGTCTCACGACCCTGAGATCACAACCTGAGCCAAAATCAAGAGTCAGGTGGCTTAATGGACTGAGCCACCCAACTGCCCCTCCAGCCAGCTTCGAAAGTTGTTTTCTAAAGTGAGAAAACTGTAACTCTTCACTTCAGGGCTTGGAAGAGGAGGAGATTGCTATGGCTCTGGGTACAGGTCAGCGTTTCCAGGGCTTTTTCTTCCCTCTTGGGTGCTTTCTTCCTTTCCCGGGTGTTCCCAGTGCCCAGATGATCCACAGCAGGACAAGCTCATAGCCCGGGGTGTTGGCTTCTGCCTGCATCATAGTCACTCAGGGTGTGCACCTCTTAGCCCCCTGGAAGGCCCTGAGCACGAGGCCAGTGCTTAATCCTCGGGAGCAGAGCCCCAGAAGCCGCCTAGTAGAGAAGAGGTCTTCCTGCTATCCAGTCTGCGCTACCTTCCACAGCTAAAATAAGTCTGCCTAAAAACACAGGCTTCTGTCCTGCTCCAGAATCTGCCAGGACTCCCCATCCTTCTAAAGGATAAAGTATAAATTCCACAGCCCAGCTTTAAGACCTCCAGCATCTGACTTTATTTTCCTCTGCTTTCCCGTGTGCGGCTTCTGCTGGTTGCCTGCACACATCTCCAGCCAACTGGACGGTCTGTGCCTTTGCCTGTGCACCGCCCCCACGCCCCCACGCTCCCACCCCCCCACCCCCGCCGGCCCCAGCCCTGCTAGTTAAAGCCAGCCACTGTGGCCCCCATGGTGCCGACCCGTGTCTGGCCCTGCAGCCCTTCCTGTCATAGCAGTGAACCCTGGATCATATGCCTTCTAGTGCATCTGATTATTTCATGATTTGGATGGGGTTCTTTGACTTGATTAGGAATTTCTGGTTTGCAGTGACCATGTCTCTCCTTGTCTCGTTGCCTTCCTGGCCAAACACACAGACAATACTTGGTTATGCTCACTGATTGATTGGGACACGGCAACCTGGTCAGCAGGCCTGTGGCACTCTTTCACTGAGTGGGGGACTGCCTGAGAGCTGGTCCTGAGGTTTCCAGACCTGCACCTCCCTCTACACTGTGGATTTCTGGTGGAAGCTTGGGGGATGGTCCCATGAGAGGCCAGGTGTAGACTATGGCCCGTGTTGGGATCCTAGCTGATTAGCTCTGGGATCTCGGGCATCATCACTTCATTTCCTCATCTACGTAGTTCAGATTTGTTTGTTTAATAAATATGTACTGAGTGCCTACTGTGTGCCAAGTGCTATTTTAGGAGTTGAGAGTGTAGCACTGAACAGGATAGAGATCTGGGCAATGCGAGAGGGCCAGCTGTGTGAAGACCTTGGCGGGCGAACGCTGCAGCAGGACATGTCAGCAGGAACAACCACAGAGGTTCAAGGAACTAGAAGGAGGCCCGCAATGGCTGAAGCATGGAGGTCACGGGGAGGCTGGCAGGAGATAGGGCTGGGAGTTGGGCCCAGGCTGAATTCTCCAGGGCCTCACACGGCCATCAGGAAATGCTGTGAGTTTTCCCTAAGGACATACAGGAAGCCATTAGAGGATTTTAGCAGGTGAGCAACACAACCTGGTTTATTTATTTATAACAGAGCCTGCCTCATTGAACATAAACTACAATTAAATGAGATAATGTATGTAAAGTGCCTAGTGGTGTAGTTGGTACACAGTAGGTGCTTGATAAGTAGTAATTATTATTTTCCTGTGTGGAGAAAAATGGTTATCTCCTATGGTTTGACCTTAAAGGTGAAGTTTATGATAGACTGACTGATGGCGCCCCCAGAATGTCCATGTCCGATCTCTGGAACCTACATATGTTAGCTTACAAAGAGGGGAGCACTGAGGTTTCAGGTGGAATTAAGATGCTAATCAGCTGACCCTACAATAGGGAGAGCGTCCTGGATTATTCAGGGTCTGGTGTAATCGTGTTGGTCCTTAACAGTGAAATAGGGAGGCAGAAGAGAGTCCGAGGGAGATGTGACCTTGGGAGGTCAGAGAGATGCAACATTACTGGCTTCGAAGAGGGTGTGGGGCCTGAGAACCAGAAATGCTGGAGGCCGCTGCAAGCTCTAAGAGGTGAGGCAGCGGATTCTCCCCAAAAGCCTCCAGAAGGGAAGGCGGCCCTGCCTATATCTTGATTTTGGCCCAGTGAGACCCATTTCGATTTCTGACTACCAGACCTGTAAGATAAGAAGTCTGTGTTGTTTTTAGCCTCGAAATCAGTGGTGATTTGGTACAGCAGCAGTAGGAAACAGATACAAGGATTTAGATACTCTAAACCTCCAGGTTAGTACACTCCCACGTGACCTGTGACCCGTGAATGTTTAAATCGCTGTTGTGTTCCCTGTCTACTGCTTGGCGTCTGTACTCTGGGACAACTGACCAGCTAGGACACCTGCTGGTGTTTTCCATAACCTCTAGGGGTACCAAATTCCTTATGCGCCTCTAGGTGGCACGTTACAACCTTCAAGCACTCTGGTGACACGAGTCCTGCTTTTCATTGATCTGCAAGGGCAGGGGTAGCTACAGAGCTCAGGGGAAGAGATTGGGCTCTCAGCCCCAGTACCCTCGGAAAAGGAACAACAGGGGCTGCAAGGAGGGCTGGGATTGCCTTCTGGCCTCGGCCTCACCGCCCCCCCCACCCCCTTGCCTAAAGTCCTTCCCTCCATCTGCCTTTTCCCAGTCTTCAGGGCCCAGCCCCCAGGCTGCCTCTTCCATGAAGCACCCCAGCCCATAGCCGACAAGAAGTATTCCCTCTGAGACCCGGCCCCGCCCCCTCCTTTGCTCAGGCTGTGCTTATTTTCCCTTTACTCACCATCAGATCCTGTCTGCCCAGGGAGCACACAGGGAGCCCGGAGGCAGGCCCCGGGCCAGGCACACAGGCAGGGGCTGAGCAGGGCCTGTGGGTTGATTGGTTGGGGCTGGATACAAAGGGTTCCAAGGCAAGGCTTTTGCTTTATCCTTTTAGGGAAGTTCATTCTCTCAAGTTGGTTCTCCTCTTCCTTTTGGAGACTTTGTTAGAAAGATCACAGCCACAGAGGCTCAGTGCCTGCCCCAATCCTTCCTTCACACTACAGCTGCCAGAACTTTCGCTCCACACCCTACCTCTGACCTAGTCCCTCCTCCTACCACCCCATCTGTAGCTGTGGTTCCGAATGTTTCAAGAGGAACAGTCATAATATGAGTAAAATCACGAGAGAATCGTCTCGGTCAATGAAATAACTGTTGATAAAACTGAAAGTCAAGAAGCAGAAAAGTGTGCGGTCGTCATCAGGCGTGTGGACTGTGGCCTCAGACAGACTAGTTTCAAATCCAGGCCCTACCACTTGGTTGTCGGAGCACCTGGGTCTCATTGTCCTCTTCTGTAAAATGGGGGCGCTGGGAGTCCCTAGCTCGTGGGGTTGTTGCAGAAATCCCGTGTCACGTGGTTCGGAAAGTACTCAGCAGAGTGCTGGGCTAGGCTTAGGTACTGTTGTTGTTCCTGGCCTACACACTGATTTTCTAAGTTCTGATTTATAACGCTTCATTATTCATAAAGCCCATCAGGGACAGCAGCTTGGCTGCTTGGATGAACACAGGATTTTTTTTAAATTACATTTTTTTTTTTTTTTCCGAACAGTTTTAGAATTACAGGGAAATTGTGAGGATAGAGCAGAGTTCCCGTATGCCCGACTCCTGTTTTCCGCTACCGTTAGCGTCTTACGTTAGGGTGCACATTTGTTACAAGTAGTGAGCCAATCCTGATACGTAACCCCTAATTAAGGTCTGTACTTTTTCAGATTTTTTTTTCCGTGTTTGCCTAGTGATGCCTGTTTTCTGTCCCAGGATTCTATCCAGGATAGTGTATTATGTTGAACTGTCCCATCTCCTTAGGCCACTCCTGACAAGTTCTTGGACTTCCCCTGTGATTGATGCCCTGGCCTGTTTTCTGGGGTCCTGGTGTCTCGTCTGGGTCCTGGGTCCTGATGCCCTCTCTTGGAATTTACCTGATATTTTTCTCCCGGTTAGACGGATTGAGCACAGAAATTTGAAGTCAGTGGGTCATGGATGGCTACTGTACTTTTCTGTTCTGTTCGCCTCAGCATCCATGAAATTAGAATCAAATGTCTGTGGGAAGCCTCAGGCACAGTTTGGAAAGTCACAGTGGGGAAGAGGAAGTCCACGCGCTTGGGTGTGGCCTTCTTGGCCCTCTGTCCTCCCTGCCCACTTCCCCAGTCTCCTTGCCCTGCTGCGAGCACCCCAGCTTCTCCGAAGAGGTCTGGGCTTTGGGGCACATTCCTCCTTCTACCTGGAATGCCTTCCCTCCCTTCTCAGCCTCACTAATTGCTGATCTCGAAGAAAAGACTCTAGGATCCAGTTAAACACATACCTCCTCTCAGATGCCTGTCCTACTTTCCCTAAGACGACTAGCACCTTCCGCAGGGTCTCCCCAAAACTTGGCACATCGCTTTTTAGACTGTCCTTCCTGGGTCACATCTCTGCCTCTTCCTTCAGACTGGAAGCTTCTTGAGAGCAGCAACTGAACCGTAATCCTTTTTCCTCATGCCCATTGTGGGGCCAGCATACAGTAGGTACTCAAGAGATGCTTAACCAATGAGTGGCATCGGAGAGAAGGGCTATATCTGTACCAGCCTTAATGCAGTTCATGTTGCTTTTGTCCTAAAAATATGGGCCACCCCAGTGGATGACGGATGCCCCTGGTGAGCCTTTGGGTAGAGAGCCGCTTTCTCCCTGCCCCAGAGGGGTGTGAGAACACAGTGCGAATATGGAAAGGGCCAGCAGGGGGCTCCAGGAAGCAGTTCCTAAGCCCTGAGCAAGAGCAAGGTTTAGGAGTGGCTTTCTGCCACAAGCCTTGGGTCCGACAGAATCCACGTAGAAAGTGTGTCAAAAGAGAGGTCTGTTTTGCTACTGATGTGCCAGGCTCTGTACCAAGGACAGGGTGTACCAGCCTGTTCTGAAAACATGTGTGGGGCCCCAGTCGAGCTCTTTCTCCCAGAGGTCCCTGCCTGCAGAAATTGGGACAAAAGATACTGATAGCTAAGAAATAATGTTTGCAGAAGCAGATGATCTTGTTATAGCCACGAACGGACCTGGACTTCATTCACATTTCCCAATTTCTGCTTCCACTTCAGTGTTCACCATTCTCCTTGGATTGGAAACTCTTTTTTTTTTTTTTTTTTAAGATTTTATTTATTTATTTGACAGACAGAGATCACAAGTAGGCAGAGAAGCAGACAGAGGGAGAGGAGGAAGCAGGCTCCCAGCTGAGCAGAGAGCCTGATGCGGGGCTCGATCCCAGGACCCTGAGATCATGACCTGAGCCGAAGGCAGAGGCTTTAACCCACTGAGCCACCCAGGCACCCCTGGATTGGAAACTCTTAATGGCTAGTCCTAAAAGCTGAGATTATCACGGAGACATTGGAGCCAAAATTTCCAGGCTTTTTTTGAATTCTGTGAGGATGGAGGGAAGAAAAGCCGAGTTAATTTGAGACAATGAAGCTTGAATTAGAAATTGCTTTCTGGGGTCAGTAACAACTATTATGTCCTTCTCATGGCTGATATTATTAACAGTAGTAATAGTAACAATAGGCCTCGCGTATTGAGTGCCTACTTCAGGCCAACGTTGGGATGGAGATGTCTACCTGTGCCAGGCATGGCTCTTGGGGCATCCAAGGGAATTCGACCAGCATCATCCCTGCCCATTCTGCCACAGAGATATCAGCTTCATTTCATAGATGAAGAAATTGAGACTCAGCACATTGATTTGTCAAGGCTTTAAGACCTGACCCCTTATAAGTCCCTTAAACACACCCCAAAAGAATCTAAAATATTTGCTAATCCAAAAACATGACGAGAGGAAGGAAAGGGATAATTACACAAGACAGAAATATACAGACATTACAAGTAAATCCATCATTAATGGTAAAAAGAATGATGTCTTACTGTTCTGGGGACATACACTTCCTAGCCTTTGATAAGAATACAGGGGGATACTGTTAGAATGTAATACTGTTTGTACTCAAAAGACTTTTATACTTGAACAAAAAAGTTTACTTTAAAAAGAGAAGTTATGATGGAACCTCTAAACTCACACTTTTTATTTTCATCACCTGGTGCTCATCAGGACAAGGACCCTCCTTAATCCGCATCGTCTGTTTGCCCGTCCCCCTGCCCACCTCCCCTCTGGTCACCATCCATTTGTTCTCTATAGTTATGAGTCTGTTTCTTGGTTCGTCTCTCTCTCTCTTCCCCCCCACCTTCTGCTCATTTGTTTTGTTTCTTCAATTCTGCATAAGTGAAAGCATATGGTATTTGTCTTTCTCTGACTTATTTCACTTAGCATTATACTATCTAGATATATCCATGTCATTGCAAATGGCAAGGTTTCATTCTTTTTTGTGGCAGAATAATATTCCATTATATATATATTCCTGACTCTCCTTTATCATTCATCAGTCGATGGATACTTGCATTGCCTTTCATATCCTGCTACTATAAACAATACTGCTGTAAACATTGGGGTACAAAAAAAAGCCTTGGGGTACATGTATCCCTTTTAATTAGCATTTTCATGTTCTTTGGGCAAATACCTAGTAATGTGATTACTGCCGGTGTCTGTTGGCCATCTGCATGTCTTCTTTGGAGAAATGTCTGTCTGTTCATGGCTTCTGCCCATTTTTAAATTGGATTATTTGTTTTTGAGGTGGTGAGTTCTATCAGTTCCTTATATATTTTGGATACTAACCCTTTATCAGATGTGCCATTCACAGATATCTTCTCCCGTTCAGCAGGCTGCCTTTTCGTTCTGTGGGTTATTTCCTTTGCTGTGCAGAAGCTTTGTATTTTGGTATAGCCCTGATTGTTTTTGCCTTTGCCGCAGGAGACCTATCTAGAGAAATGTTACCGTAGCCAGCGTCAGAGAAATTGCTGCCTGTGCTGTCTTCTAGGATTTTTATGTTCAGGTCTCCTACTTTGGTCTCTCATCCATTTTTGTGTTTATGATTGTGTGCGATATAAGAAAGTGGTCCAGTTTCATTATTTTGCATGTTGCTGTCCAGTTTTCCCAACACCATTCTTGAACAGACTATCTTTTTCCCACTGTTTATCCTTTACCACTTTGTTGAAGATCAATTGACCATATATTTGTGGGTTTGTTTCTGGATTTTTCTCTTCGATTCCATTGATCTGTGTGTCTGTTGTTGCGCCAGTACCATACTATTTTGATGACAATAGCTTTGTGGTATATCTTGAAGTCTGGAATAGCGATGCCTCCAGTTCCGTTTTTCTCTTTCAAGATTGCTTTGGCTACTCAGGGTCTTCTGTGGCTCCATACATATTGTCGGATGGTTTCTAGTTCTGTGAAAGTGCTGTTGATATTTTGATGGGGAGTACCTTAAATGTGTAGATTGCTTTGGGTAGTATAGACATTTTAACAATATGTGTTCTTCCAACCCATGCAAACTCCCATTTTTTTAAAGATTTATTTATTTATTTATTTGACAGAGATCACAAGTAGGCAGAGAGGCAGGCAGAGAGAGAGAGAGGAAGCAGGCTCCCTGCTGAGCAGAGAGCCCGATGTGGGGCTCGATCCCAGGACCCTGAGACCATGACCTGAGCCGAAGGCAGAGGCTTCAACCCACTGAGCCACCCAGGCGTCCCCAAACTCCCATGTTTTAAGAGACAGACTCCCCCTCCTTCTCCTCCGGGTTTTGACCCAGCTGCGATCGTCCCGCAGCTCTCCTCTGTCTGCCCCTCAGTTACGATTGTGCTCCCTCGGTGCCCGTCAGGAGGCTCGGAGAAGCTGGCACCGGTGGCTCCTTGTCCCGAAGGCTCTTCCGTCATTTCTGAGGACGAGAATCCTAAATGGTAAAGCCCAGAACCAAACTTGGAGAACACTTGAGCTCCCAGCTGAAAGACATTAATCGTCCACGGACAGCTTTCTTAAACAAAAGAGAATTTGTAACCGGAGAGCAAAGCAATTTCTGCACACAGCCACGACTGAAGGAGGTTGTGCAAAAACCATTTGGACATTTGGACTCTTGTCCCCCACGATAGCTCAGTCCCAGTAGAAGCCACTGTGGTTCCCAGGACCGGGTGTGCACGGTGCCCTTGGCTGGGCCCCGTGGGGTCTGCGGGCCGCTTGGCAGCCCTGCCTGGCACACCTTCTGCCAAGTTCACTTCCTGCGCACGCGCGCGCGCGATTCACCCGTGCCAGCATGGAGCTATTAATTATTTTTGTCAAACCTTTGTCAGCAGCTTCATCCCAAAAGTAGTGGTTTCTTTTCCCTTTGGCAGTATTTGAGACTCTAGTAAATAAGAGATAATTATAGTCCAGTTTTAAAATTAAAACAGAAAAGCTAGAGATGCCAGTGAAGAATTATTTACATTTTACAGCAGCCTCCGTCCCGGGTCGGAGATTCAGCTGTAGTTTGCTGTGTTTTGTGCAGACTCCAAGGGGTTTGAGTGGTTTACGTGTTAAATTTTTATTTTAAGAGGCTCCTGCTCCTTTGCTTCGAGGTAGCCTTCCGTAACGTTCTAAATTCTTTAGTGTTTTAGTGCCTCTGGAGGAACTTAAGTTTCTGAAACTGCGATTAAAATGTCGAGCTGAAGGAGTCGCAGGATGAAACGAGAGCCCGTAGCCGCATTCGTAGCCCCATTCGAGTACATTCGGAGAGGGTTTGGTTGCATGGTGACCTTTCCGTGTGTGCAGTGCTCTGAGTAGGCAGCTGGGGAGAAAGCCGGTCTTGTCTTGGGGCTGCAGAGAATCCCCCCTCCTTTTTTTCTGTTCGCCTCTCGTTTGTGCTTAGAAAGTGAAAAGAGATTCAAACGGGTTCTTCCCAACATTTGATCTAGTCATAGGAAGTGAAAGGAATTGTGAGAAGGAATTTTAGAAATGGAATTGGATCCCTAATGTTGTTTGGCCTCTGGCCCCCTGTGAGGGGGCAGAGAAGTGCTGGGGGTGGGGGACAGCGGCGGGGGAGTTTAGCCGCCCTGAGGACGGTGGAGGAGCCTCTCTTCACTGGGATGAAGGCTCTGGGAGGAGAAGATTCCTTCCGCTTCCATCAGAGGAACAAATACTCAGATTGAAGGGCTCTGTTCTTTTCAGAGTTCAGGCTGGATCCAGGAGCCTGCCTGGACACTAGTGGGCTGGCCCCGCTCCCTGCTTTTCTCCCACCTGCCCCCTGATGGGGTCAAGTGTGGAGGGCGGTAGGGCAGTGCCAAGGACCTCCGCACTTGGGGGAGAGAGTTTGCTTCTGACAAGTGAGCTGTTGGCTGCACTGACGCGGGTGGGCCTGGGAGCCCCGGAAATCTCTGAGTCCTCCCACCAGGCCCCTGGGGCCCCTGGAGCAGAGACTGAGTGAGAAACTGGAAACCAGGTTTCCAACACAGCAGCGTGGGAAGAGCCGAGTTGTGCGAGTTGTGCGTGCTGTAGGCTCAGCTTTCTCCTCGGCCTTGGCTTTGATGAATCACAGCAGAGAGCCCCGTTTTGACAATACTGCCCCTTTAAGACACACCGACCGACCGCTTTGAGGATTAAGAGGTCTTGCCCTCCCCACCCCCACCTCCACCCCACCCCAGATGTGCTCTGTTAACTTGGCAGGGCTCTCTGATGTTGCCAATACTGAAGTTTATTGGGAGGGATGAGGAGAGTTTTAACAGATGAGAAGCAACAGCCAGTGTTGACTCCTAAGGGGTGGGGGTGGGGGTCAGCCTTGACATCATCTGAACCGAAGACGTTTTCTGGACTGCGGTGTATATTATCACAGATCTCAATTTGAGGCGTAGATGTTAGAATAATTTCATTTTGAAATATGGTGGTAGTAAAATTCAGCATTAGCATGAGCAGTCAGTAATTCAGACTTTTATTTGCTCTGATATCAAAGGGATATCTTTCTGCTCTTGTTCAGCCTGGGAGCAAAAAAAAAAAGAGCGAGAAATCTAACGTTTTGCCGAGGATAGTATTTGCCCTCCACCCGCCCCATTTTATATATATATATACATATATATATACATATATAT